>NC_088206.1:71659024-71990407 GCF_037126465.1 Ornithodoros turicata | reverse complement strand
CCGTACTACCTTACTACTACTGCTACTTTACCCTACTACCGTACTACTACTTTACCATACTACTACGTTACCCTTCGCAACTCTGTACACGACAAATACTACCTCGGAGTTCGTCACAACCTCGCAGGGCGTGCTTAACTCGCACGAAAATTGACTTTCCGTTCAGATTTTCTTTCGATCAAATTACTAAAAAAAAAGAGGGAGAGAAAAGAAAGGGAGAGAAAAGCGCTGACCTCGTAAAAGTTTCAACGGCCTCTATATACCCACAAGGTGACCGGATATCCGTTCACAAAATATAATATAGCGTGACAGATGAACGCTAGGTATTCTGGACAGGCTTGGCTACACGTCATTGAAAAAGTATGTGCAAAAAAAAAGAAGAAAAAAAAGAAGTAAGATCGGAAAAACAGCTTCCGAAAATGCAAACAAAACATACGGAACTAGTTAGGAATAATAATATTTTTCCACCTTGGCGCCGCGAAGCAACTGTGGCTATGAGTGGCATACAGATGTGGACTGCAGGAAGGAGTGGGAGGGGTAGTATGGGTCCTGGGCCGACTTCAGGGAGAACCGTGCCGACTGGGAAGTCTTTCGAAAATCCAGGTAAAAACCTCAGACAGCACAGCCGGTGGTAGGATTCGAACCCAGCACCTCACAGTGTTCAACGACCTTGGCTATCACCAACGAGCGGGATGCCTTAACCACGCTCGGCCATGCAGCTGGTAATAATAATTGGGAGCAGACTTACCGTGTATTCACACGAGCGACATTCCCCCAGAAGCGGAAGACGCGGAAAGCGTCATAGCTTTCTTGTGTCACGTGAGCGCGAGCACTCAACGTCGTGTCTTCACGTCCACTGCTAACCGTGGGGAATATCCTGCTACACAGCCACAAGATATTCCGTAGCAGACGACAGGAAAACACGCTGACGGTGTCGTCTGCTAAATGTCGTCTGCTAAGTGTCGTCTGCTAAATGTGCAGTACGCCACAATACATTCCGTAGCAGACGACAGGAAAACACGCTGACTGTGTCGTCTGCTAAGTGTCGTCTGCTTAAATGCGCAGTTCGCCACTCCCGATATACCGCACCGTGTGAGTGCTCAATATAACACGGGTCCGAACTTCGGCTCTGTGAGCAGTGTTTTCGCTTTTTCTTCTACTAGAATATTCCGTGAGGATGTCGCTCGTGTGAATATACACGGTTACATGTAAGGTTAGTCCGCCCACACTTGTGTGTTCTCGTCCCGCAGGGTTGGACCGCGGATAATTTAGACAACCTAGGACCGCCGGAAATTTCCGACACCCACGGTGCTCAAAGCAATAATTACCTTCCCTCACACATTGCTACACTCATCGGCGGGGATCGAACCCGTGATCTATCGTGATCTTGAGCGCAGCAACCGGAAGTAGTTGATGGCATATCTCCCATTCCCTAAATTTACTGGACCAGTGAACATGCTCCTCCAAAATGACCTTGTAAATGAACTTGCAACTGCAACAAGGTGTATTTCCAGTACCTAACTGGCAGTTCCGAGTTACTTTTGCAAATGTAACTGAAGAACTGTATAATTGTAACAAGTGGAACGGTAATTAAGTTTTTGAGGTAGTGGCACATATTTAAAATTGTTTGCATGCCCCGAAAGTCTCTGTCGTCGTGAAGGTCACGTTTGCGGAATTCGATGGAGGGGGGGGGGGGGGGATATGTTTATTGAGAAAAAAAAGCAAGGAAAGGTTAGTCAGGCAAAGACCGACTTGCTATTCCTTTCCTTGCTATTCGATGGAGGCATTCGATCCTTCCAGCCCTATACTAGTTTGAAGGATTTTGACGTAGAATTTACGTGTTTCCGGTGGGTCACACGTGAGAAAATTTCACGTAAAGCTCAAGCATTATTGGCAATTAAACTACCGTAATTAATTAAATTTTAATTAAATAATTTAATAAGGGAAATTGAATTCATAGTCAACAAAGTAAATTCTACGTCGGAAACCTCGCGGGCCCTTCCAACCAAGAGAGTCCCCGATATTTTTTTTATATAATGATGGTGATTATGATTATGATGATGATGATGATAGTAGGAGAAACCATATGGAGATGTGAGCCCGCTTACCGCGGATTTTTAGAGTTGCGTGTACTCAGATTTCGTGTCTTAAAAAGTAACTGTAAATTTTCTTTAACTTATATAATTCCTGTAGCTGTATACCTGTAAAATGGTGGCTGTAACTGTAACTGAGTTACTATTTCGGCACCAGCTAGCTGCAGCCGTAACTTAAATACGTTCTAGAAAGTAACTTACCCAAGACTCCACCCTGCCGTATACCGAAAATGCAGCTCGAATGCCGTACTCCGACACTATGGCATTGTCTCCACACAGTCCACCCAATCTGATGTTACGGAACAAGTGCAGCGTAATACCCGACAGGCTTCCATTATGAAAGCCATAACTGCGTATAATACTACCTCCGTGTCTTTATAACCAACAAGCCCCCTTTTGTTGGCCACAAATGGCTTCCGAGGGAGCTTTTTCCTCTCGAGCCTCGCATTGTACAAATAGCTCGCATACGTAGAATGGAATAATGCTCTCTCAGTACATTACATGCAGCTTTTGTGTGCGGGACCAGATGATTATATGTACTTGTTAGACTGCGTCACCGATACGCTGAGATGCGCTTTCAGCATTGAGACTATGCCGGCATAGAGCGTACACGCGACGCTATAAAATGTTGCTAATAATTTCCGTGAATACCCATGACGCCATACTATACAAACGGGCATGTCGCGGTGTATGCCACGTAGTCGCTGCTGCTTTGCCCAAGAGCAGTCGCGGAGCACGTGCACACATCTGCCATGTCACGACACCTCAAAGCATAAAATAAGATAACATGCTTCGAGCTAATTAACGTACATCTACTCATAGTCACCGGTGTCTGTTTGCAAAACCTTCACCATTTCATTGGCTTACTTCTCTTCCGCGATATTTCTACCACCACCACCACCACCACCACTCGGCGAAGAAAAACCAGTATGATGTTATTATACGATGTAATAAAGTTATTATAATTAGAAGGAAAAAAAGTGGCTAAGATTACCGGCTTCCATTACGAGGAGGTGACCCCGGTTCGAATCCCGGCACAGACTGTTCTGTCAGGGTGTCTTCCCTAGGGATTTAGCTCACACGTTGTGAGGCCAATGTCAGCACCAGCATTCCCCATGAAGTCGTCCCAGGAGGCACGATCTTCCCGAGGAGCAGATCACTCGGCAGCAACACGTTCATATGATCCAACCAGCTAAAGTAAAAAACTCCCTTTCCATATTGTACTACTCGATCCGTTTCATACGGGAGTCCAGCCCATAAAAGTTTTCCCTCACCTATCTTCATGCCCTTTGTTAACCGTGAACAGACTTGGGAGAAATTCGATTTTCCCTTTCATCCCGTATTGTGGCAATACATCTTTTATATAATAGTACACTATGAACGCGCCGAATGTAATATATGTGTATACATCTACATGGCTACAGCGTAGATGTGTATAGGGATAAGAATTTTGCAATATCGCTTTGGCAGTCCATGTAGGGCTGCGTATTGATTGTTCGGGGGCGCGTAGCCTGAATTCAGTTTTCTCCCCTCGCTCAATAGCTGTTTGGGTTCTGCGAGAATAGCGGTGAATAAATAATGGATGCTGTGTTTATAGGGAATGTATTGTCTGGATGAGAACTGCATTGCGGTATAGATACGCTTGCACGCGGAGATAATGGGTTTATTGCCTCTATTGTGTGATGAGGTTTTGGTCTGTCGTTGCGCGTTTCGCTACAAAGACGAAAGAAGTACCTAACGGTATTCGCGCAGCGGTTGGTTTTGTAACGGAAAGGTATTCGTCGTCGGGAAAGGGAGGGGGGAGGTTATCTCGTGATATGAAGTGTCAGCGAGACGTCGCAACACGTTCGGGGAGCGTATTCGTGCGTTTATCATAGTTGTTTACTCGTTATCGCACCTTCATCGTGGATGTTTACGAGCTGCCCGCGTTAAAACCAGTCGTTAAACCGGAAACGGGATTCTAATACGTATACTTGGGCTTACCGGTTTCCAACTGATGCTTTCCCACGTGCTGTGTTATCAAAAGCAGAAACCGGTTATCAGCAATAGCAACTACTATAGGCATTTTAACGGGCAACGGTGCCATCGGCTTGTCTGTGTTTCGCGCCATGACGTCCCTTGACAGTAATCAACTCGCTCGAACCAGCGCTCTCTTGAATCTCGACGTGGCTGTGTACCGAAAGCTTTACCTTGCACATATCGAGATATTAGAGAGGGCAAACGCAACCATTACAATTTGTCTGCACCGAAAGTGAGTCGTAATGTTTCGCTTGCGTTGTCCTCGAACAGGTACAGGTTGGGACAAAAGTTTACGGAACACGCGAGCGGCGCATTTTTTCGTCGGTACGACACCCTAGCGGCTGGCGGAAGCGGGTGAGTTCACTGCTTCGGAGGGGTGCAAGCGTGCGATGCCAGAGACACAGCGGTAGTTCCGATATCGCCTGGTTGTGTTTGGGAAGTGGAAGCTACCGCTGTGTGTCGCTAACAGCGTACCCTTCCACCCCTCCGAAACAGTGAACTCACCCGCTTCCTGCAGCCGCTAGGGTGTCGCACCGAAGAAAAAGTACGCCGCTCGCGTGTTCCGTAAACTTTTGTCCCAACCTGTACCTCTTCCTATATGGAAGGCTACCGTAAGTGGACGCCAGTATCGGTAAGTAACCCATCCTAGACGGGAACGGGGTATTTGTTTCATGTACTGCGTTCAGTGTTCCGGTACTACCCGCTAGGGAAAGCTGCGTTAATACGTATGACGTCCGATAATCTGACATGCTGGATTTATGACCGTTTTTCTTGGGAAGCGTTTCGCTGCCATGTAAATCCACCTCGTTAATGCGACAATTCGCATTATCCGACAATGACCTAGATTTTTGTCATAAAGTACAACAACAACAACAACTTTATTTTGGCTTTGGAGAGTGGGGAGGTTCATCGCCGCAGGCGATACTCTACCACATTGCTGGTGGGAATGGGGGGAATAAAATAACGAGCCCCTTCACAATAACGATCGAAGTCCGATGGTGTCCAGAAATGTCAGAAGAGCTTTGAGCGCAGAGCGTTGCTGGGCTGGATTGGGCCAGGGACCAAGCAATTTCGATAGGGAGAAAGGGGCGAGAGTCCAGCTGACGAAGAGACTCTGAGAGTGTGGTTCGGGAAGGTTCGTAGTGGGAGCAATGAAGAAGAATATGCTCCAGATGCTCAAGCACAGCACAGTGGCAGCAGGTGGGAGAGTCAACTTGTCTCAAGCGATAACGCCACTGAGCTGTAAATAAAGTAGGGTCACACACGGGTATTATCTTCTCGTTATTATGACCGCGTCACATGACCCTCAGAGCAGCGCCAGGAAGAGGGTACCACAGGCAGAGGGAAGGTTTGGGGTGACTCCTAATGCTGTCTTTTAGTGCGTACGCAGTTGATGGTGCTATTGTCCGTGTATGAAACTTTCTTGCTGACAGTTGCCTCAAGCAGACCGACTTTTGCAGAAAATCAATTATGATGACGTTGTCTTTTCTTCTGCGTATCGGTCTGCGGAGGGTGCATTTCTTGTTGGCACGACAATTCGGTTTATGCGACCACGGTTAGTACGAATTTTGTACATGACCGAAATCAGCGGGAACAGTAAGCGGTCATATTAACGAGGGTTCAATGTAGTTATATGGAAATACATTTCTCTTTTGCTGTACTGGAATCGGCACACTTTCCAACGTCGAGGAATTACATTAAGTAGAACAGAAACAGGAGCTATGACAGGACAGAACTGCCTTTCAGTATACTCCGTAAGGTATATATCCAATAATCTAATGAGAGCACAGTTACAGCCTTAACCTGATCAGATAGTAAGCGCTGGGCCAGAATGAATCAAGATTAGGCTAATCTAGAAGACCAACTGGCAATCCTTTGAACCATTTCAAACCTATACGCTACAACCCAGGAGGAACGGAGACGTTGTACCGTCATGCTCTCATTATCATTAACGCAGCGCCACACCGCGGTGGATTCCTGCTTGGAAAACTGCCTCAAATTGAATTTGCAACGTACGTGGTTGTTGGATATCATATTCCCATCAACCCTCCCCCCCCCTCTTTTTTTTTTCCTCGGGTGTGTAGGGAAATGGAGTAGCAGAGCGTATAGTACCATCCTGCCTAGGTTCGCCTCCCCTTTAACTGCCACATTAGTTTGATTTGTTGCCAGACGGAGACTCCATTTCCGTCGAATTGGCGAATCGTGCACGTTTTGCGAGGAAAAGGTGGCACGGATTTCTATCCGAATGCGCGAGCCAAACTTTCAGAGGAAAAGTTCGGAGGAAAAATTACCCTATAGTTTCAAGCGTATGCAACTGGGGAGGGTAGTGACACCGGAAAGTTAATGTTTATGTATTTATTCTACGTGCACTTGTAAGTGTAATAACATAATTGACTAAAATGTGTACGCAACGTTTTCGTTTAATCAGTTAATTATTATATTTTATATTTATTATATATATCACATCATTATGTTTTTTCAGATTATTATATTGTTTTCATGTATGCGTCTAAGCATTAATTTATATACATAAGCATTCGCTTTTTGGCGTTCTACTTGTGACGTATCTAGTGCCGCCAGTTATAATTAATTGATATAAATAATATAGAATATATCCATGGAAATAATATAGACACTATAGTTTTCAAGAAGTACTCGGTGACTGGCCAGCAGCACATCGACATGTTTCACCCACTGTGATCTCATTCCTTAGGACGTTTGTGGAACAAACATCATTTTATAGACCCCTTGGTAGCCTCACCTCGCTACCATAAGCGTACTGGAGTAGCCAGCCCATTGTGGAGTTGGACACCACAGTTTTGCATGAAATCCGGGATCCTTGCTGTTTTTGACATCCCGAAATCCGTAGATTCGAAAAAAAAGAAAAGGAAACACAGGATTTCTAAACCTACCCCCATAGACGACACGAACGAAAACTAACTAGTACTAACTATATACTAACTATACTACTTCTGACGAAGACAGTGCCACTGTCGAAACATCGGCCATTCTTTTTTTAATCTATGTGTTAAATTGCCCATTAAATAAGTTTTTAATAACGTTCCTGTAATCTGTAGTCCACGTCTTATTATTTCACTTTTATTCAACTTCGTAGCCGTCTGATATATTAACCTATTTGTCCTAACTATACTACTATATACAAGCTAGCTTTCATGCATCCGTACCCGTAATACCATTACTCCGATTATCCCTAACTTCAACTTAATCACGTCAAACTGCTATCTTGCACAGCATTGTATCCGGTCCGAACTCCGAAGCTTAACAGAGCCTGCTTTGTTATAGCGAGCTGTGTATATAAGGGTCTATGGCTATAATCAGGGGGATGGGGAGGGGCATTATCACCGAGCGAATCAGTTAATTAGGCGACCTCCTCCTTCGTTATTGATTCGCTTCTTGTTAAAAAGAAGTTCGTTTCATGATTGTCATCACGCTAATGATGATATATGGTGATCTTTGTTCACTCGTTTTTTGCCACCGTTTTAATGAGTGTCTTTCTTCGGCCTCTGAACTTTGACTGAACTTTGAAGTCCATCGCTGGATTAATCGCCCTTAAGGAGCTTTTTCTTAGGCACTTCTTTTGAGCCCGCGCTCGGAGTAAAACTTAACCTCCTTTATCACTTGGCTGTCGACACTCGTGAACTTGATTTATCAAAACGTGGAAACGATGAGGCAAGGTCGAGCGAGGGTTCTTATCGTTATTTAGTTAGTTTTGTTTGTTCGTTAGTTTTGTGAATTAGTCATTTTTGTTAATTAGTTAGTTCGTTCATTAGCCTTTGTTGCGTTATATAGTGGCGTTCCGATCATAATTCTAGAAACCTTTTCTGGTCGCAATATCGTGTCTGTACTCCGCCATTTCCCCTGGGAATGTCGCTCGAGAAAGACAACGTCGAAACAGAAGCATGGTCAGCCAGGCGGCGCTTCCGTTCCCGCCACACTGGTGACGTCATCACATCAGCGACCGCGACGAAGTGCACTGCGTGCTTCTCTGCGGAGCACGCGTGAAAGCCAGGCCCGTCAAAAGCGGTGTCCGTGACGACACTAGGTGTCAACGACGGGATCTTCTTCGGAGAGGCGGCAAATACCCGAATATTAAATTAAAAATCCCGTCGTTGTTGTTGTACTAAGAGAAAACACCGAGCCTGTTACAACGAAACACTTTTTTTCTGGGTGAAACGTTTCAAACGCGTTGTGTGGTGGGATTGGATTGGATTGGAAAAAGAAAGAAAAATATGGAGAGGTTAGTCCCGACCCAGTCAGAACTGGCTACTCCAAAACGGCGTTTGTGGGTGGGTTTGTGGGAGTTGATCAACATGGTCGGAGTTCCCGTTTAATGGCCCGTTTAACCGGATTAGCTCTCTAATGTATTTATTTCAGTAGCAGTATGATTTCAGTAGTACTTCCTTTGCAGTAGTCTCCTTCGAATAATTTGTAACGTAGTCTTAGAAAGGTGCCACAGATATTTCCAACAGAGACTGTCCTCCTTCTGGGCACCGTCCTCATCCTATCGGCGACTGTCGCCCAGAAGCTTTTGCCTGAATATTTTGCCTGAAGCATTTGCCTGAACACCTTGCCTGAGGCTGCATTCACAACATTTTCCAGCAGCTCGAAGCAACGGGAACCAACGTCTTGCGAGCGACTTCGAGACTGCGTCCACACGTAGCAACTCGGTAGCTCCACCCACAAGCAACCGGATTATGTGGGTTCGAACCCAACTGATGGTTTCTTTTCTTTAGCTGCTGTTTATCAAATCTTAGTCAGTTTATTACGCCAAAAGGTCATCATTGTTTTCAAAAAATGGCTATTGATATGTTTGTGTGGCATTAGTAAAAAAAAAAAAGTCATTTCTCAGTTGCTCCTGCAGGATTTGAGAACCCACGAACAAAATCACATCACGCCATCGGGAGTCACGTGGCAATGCTCCCCTCCCTGATTGGCCGGGGCACGAGCAACTTCTCGAAATTTCGGTCGGGGAGCGATTCCGGAGCAACTCGAGTTGCTGGAGGTTGCCGGTGTCGGCCCACTGCCAGCAACTCCAAAATTGAAAATAGTTTCTGGGAAAGTTGCCTTGTGTGAACGCTGCCTGAACCTGGTCGTATGATATCACGTTATGACGTGCAGTTCTTTCCGTCGTGACGTAACGCCGTTCCATCGAACATCGAAGCTGTCATTTTCTCGTGTGGGCAGCGAACCTGGAAAACGTCACACCTTTGGCGTCATCGTTCGAGGCGACAGCCAACTCAACCACTTCTTGACAAAAAAAAAAAGAAAAAAGAAAGAAAGGAAAGTTGGCCCAATTTCTTTCTATCTATTTTGCGTCGTGACACAAATGTCCCGGCGTCATCCGCTTCATCGATGTCGCCGCAAACTGTATCGAACGCAGAAAAGTCTGCGACTAACCGAGATACCCGCGCGCAGTTCCCCGTGAAGTCGCCCCAGGACGCCCATATATCTCCTCGAGCGGAACGTTGCCCTATCGACGGGCAAACAGTAACGGTAGATAACGAAATTACCGCCATTGTGCAGCGGGTTGGCCGTCCGTCCCTATTCTGCTTTATTCGAGGCTGCGTTTGGGGTCAAGGACTCTCAACTGCGCGTCACATGGAAGGAAGAATATTTACTTCGTACTCAGTACTACGACGTGTACTACAATTGGTGCGCGCTGTAACTATAGAACTGTAAGCACGAAAGTGCCGCAACAGCCGCCGTCCTGACTTTAACGAGAGCGCATGTGTTGTGTTTACTCCCATTGAAGAGGGATCAACAAAGGCTCTTTGCGTGATAATCTTTTTATTTATTACTGTCCTTTATTTCCCCGTCGTCTTTTACGATCGGACGCGCCGTGGCACTTTATTACCGAGCTGGCTCTTACTCCGGCTGTAATATGGTCGCCCTTCCGCAACAATGAAAGAGATTCCCTTCTGGAGACAATCTGTGTGCTGCGTTCGACCCGAAGACCGGCGTTGGAACGCCTTCTCTCCTTAGGTTTGTAATTATAAAAGCGTCAATTAATGTACAGGGTGTATGCTATAAAAGGTCAGTCACATTTTCGTGCAAAAAGTGATACCTCCTTGATGCTATACCTCTATCACGAAAAGACTTTCTCTGCCTCAAAGTGAATCATTTATGCTAGAGGAACCTACCAAACGATTGTGGTTACCTAGCATTGTGTAACAAAATAAATATGACCATGCAAACTTTCACCTCCATCCATCGGTATTGCGCATAGGAAACACATGAAGACGAAAGTTTCCGTGGCCGTGTTTACTTTATTACGCAGTGAATGGTAACCACAATTTTTTCGTAGGTTTCTCTGGCATAAGTGATTCACTGTATGGCAGCACAAGTCCGTCTCTCAAATAGATATAGTGTCACGCGCGAAAATGTCACTGACCTTTTATAGCATACACCCTGTACTACGAGTAAGGTAGCGTATCAGTCGGAATTTAGACCGATTGTTCGCTCTAAAGCGCATCTGAAAAAGACCACGACCCTCGTCCTAGAAGGGGTCTCGACTCACATGCAACAATGTTTTTTTTTTAAATTCTTTTAATTTTCTTTTCTTTTTTGTTTTTCAGGAGGGTAGCTCGCTCTACGCTAGCGAAACCAACCGAATGTTGTGAGCAATTGTGTATCGCAGTCGCCAGTATTTTTTTTATTGTGTCTAATTAATAAATTAGAAAACATTATTTTTGTATTTTAAAGGTACTGCGAAGCAGTATATCTGCAATCTCAGAAAATTTATCTATTCGAAGCTTGAGCCGTCTGTACTCTTACGTCCCAATTTTCATCCCGATTGCGCTCATAGTTTTTTTTTAGCACATTAAAATTGAAAATTATGGGCAACACTGTGTCGAAGTTGATGCCACCTGCGCACTGCTCGTCAAGTACGGCGGCAAAACGACATTACATGCGCATAACACTGTGTCTACAACAAATGAAGCCGGCTATGTGTCGGCTACGTAGTCGTCAAAAGCGGCAAGCCAATCGGGAACATTAGATCACTGTTGCTCGACACATTTGGGATTATTTGCCACCAGACGTCGCCCAGAACCGTTTTACCGTAATTTTACGAGCAAATTACTACTATTTATGTTCCCTGTCACACGTATAACTTGTTGTACTGGGTTTACAAGCAACAAGCTGTTAAACTATGCCTCCAACATGATCTGTCTGAGTACCTTTAATATACGCGTATGATTCCTAAGATTGCATTTAATCTGTCCATTGCATACTCTGTCTACACGATCTGTTTCATTAAATAAGCAGCAGAGGGCTCTCTGCGGAACGGAAGTCTGACGTCACGCAAGGACGGCACGGAACCTCTGTTTCAAAAATCGACAAATTACAGAAACAAAGAAAATGGAACCTTGGAGAGCTCAAACTAATTTCTCATTCTCGCGTTTTCTCGTAACCCCGAGACCTTTTCTTGCTTGCAATACCTAGGTTTCATTTCATCTTTATTTACAATTTATTTAACACATTAACTCTCAACTCCTGTCCCGTGTTGGGAAGGAATTTAAGCCATTAAGAGAGAGAGAAAAACATCTGAATCAAAGAAAAAATAGTCCCCAGTCCTGTAGCAGAAACACAAACTAAACGACAACCTTTAAAAAACGAACCAAAATTGTGCAGAACTCGTCTGCCACTTTCTTCTGTCGTGTTGCAACGAAACCAAAAGAGAGTCATGGCAACGACGAAGTTCAAACGCAGTGCGCCTTATTCTGCAACGCTTTCCTTGAAACAGTGTTTCCATGTAACTTTAACAGTCATCCTTTAATTCTTTATTGTTTCGCGAAGGTTTTGTGGTGTATTAACTAAAACGTGGATAAATGTTATAAGGGCTACGGGAACAATTTGATGTAACGCACAATCCCTTTGCAACACACAACGGTCCAGACACCCTGCTGGTTTATGCTCCTTCGCCATTTATGAGAACTGTTGCAGACCGAGTCAATTCTTGTAGCTTTTTCCACTGTAACAGTCTAGAAAGTCCCCTTTTCTTCCCTGGTGTTGCTGGCTGACATATTGCATGGGGCCTGTCGTATTGCAGCAGCATTGTATACGAGGTGCTGGGACCTGCAACAGTCAGATTCATTACATTGCTGATGTTGAGAATCAGGCTGGAAAATAGTCTTACTCCGAAGGGCGTTGGTGCCATTTAGTTGATGGTACGTTATGGGTGCGGCTTGGATGTTAGCCTCGTTAGTTTTCTAGCTTGAAGCAAGGTTCGACCTCGTAACTCTGCGATGGGCGTGAAAAGCTATAGTGCTCAGTTTTTGGAAATGAAGCCCGTGTCTCTGTAGTTCTCTGTAATTTCTCCTTCACATAAAAATCCTATATTGATCCCTCTTTAGTATCGGCCGCCTATAGACCAGCAACGTCCTGGTATGGTATCTGCAAACTGTGCAGTTCGGGGGCTCTTTCCGATACAGAACGTGTTTCCAGTACTTGTACAGAAAAATATTAACGAAAAAAAGAAAAACGCCGACTCGGAAAGACTGAAGTTCTCGTGACGCAGCACACCATTAGATGCCATATCACATTCAAAGTACGTATTGCGTTCCCTTTCATCTCATACCGGGTTTTTACTGAAACCCTACGTTCATACCCTGCTGTTCTGTCTCTCATTATAAAACGAATGCGAGGTAAACGACTCGCCGAGTGGACCGTCTCGTTAGCAGGAGACTTCTTCTATGCAGAATGGAGGCCGAAACGAGCACACAAACAAACATTCTGCTCGTGATACAGTATAGAAGATGACAAAAAAGAGAGAGAGATCCAAAAAGGAAAAAAAAAAGATGCAGTCCCCTGCAAAGTAGCGTCATTTAGAACGAAACGCGTCCCTCGTCCGCTAGAGGGCACCGCATTCAGAGCTAGCGAGATCGTTTTCAGTTGCAGACGACACAAAGCGGCTTCGTTATCTGACCGTATGAGATTTTAACCACGCGCGCTCCTTTCGGAACACGAAAAAAGAAGAAGAAAGCGAATCTACCTTGGCCGGCTGCAGGTAGTCATTATCAGACTTTTTTTTTTCCCCTCCGCTCTCTGTTTCCTTTTTGATTTTTGCTTCCACCTCCGAGTGTCGTCTGCTTTGGCAGTGCGGTGCGGCGCGGACCGTGAGAGCGCCCTCTTTGGAGCGATACTCAGGACATTTTTTTTTTTCCTCTCCTTCTTCTTCTTCTTTTCGAACTAACCGTTTGTTATGCACGCGCGCTTCCTCTGCATTCTCCCGCATATTCTCATTATACGGGTAGCACTGCGTGAATGCTCCCTGCCTCATCAACTTGCTATTTGGACGAGTTTTCCTTTCTTCTTATTTCTCGAGCAGAAACATGTTAAGAGAATGAACGGAACGTAGTGTCCGGGGTGGGTGGGTGGGACTGGAATGGCAGATGAAATACTAGCAGACGACGAGCTGAGGGAGCGATTATTAAAATGAGTTTTTTTTTTTCTTCATTTTCCGAGTTAAGCTTTCTCTTTTTAATCTTTTATTTTTTCGCTCCCTTAATTTCTAGCGAGAAAAGAGTGGCAGTTTTGAAGACGACGAAACGTTTTCCGTTGCAGACGAGAATGACGGCGATTAAATTTCATGACTTTGATTGCACCTAACTCCTTCTCTCTAATTGTTTTCAGCGTTTCGCAACGCTGAAAGAAGGCGATGGGAATTGTATGTGCGGGGGTACTTAAGGGTACTTAAAGGGGGTGGCGGGAATGAGGAGGGGAGGAAATTTGCGAATGAGACACATTATTGAGATGCGTGGATGCTGCTAGGATAATGAGACATTGTGTTGTTCATGTCTTTTCGTTATACTCTTTTTTTTTGGGGGGGGATGCAAGTGGCTTGCTCGCGATGGTGGTGAATATGGAATGAGGCAGGAAGAGTTTGTAGATGAAAATGAAGGATAATGGCTGAAGTAATGGAAGGCGGTTGTAGGACTTCTGCCTCGCCAAATCGTATTGCTCTTTATGTAACTATGAGCCCGTTTTTATCGCATATAAAGAAGGAGGGCAAAAAACTCGGCAGTCTGTTCTGGAAGAGTCGAAAGCGTCAAGACGAACAAAAGCACAGATCGTTATCAGACAGTGATACGTAAGAATGAGGTGGGAAAACTCGGAAATCCGTTGGTATCAACATGTTCCTTCAGATAAGGCACAATTATTTTCCCTACCTTCACTTGCCTGCAGCATATTGGCAACAACTGCTCTATAGACTGCTTAGGAAATAGAAACATCACCGTCTAAAAAGAAAGGAGCGAATTCGTGACTGCGAAGAATCCACTTAGAGATTTTCCTTTCCTTTCCTTCCTTCCTTGCGAGCAGTAAACAAGGAGTGCGTGATCTCTCTGTTGGCGCATGCGCAGACTGGTTGCAGCTCGTTACCGATCGCTCTCGAGAAAGATGCAATTAAGATAACGCCTTCCGAGAGGGAAATGTTGGCCCGGCAGTACATGCAGGGTCGAACGTCTCGAAGTTCACCCAGCTTGCCTTGTTTACTGCGGGACAGAACCTCTCCACGGTGTATAAGGCCTAGCTGATTTTCGGTTCTGTTTTTCTTTTCTTTCTTTTTAATGCGGGCTATTAGTTTCTTATCGCAATGACGGAGAGGTCAAACCTGAGTGGTGGGGATGCTAAGAGGGTGAATTTGGGGGAGGACCTCGATATCCCCGGTTGCGAAATCCCCGATCTCGAAATTCACGTTCTCGAAACAAGGAAAATCAAGGAGAGGTACAAGTCGTTGTAGCGAACGAAACCCACATTTTAGCAGCCGTTAGGCTTAGCAGGGTGGATACGATGGAGCAGCATGTTGGTTAGTTTATTATTAGGTTAATCCAAGTTCGGTGTTTGCATTTGTATGTCCAGGTTAGTCTAAGTTCGCCGCCGGCAGCTTCCCGCGCGCGACTGTGCATTTTATACGGGGTGTTTGCTCTAACGTATCCAGAAATTTTTGCTTAAAGCGAGCGATAACAGAGAAACGAGCGCTACTTTTCAACTATACTTGACTAAGAAACAGGTGCTACTAGTGAAGCAGTACCTGTTTCTTACTCAAGTAGCAGGAAAGTACCACTTGCTTTTCTTTTATCCCTCGCTTTAAATATAATTTCTGGACACGTTAGAGCAAACACCCTGTAGTCAGATAACGTTTATTTACATTAGTTTATTTTGCAAAGGGTATTTCGATCACTTTATTTCGAGGTACACCCGTGAATTTGTTGTCCCGCAGCGGTTCGTATTGAGACGGTCAGTGTCAATTAAGTACCTCCCACACCCTTCGTTATCATCCCCCAATGATTTTACAGCACCTTCTCCCCCGAATTTTGTGATACGGATATATTGTATGTATACTCACTTCCTTTCACCGCTCGATATCTCTGATATCATGTGCTTGTGACGTAACGCCACGATGTATTTAAAAATTGCAAAATGAATTTTGTTTGTGTTTTTTAAGGAAAGTTCTTGAACACATCAATTCTGGGCCGTGTCAAGCCGTGGGAAGCCCCTCTGTTTTGAAAAGTCGAACGGAGCATACTCGAAGTAGTACAGAGCAGTCGAACAGAGCATACTCCTGATTGGTCAGTTTTAGTCCTTCCTCTTTCAAGCTTTCTCTCCCCCGTGTAGGGAGAGTGCAGTGGCGGGCTTCATAACGCAAAACTGTCATCAGCTTCTGTTGCTTCAGTTTTTAATCGTGGAACATGCAGTGTTGCTGTTTACCGACTTCGCAGAAGACATTTTGAACAACAAAGGTTTTCCCGGGTGATGTTGGTCGATATAGGGAGGTGATCGATATCGCTGCCGCTCCGCGAACTGTTTTGCTGTCTGAACAGTTCTTACATCATAAAACATGCAAATGGATGCGAAATGCACGCACGACAACAACCACGAGATCGATTGCACCGAAAACTGAACTCAACTCCATCATTAAGGACCCTCTCAGCACCCCTACCAAGACACAGATCAATCAATTTGTTTTATCAATGTGTTATCAATGAATGCTATGAATGAATGAATATTCACGACAGCAGCCATAGGTGTTTGTGTTTCACACGCCCCTAAGATCAGGGTGTCGAACCGAAACGTTTTTCGTTCCGGTTCTCGTTCCGGTTACATCATAAACGATCTGGTACCGGTTCTGCTCCGGAGCAAAAAAATAACGGTTCATACCGGTTTTGAACCGGTTCCGCTTCTGCTGGGAATATTCATCCCCACAAAAAAAAATCGATGTTACAAAATGTAAACTCGCATACATGGTATTTAATATTAATAGACAGCTGTGAACTTGGTAGCTCCTGGTTCCTGTAGGTTACTGTCTGTTCAAATGGGCTTTCTCCCTCTTGAAGCACATGCTACAAATTGACTTGTTTGGCGTGATCTCGTAAGTAAAGTACTTTCTTGCTGGGTTGGAGCGATCGCGTCCCATCCGAATGTCTGTTCCTACTGTCTAGCCAGCAAGCACAATCGCACGAGTACGACGCAAATCGAGGAACACCTTCACTCACAAACGCGCTCGACGGTTCCGTTTTATTTTCTTCGTGTCCTGTCCACAAAAGAGTTGCCACTTCGCACGGGCTTGCCATCGCGTATACGTAAATGTATTCAACTTAGCTGTTCTCAAACAAGGGACGCGTTGCGCGACATTACCGGTAAAGAGCCGTTATGCAGCTCCCTTGGGTCGCTGTTTAGTTGAGGAGAGTTTGCGGGGATCAAATTAAAACGAACACTACGGCACATTGCTAGAGAGTCACATGTACCTCTAAGTCTGTGTTCGTGCGCGAACGATAAACCATTACAAAGGGAGCCTAAGGGTCATAGTATACCGACATACATTCCACCGTAACCGCAACCCTCGTATAGTATCCATGACATGACTTCAGAGCATACGACGTCTGTTTCATTCGCCTATCCGTACTCCAAACCGGCGAAGTTTTTTCTTGGACCAAAAACCGTTAAATATATTTTTCGGTTTCCCTCCTGAGCGAAAAAAACGTATACGGTTTCGATTCCGTTCCGGTTCGCACCAAAATAGCGTTTTTTTTTTTTTTCGGTTCCGGTTTTCGGTTCGCTCCGACACCCTGCCTAAGATGCACAGCTCTGTCATCAGGACTTCGTAATCATCTTAAAACTTCAACGAAATCAATGACGTCGAGCGGTCTTTCGTAATGTGTTCCGTAACGATCTAATCTACCGATACCCAATCGAGCGCGAACGTCATTTACAATCCACGACCATCGCTGTCGCGAAAACGACACGCCAATGGCACCAAAATGGCGGCGGCTCAAAGCGCCCTCCAATGTGCATCGTTAAAATCTCGCTCGCAAACACGCCCCTGTTGCGCCTATGCAGCGGTACCATTAGTGTAACGTTCACCGATGGAGGATGCGGGAATCAACTCCAATTTGGTCGGCCTGGTTATCATTAAGGGTTTCAAGTAGCATCTTTCATGTAGGTATATGGTGGGCATAGTGTAAGTGAACGGAAATGAGAACTGATTAGATATTCGGTGGTGGATGTGTAACTATTTCACCATATGTGTACATATGGATACCGCGAGACCAGCTCCTGTAACTGGAACTGTGCGAAATAAAACGTTATTGAAAAAAAAAAAGAAAGAAAAGAAAAACAGCTCCCTTGGCCCGCAGTGGTTATGGTGATTATATTTCACGCCGAGATGATATTTCAGCCGCTGTCTGTGTGTTTTCCCTGGGTTTATCGTCAGACGCTTTAAGACAAATGTTGGCACAGTTCCCTGTGAAGTCTGCCTAGGACGCAAGGAACCCCATACGCAGTGCGTGTACGCCAAAGGGGGGTCTGGCCATTAATGGGACCTGCCTATACGTGGAGCTCCACCCACTTTTTGAGCTCTCTGGCCAATCACGAGCCAAAATACAGTTCGATATTAATCCCAGGTTATCCAAGCTATGCATCACCTATATTCACTGGGTGCCGACATTTTCGGGAAAACGGATTGGATTGGATTGGATTGAATAGGATATTCCCTGACAACCTACCGACATAATGGGTTTTGCGGCCACTTCTACCGACGCCATCTGGATGGAGAGGGGCATGTCGGGAAGACGCAGAACTGCTTGCTAGCAGAATCGCTTGTTGGAACGGACTGCGGGTACTATACGTATTTTAACTATGAAACATACCAAGACGTGCAAAGGTGTGTGTATGAATAATGAATGTCTGTCATAAAATAAAATAAAAAAATTGGCCATCCGTAGCGGTTTTCTTGCTATTTGCTTGCGATCGGTGACTTTATAGTAGGCCTAACGAGGACGATGAAACATATTCTTTTCACGTAAGCGGAGCGTGATTTTTTTCACTGGAGCGTACCGTAATTTCACGTGTATTAGCCGCGGCTTATGCGTGATTTTTTTTTCTCACGGGCGCTCTGCGGCTTATCCACCGGTGCGGCTTATCTGATGACTATTTTTCCTGGTATTTTTCCCATATGCCGGTTTTAACGAAAGGACCGACAGTGTCTCTGGAACAGCACTGTCCTGCCGATGCACGAACAGTGCGTAACAGGGACGGGTCCACATTAGAGTAGACTGGTCTTCCTGGTGCATTCCCCCAAGCAGCTTTAACGAAAGTGGTGACAGTGATTCACGTCTTCTGGAAGACCACTGACCCATCAATCCACGAAAAACTCCCAACAAGGGCACAATCCGATCTTGGTAGAACTCTAGAGCTGACCTCCTTTGCTGTACACTATGCCGACCCTGTAGTATGGACCACAAGGTTTATGGCCTTCTCTATGGTCTTCTTTGTCTCACAAATCAGTCGTCTCGTATTGCCCGCGGCTTATCTGCGAATGCGGCTTATCTGCCAGAAAATTTTCAAAACGTTCCTAAAAACGCGTCCTGCGGCTTATCTGCGGTGCGGCTTATACACGTGGAATTACGGTAATTTAAAGGTGATTTGCAAGATAACATCTTGCGGAATAAAATTGAAGTAATTTTTGAAAAAAAAAAGTTATGAAATCCTCGCTTCGCCGTTCCAAGCTATACGCCGCCATTTTCGGGACAATTTAGTGTCATGGCGGCCGGCATACCCAAGCCAATGAAAAGCGCTCAATTTGACTGACAGATCGAGCCTCTTTGTTAGGCTCCGGCCAGACTAATAATGGCCAGACTTCCTTCGGCATACACGGCATTGCCCATACGTAAGGTTCCGCGTTTTCGGTTTTAACCGAAAAACACCGAAAAACATACGCCAGGTAAATTTTCCCTCATTCGGTTTTAATCGAAAAACGCCGAATACAGAGGGACATTCCAGGAACTATGACAGGAATAAACTGCTGCGCATGCCCAGCAAGTTGTTGATGCAGAACAGAAAACCATACAGAAATACGATGCTTGCTAAAAATGTCCGTTTACTTTTTCTACTTACTCTCCCTTCTCTACTTACTCTTCCTTTTCTACTTTTTCTATTACTTTATACTTGATGTCACACAGCTGGTAATTCGTATTGGTTTATGTTGTTGGTAAGGCTGCGTTAGACGAACAGCACTGAAATTTATATAGTGATTTCTATTCGCCGTTAAATGTCGGGTAAACCATGTACACGCCAGAAAAAAACGTCGTAAAACGCCGATTTCGTGCAAATCAATAAACACCGAAAAACATACGCCGAATCCGACCAAAAATAAAAACCGAAAACGCGGAACCCTACGGCAGTCGTGACGTTGCCCGCCTAAACGTGGCCGACAACGGCAAGCAGTTCCATCATCATCATCATCATCATCATCATCATCATCATCACCAGCACCACCGCCACCGTAGCCTGTGTTGCGTAACTATATATCAGCTCAAATGTGGGATTATCTGTGTGTTTACTACAGAACGCGAGATGGGATCATCATCATCATCATCATAATCATCATCATAATCATCATAACAATAATCTTCATCATGTTCTTGTACCGGGCCTGAACATTCCATTTCGGGCAGCGGCAAACAAACGCAGTCTCTTGTTCCTGTAGTCCACTGCCTCACAATATCTATATGCATATCGGAGTACTGATACGCACGTTCCGCCTGCTGAGATATGCATCCGTGCCGCTGCAGCACTAGCGCAAAAGCAAAATAGGAACATTGTCGCCCTCTTACGCTCGAAAAAAAAAAATACAAATTCAATCAATGACATCGTTCAGACCGGCAAAAGCACTACCGGTAGTACAGCAGCACGCTTCCGTACTCTAAAAAAGAAAAAGAAAAAAGAAAGAAACAAAGATGAAATGCAAATTACGGAAAAAAAAAATTAATTTCCCTCGCCTGCTCCATTCGAAACTTTCGAAAACTTTTCCTATTTTTTTACCCCTAAAAAGCGAGGCACGCGGCACGGAGCCCCTCGTACCAGAGACTGTAGATGTTCCCCCTCCAACTAGTTAGGCCTAACTCGGTCGATATTAACCGGCTCGATTTTAGCGGTCGATGTGCGGAATTATGCACCGGGACAGGAGGGGTTCATTCCTCACGCGAGGGTCCCCAAATTACATTGTTTCTCAGGTATGATAATCCAGGGGTTGTCGCACGGCAAGTCGGATCGACAATTGTAGTTAGAGAATATGATTAGTGCTATAGATGGTTAAGGGAGATATGGCTTCGGAGCTTGCTTCGTTGTGGCTGGTACGTACGGTCAATACACTGCCCGGCAGATAAGGGCTTTGCAAAATGCTAAAATAACCAAGTAGCGTGGATGTTTAATTCTTACCAAGGTTGTTTTTTTTTGTTTTTTCCACTAAAAGCAGTCATTATGTGAATTGCAGTATTAGTAAGTTTTATACTTCCAATTCCGCGATTACTTTAGCGATGTGTGTGTGTGTGTGTGTTTTCTTTCTTTATCGTGTTGGCGCCGCGAAGCAACTGTGTCTATGAGCGACGTACAGACGTGGACACATGGAGAAAGGACAGCAGGAAGGCGACAGATGGCAGGGCCGACATTCGTTTGGAAAGCCTGCCGGAAAACCCAGGAAAAACCTCCGGCAGAAGAGCCGATGCCGGTAATTGAACCCGTGTCACCTCCCAGCCTCCTGGGTGGAGTGGACGTCGATCATGCTATCCACTACGCCACGCGAGCTGTATTATACCCCTGCCACACGCGCAGTCTTCAATGATCATTGAAACTAATGACCATTGAAAATGTGTGTAGTGACACCAAGCGTGTGATGTGTCAACTTCCCAAAGAGTATTGGATTCAATGTTCCCCGACAGGTAGACACGTTACACGCAAGGTGGCGCTACACGCATTTTCAATGACGATTGGTTTCAATGGTCATTGAAGACTGCCCGTGTGACAGGGGTATTAATATAGCTGTAGGGTGTACTAGGAAAAACTTGATACACGTGAACTGGATTACCCGCGACATGGCCGAGGTCGCGCTGAAGACTGGGAGATGGTGGGTTCGAGTCCTGTGCGGATACCACAGGCTGTGCTGTCTGAGGTTTTCCCTGGGTTTTCCCCAAGACTTTCCGGACGAACGTCGGCACAGTTCCCCCCGAAGTCTGCCCAGGACGCATACTAACTCACCCCCTCCCTGTCCCCCACTTCTACCTGCTGTCCTCTCTCCATCTATCCACATCTGTGCGCAGCCATAGCCACGGTTGCTTCGCGGCGCCAACGTGGAATTTAAAAAACAACAACTAGATTTTTATGTATGTATCGTATACTAGAGTCGTGGACGATCGGACACATCACTAGTGGTCCCTGCAAGGCCCTGCTAGAGACTGGGATGTGTTGGGCTCGAATCACATCTCCGGATGTGGTACAAAAGTATTTTTTTTTTTTCCTGAGTTGGTTCCCGGCAGACTTCCTATAGACGGATGTCGGAGCAGATCCCATTGAAGTCTGCCCGTGATGCACACACATCCTGAAATGAGTCCTCTTCCTGACACAGGAGATAACTTTATCTTTGCAACATTTTTTTTGTATTTATTCACATTGAGTATAATACAATGTAGGCCGGCTCTGTGCAAAAAGCTGCATATGCAAGCTTGACATGGCACAGGGCTGGTGGACGAGTAATGCCCGTAAGGGCCCCTGGGGTAAAATAAATAAATAAATAAATAAATAAAAGTTTCCTCTATGCAAATTCTCGAGATTTTACTTCGCTGTTCGTAGACCGGCCGGGCCTCTGTAAAGCGCGGACCCCATAACAAGCGACACGCGACGCGCTGCAGTATTTGTCGCTGTCGCGTCTGGTCATGGCGTGACTTCCTGGTCCATTTGAGCAGCGACATTTCGTCACCCAGAAATGATGTTTTTGGAGAAGCAATGCTTATTTTATTCGAGCTAAGTTGTAAATTGCCATAAATATACCAAAAATAGTATTTCATTCGTCAAAACGAGGAGAAATTGTAATGAAGTTGCTATGTAATATTCGCCGTTACGCAGTGGCGCTGCGGTTGAAGTACCCAACGCCCCGCCTACTTCTTCGTCTGCTAGTTTTGTCGGTTGCCCTCTCCACCCTCTCCCTTGCCCACGCGTTCAGTTCTTGTTTCACGCCGCCAAATCTAGCTGGTTTTGTCAAACAACAGGCAACGAACTCAGCGACATGCTACAAATATCTACTGGGAGTAGATGCAGAAATATTGAGCCGCGACAAAGCTTTTTTGACGCTCGTGTGGCGGCAGTGACGTCGATTTTGTCGCTTCTCGCGTGTATCTGCTGCGTGTCGCTTGTTATGGGATTCGGGCTTAACGCAGGTAGCTGCTTCTCCCTCAGCGCACTCGCGCAGTGTGGCGAAGCCCTCTTCTCAGGAGCTTGTCGCTCGGCTTCGATTTTTGGAAAACCATTTGTCACTTCACGCTTTGTCCCCTTTTCACTGTCACAAAGTCTGACAATTAGCGATGGTACGGCATGTATCGCGGCAATCGATAGGTAATTGGCGGAACGCTGTGTGGAATAATCCAACGACAATGTTTCCAGGCAGGGGTTCCAAGTTTTTTCCCTGTCCGCCCTGAGTAGAGTCCGATCAATTATTTTAATGATACACGCGTACTCTTGGTTGTTGTAAATGACGCTCTCCAGACCGTCATATCGTCGAAGAGATGGCATTGATAAGCATGAAAGTATTGATCGCGGTGTCCATGCAGATACATAAAGGAGGTAACAGAGTAGGTACTGCCCACGACAGCTCGTGGTCTATCCTGTCTGAAATCTCCAGATGAATTCGAAGGCGGCGGAACAGATAGGGTGTCTTCACATGACGTCAAACGAACGCGTTTGGCCGCCGTGGTGGTGGTGGTCACTTTTTCGGCGCCGAGATTATCTTGCTGCTATCAGCTGCCGACATTATCTTGCATTTGCTCGAAAACGAAGCCTTGAATGGTGAAAGATGGAAGTCACTGACAAGGTTAGCCAGGCTGTAGGACTCGAACCCACATCTTCTGGATTACCTTCTGGGTTCGAGTCCTACAGCTGGCTAACCTTTTCAGTGACTTCCATCTTTCATCGTTAATTTCTTAGGATTGGATTGGATTGGATTGGAAAAGAAAGAAAAATATGGAGAGGTTAGTCCCGACCCAGTCAGAACTGGCTACTCTTAGGCAATTTGAGGCTTTGTGTGTGTTTGTCCTCTCTATGTTGCTCCAGCCTCAGAACATCAGTTCTCTCATGTCCTTGAATGGTGTTTTGAAATCCCGTCGCGTCCGTACCCTTGTTTTATCCCGAAGACACTTCGTCATTGTCGTTCTCACATTTTCTTTTATGAAAACTATGGTTGTCGCAGTTTGTCATCTTTCAATACCGTTAGCACGAAAAATGACCACCAGTGGGAGGAGCTTACGAGCATGCCACGTCACTGCCACGTCACAGTGTGACGTAGATGAAAACTCCGTATACGGGCTGCTGAACCACTGATTTTATCGCCGGTTTCGGAGAAGTACGAGGATCGTTCAAGGTTCACCCAGACTTTTGCTCGAGCAAAAATCAATGAGTACATGCAGATGTAAGTTGTGTAGACGTAATTTAATAAAAAAACATCCTTCTCGCGTCAGCGGCACGTGGAGCAGTGCGCGTGCAGCAGAGGCAGCTATCATGGCTGCGAGCAGTGTGTCTGTAGCTGTGGAACAGCGATGCATAACCAAGTTCCTTGCGAAGGAGAACGTCAAACCAGCTGAGACTTTACAAAGATTACAGGCACAAAACAAACGATGTCGAGGGGAAGATTGGACGAATGGTGCAGACAGTTTGGCGAAGGACGCGGTATATGGCGCCGAATGAATCACGTGGACACGTTCTTCCGAGTGCAGTCACGCCGGTGAACATCGAAGGCATCCTCGGGAACAGTCGAGGAACAGTTGTTTGAGGGAATTTATTAAACGCGCCCGTCAACAGTCCGGGACATTGCAGCCCATTGTCGGCAGTGTGGCACCGATAGCGTCGCAATGTGCGAAGCTCTCTTTTTATGTTTTGCGCGTGCGCAGAACCACCAACGCTATCCCTTACGTACGCAAAGACGATAGCGTACGATGCAATAAAACTCTTCATTAATTCAAACTGCCAACAACAACAACTTTATTGTGAAGCACTTACTGTTCCGCAAAGTCTCTGTAAGATGGGTTCCCCCGTCACCTCACTTGTGACCAGGGAGCGCGCATGGCAGTCTCTGAGCAGCTGCTGTACCGGTTTCAGCAGGAGAAGGTGGCTTCTAATCCTACCACCGGCTGCGCTGTCTGAGTTTTTTTCTTTGGATTTTCAGAAGGCTTTCCAGACGAATGTCAGCACAGTTCCCCCATGAAGTCGTCCCAGGGCTCATACTAACCCCCCTCTCCTCCACTTCTTCCTGCTGTCCTCTCTCCACCTGTACGCCGCTCATAGCCACTGTTGCTTCGTGGCGCTTACACGGAACTAAAAAAAATGCGGTTTCATATCAAACATTGCAATGTGTCTTCAAGAGACAGCATAATGATTCTGCCCACGTAGTACGAAAGAAGAAAAAAAACGACAATGAAAGATGCATTATCTGTCTCTATGTATCCTGTCCAGGTACGCTTCTTCCTCCTCAACTCGTTTCTTTCCCCATTTCTGCACTCTCTCATTTTCCCTATTCCATCCCCAATGAATAAATGAGTCGCACTGTTAGCCACAATGAACAAGACGGATGGGGGCTTTGAGGATCTTCATTTTTTTTTTTTTTTCTTAAACGACCAAGGAAAAGAAATTTCAGCTTCTATCGGAGGAACCACATTGAGAAATGGCCGACTGCGAATTTGAAAGTCATTTGTATCAAGACCTGACTTTTTCCCGACGTATGCGCTGATTAAGTTTCAGATTGGAGCGTTTGCAGTCGGCAAAACAGAAAAGAGAAAGACAAAAGCAGCGCCATCCCACGGCGTTTTCCTTCTTCTTAAACGTGGAAAACGTGTTCTTTTTGTTTTTGTACTCGTGAAGAAAATTTATTTCCCCTTCATTCCGTGTCTCTCGTAGCTGTCTTCTGTTGCAACACTGCGTAATCGTTTCCAGAGATTTTACATTGCGGATGACATACGGGACTGTCAGACAGTTGTTTGTGGGTTTTACCTTCGTCTCGCCTTTGCGACCGAGAAGTGGAAAACGTAGGCTGTCGTCTGCTAACGGTCCGATGACGTTACTGCGCATGTCCGGTTGATGCTCACAACATTGGGGTCTTTTGGTCGCTTTACTCTTGCTCAGACATGTACAAGATACTCAAAAATGTATTTAAGATAAGATGATAAATACTAACGTTAGAATGTGATTAAGATAGAGTACAAAATACTTCAGAAAGTATTTGAAATACAATTAAGATACTATTTATCCTTGAACGCAAAAAAGTCACTGGTCGATGCGGCAAATCGCCGCTATGCCACATGAATCACCTAAACCCCGCGCACTACGCTAGCCGCCGCTGTGTGATAGGAGTCATCTAAACACAAGTCCCAAAAAGATGACAAAAAGATACCACATGACTCCACTAACTATATGTGACCCAGAACAAAGCAAACTTCTAGCAGGTCACTGCTTGGCGAGGTCAGAATTCGGCGTCACCGCGTCAGGGCACACATAATAGAACTCTCACTGGCCAAGGATTAGTACACATGGGGCAAGATCTCTAAATGAAGACTTCCAAGAAGGGCCAATGTCCGGGTCAAGTCCGAGGGACTCAGGATATTTCCACTGAACAAGCAAGATAATGGAAAGACCAGACACAGAAAGTTTGAGAGGGGGATCCAAAATACGTAATTAGAGTATTGAGTAGAAAATACCATAAAATGTATTTTAAATAGAGTACAAATACACAAAACAAAAGGTATTGAGTAGAGTACCAAAATACCGCAAATTGTATTTTAAATACAATACTCCAAATACGTACAAGTCTGCTCTTGATTTTGCGAACGACGACAAAAGTGTCGTCTGCAATCCATGGGTGTTCGGTTGGTGGCGTGGTATTGCTGAGGGGACTGTCTGCCAGTCAATGGGGTGTGTGCTAGATCAAGTTCCTGCGCATGCGTGGTTGGTGCGGGCACTATCCTGTAAGGTGATGTTGTTCGTGTCTTTAGTTTCGGTTCGGCATAGTGCTCTCTGTACTTCCTCATGATGTGCATATAGTACCGTTGCAGACGTTACTGACACACACGCACACACACACACACACACACACACACACACGATCACGTTTGAACTCCTTTACGCATAGGGACACCTAGCGGTAAGGCGTTGTGTGACGTGACACACGGTAAAGGAGAATCTCCTTTTATGAAGCTGTGCTTTTGGGAAGCTGTGATCGGCTATCTCTTTTTCGTCGGTAAAGGTGTATGGCGTAGCCGCGAGCGAAGGGCCATATGACGACAATACTTTCGAACGAAGGCTAGACCGCGTTTTCATTTTTCAAGTTACTCGAAGTCTGCGTGCAGATATTGCAGTTGCAGTACGTATTTTGAATTCATTAGTCGTATTGTTACGTTTACTGTTCCTATGTCGTACGTGCAGGCTAGTTATAATGGAAATATCTAGCGCGACATCTTTGGGTGCATTTTTCAAACGAAACACAAAAAGGAGTTCGCTCTTGCCGTGTGTCACCGGCACGAACACCTTTCGCGAAGGTGTCCTTTGCAGCTGTAAAAAGGACCCCTAATGTAAAGGAGTTCAAACGTGTCCATGTGTCAGGTTACCGTCCATGTGTCACCGTTACCGCGCGTGCCGTCCCAAGCAGCACAATGTACTGAAAGTCGAGTGCAATAGGGGTGGACGGTATGTGTCTTATCAATGTTCTTTAGTTTCATCAGTCTGTTCAAGGCCTTCCACCTACCCGTCCACCCGTATTGCACTCGACTTTCAGTACATTTTGCTGCTTGGGGTGTTAGCGCGCGGGAGTATATCACATAGCGATATCCTTCATACATATTTTCTCCTCCTCCTTTTTTTCCATTCTTATTGTTTTTAACAGGCAGGTGAAAACAAGATGTATCGTCTGCGTCGTGCTGTAGTGCTTGCTAAGTACTTGCGCATGCTCAGTGTATGAAAATGAGATTCCGAATCGCCACTTTCGGTTTCCGCTTCGCAAAATGGAAACGTAATAACATATCGTGTGATTTCCCCTGTGGGGTTTGCAGCATCGTTGATTGAGCCCCGTCTTCTTGGACAGCAGACGTTGACAGCGTGTTTCTTAAGCCTAGCTAATCTAATACATTAATTAGATTTTTGTGGAGGAGCAAGTGCCATTACATTTTTGCCGGGTAATGCGTACTGATATTTACTCATTACTTGGGTTGAAAATTCAGGCATTGTCTAAAGCCAACTGGGATTATTCCTGTTACAGCCAAGAAAAATCCCCAAGTTGGTTTTTTCCAGTCACCTTTGCGCCGACGAAGTCGCCAAGGAAGAGGACAGAGTCATTCAGCACCAACTCCTTCTACGCTGCGGTTTATCTTATCTATGGTAGCTCATTCAAATTACGTATACTGCTCCCATATCCCGATGAAATCATTCATATACGTGGCGATTTGTAGAAAAAAAAAAGTCACAACAGACTGGAACAGCCTTCCCTATCGCACGCGATGAGTTTGAATCTGCTTTGACAGGCCTTATCTGGTGAGAATATAAATATTAATAAGGATGTCTAAGGATGTAATAAGGGTGTAAGGATATATGCATATATATAAGGATGTGGTAAACAATGGTACATAAATATAAATGTATTTATGTACCATTGCTTAACACATCCTATACTGTTTTCTATGCCCCTGCCTGATGTAAAGCCCAACAGGGCGATTTCAGAGGAAATAAATGAAAGGTCATGTGTAAGAAAGTAAAAAACAAACAACTTATCACGTCTCTATACAGTACGCGCTTCGAACATCTCATAGGACAGTTAGAGACTTCTGCAAAAATGTAATACCAAGGTTATGTCATTACTTGTTGGAAGCAGACACATTGGTGACGCATTACTAAGCGTAAAAGAGTAGTAGCGAGCAAAGTAACGCATTGCTTTACAGAACTGTAATGAATCATGGTGACGCCACTACGAAATAAAAGTAATTTTCCCAACTGAAGTCTCTACGTCGCATGGTTCGCCAACTCTCGACCGCGGGCGCTACAAAACGAAGAAGTCATTTTTCATAAAAGCGCTATACTAGCACGAATAACGAAACCCGCCTGGAACCCGGCGCATATGCTTATATCATCCGTTTTAGAGCAATGACCCCCGAAAAAAAAAGAAAAAGAAAAGAGCACGGGTGAAGACAGGTTAATTCTACTCTGGCAGCCTTGACGAAAACTGACGATGACATGGTTGCCCCAGGAAGAGGTATCGTCGTTGCCAGGCTACCTAATGAATGTCCCTCTAAGTTTAGAAATGCTCCACGTTGTATACTGATTAGAGAGGCGGGTGGAAGGATGTTACAGATAGATGGCGCTCGTGTTGTGTTTCTTTACGGATTGTTGTTGTTGCTGGTGCGTGTTTATGTAAGTAGGGATGGAGCTGGTGTTGTGTGAAGGGAAAGGTTGTCGAAAGCTGCAGGATTGCGTTCTTTCAACGCTCGAGGAAGTTGCATCACTCTGGTTTCTTACTTGAAATGGAGAAGCTGCGAGTGGTTTTGATATGACGAATTAATTTCTTTATTTCGTGTTAGCGCCGCGAGGCAACTGTGGCTATGAGCGGGAAAACCCCAGGGAAAACCTCGGACAGCACTGCTGGTGGTATAGGGTTCGAACTCACCACCTCTTCGTCTTCAGCACGACCTTGGCTACCACCAATGAGCGGGATGCTTATACCATCCTTGTGACGTAAAATGATCTTTGTGTATGTGTGATATCGTCGGGCCGTGACGATATGAAATGCGCTGCTCGAGGTCCACGTGAGTACTATTGCAACTACTATAGTAGTTATATATAATACTATACTATACTTTATATTACTATATATTTTGCTATACTATATGTTACATATTATACAGTACTATACTAACACTTTAGTTATTATATATAATATTAACTAAAAAATATATGTAGCCGTAGAAACATTTTTCCCCATCCCTATCAGCACCATCATCATCAAGGACGAAAAAAAAAGTCAATTTATAGGAGCTATACGGTCCTCTTTACTTCTAATGTACGATCTTCGATAGTTCAACACCACAAGTTCCAAGATCAGATCCTCTAAAGTTTATTTTAAAAAAATTTATACCATTGACCCTTAAAAAGCCTCACCCTGACTGCACACCATGCACATCCACAGAGCTGAAAAGTCAAACCGAGCACTCACCCAAAAAACAGATGAATTTTTTTCAACCTCTCCCTAGTATTTTTGTTCATCAACATCAACATCAGCTGAATATTTCATCGTCTGCTTACGACCAAGAGGGTCGGAAATGAGAGCACAGCGACACGGTCAGTAATGAACCTCCAAGCTGAAACACAGCCAGGACCAGAAACCCTAACCTCAGAAGGTGTCGAGAAGTGCCAACAGATAAGTCAGTAATCGATATTAAGTAGCTTTTAAGTCCTGTCCTGTAACATATTCCAAGAAGCACGCCCATATCAACGACAACGGCGCCCGAAAACCTCTATCCAGGCGATACAAAGTATCCTTCGCATACGAAACAGGCTCCCTTATCGCATTCATGCTCCTTGGTGAACTTCTGGGAGAAGGTATAGGCTTCGGGAAGAGAGAGAGGGAAACCTCCTTGTCTGTGACAAATGCACGTCCCAATGCCCATTGATGAGTCAAGCAGGGAAAGGTGGTGGACGGATCTGAAGTCCCTGGATCACTCTTACCTCTTTACTCAATGATCCAGGGACTTTAGACGGATCCTTTTGCGTTCGCCCTCTGGTGAGCGAAACCTGCAATGGTGCTTGTTCTCTGCATGCTTTCCTTTTCTTCTTCTTCTTCTTCTTTTTGCTAAGTGCTGTCATGTCGTGGGCTAGGGAGATTATACAGCGTATAGCACAGCATGCCTAGGGTCTCGTTTGTTACATCCTTGTTAGTACAGCCAAGCATCTGCGTCTTGCGTTCTATGTTATGAGCAGAGGGAGAAGGAAGGAGTGGGAGAGGGGTTAATACGTTTTTTGGCTGAATGGATACAATATCTGCTCTTTGCTGGTAGTTCCAATGTCATGGTTTGGGTTGGCGAAGCTGCGTATACTGTCTGAGGTTTTCCTCTGGGCTTTTCGGCAGACATGCCAGACAGCTGTCGTCAGAATTCCCCCTGAAGTTGGCTCTGCAAGGCGGGAGATGGGAGTATCCTGGGTGCGTTTTACCACCGATGGATGGCAGCATACTGCAAGTGGCTCGCATTCTTGACCGGCGTATATGAAGGGGGTTAATGCGAAGTTAATACGGGCTATTTTCGTGCAGAGGAAAACGAAATTAAAAAAAAAAAAAACTTTATGACATGTACAGGAAACAGGTTAAATGTGTATTATTACTTATTAGTTGAATTGAAAGGAAAAAAAGCAAAAAAAAACAAACAAAGAGAAAAGGAGACATAAGTGCGTCAATCCTGCAGCGCCACCAGGTGCCGCCTATAGGGCTTCGATAATAGTAATCATAGTCATAATAATAGTCATAATCATAATGATTGGGAGTGGCTGAGAGGCGACATGCTGCGATAGTTTCAGCGCACTACTTGTCGCGACGTAGAGTGACGCGGCTAGCCATTGCAGCCAATAGGAACAAGCGGTGGGCGGGGTTTAAAGGCGCAGTTCTTAGGTTAGACACGACCATAGTTATTATTAATAGCGGAGGGGCATATTTATTTGTTTATTCGAGAGTTTTAGTGTATCATACGCTATCACCTTTGCGTACTTAAGGGATAGCGTTGATGGTTCTGCGCACGCGCAAAACATGAGAGCTTCGCGCAGTGCGCATAACCACTGCGCTATCCCGTATGTAAGCCATGGCGTTCGATGCACGAAAACTCTCGAATAATACTACTGGCACCCGTAGGTGCTAATATAGGTTGCACACAACCACATGGTTATTATTAATAATGGCCAAATCACGCGTACTGGTGTAATTTAATTTTGACGATAAGCTGTTCCTTGTTCCGAACCTGTTCAATGATAGTCGAGGTTGGCCTAACATGCAGAAGAGTGGTTAGGGCTGTGTGTTGGCAGGATGACAGTCCGAGTAGTCCCGCAGAATGAGGATAGACGGGACAGCCTAGAGCAACAGAATGGTAGTTTGGGTAATTCGAACCCGCTGCGGAGTGATTGTCTTGATAGTCCAGAGTGGAGGTCAGAGTAACCCCAACCGACGGTGCTGTAGTCTGAGTAGCCAGAGCCTGCCATGTGATAGTCTAAGAAATTAGGTCCGACCGAATGACAGTCAGGGTAGAGTAAGCCTGCGGAGCGATAGTTTGGATAATTCGAACAGTGGAGACAACTGGGATAATAAATTGGGATAATTAATTCGAACAAACCGAACTTGCAGAGTGGTATAGTCATGATAGTATAAATCTACATAATGATAGCCGGTGTACTTTTAACCTTCAGAGCGACAAGCAGGACAGTACCATCCTCCAGTATAATGGTAACAGCCGTGGTGGTGGTGGTGGTGGTGGTGGTGATAGGGCTTGCCGTTGTCGGCCTCACGTATGTGGGCAACGTCACGACTCACGCCCTGGGGGAATGTGCGTCCTGGGCCGACTTCTAAGGGAACTGTGCCGACATATGTCTGAAAGCGTCTGAGGAAAACCCAGGAAAAACCCCAGACAGCACAGCCGGCACCAGGATTCGAACCCGGGTACCTCCCAGTCTCGACGTGACGCATTTATTCTATACGTAAAAATAAGTCAATGGTGACTAAGGATGTCCACCTCCGTTACGGCATTCTTGCAGCCCTTTCTGGAGGAGAAGACAAAGAAGACCCCGGGGCAGAAATAACATCTGGGAATTCTTGGCTAATGCATGACGTTCCGCGTTCGCCACGTGGAGTGGAGTTAGACAAGTAACAAACGGGGATCGCCCGTCAACGGGAGAGAGGACATTACTCAGACGCATAACAGCCGTCAGGAGGTAGCCAAGTATTGTTCACACGTGTGACTCTTGTGATTGGCTGTCATTGTGTTGGGATCATGCTTGTTTGCCTTCCGTGAAACCCCCGTTGGTCGTTGAACGCGCACGTGTGTCGATGAAGTTGCGACAGCTCTTTTTTTTATTCTGCGCTAGTACCGCGAAAGAATTCAGGATATTAGTACAGACAGGGTTTGCCAAGTAAAAATCCTGAAAAGTTACCAACACGACATGAGAAAGTAGCCATTTTCTCTTGTAGCCAGTGGTGCGCAGGCATCATATCATATGGAATGAAGAACTCTAAACGATAGCGAAAACTCCCAACACCCCAACAAAACAGTCAGAAGGACATCGTACTGACTGTGAGGTGACAGATCCATCAAGGCAAACAGGAATGGACGCACTGTACGTAATTCGGCATTATGTGGTGCACGATGAAAACTACTCCGATTTAGGATAGCACAGGAGTCTGAAATGTAGCGCGGAGAAGTATCCACAAAAGTAGCCAGAAAATAGCCGAGTCGCCCAAATGCCCAAATTTCAGCACCACGACAGTAAGAAATCTGGCAACCCTATGTACAGACGTGGACAAACGAAGAGCACTGCAATCAGTTACACTATGGCTTCGATGGTTGAGAGTTTTACGCCGCGAGACAGCTAGGATCATAAGTGGCGACACAGCAGTCGGTCGCTGGGTTTTTTTTCTGCCCCCACCCGGAAGGTTCTTTTCCCTGCGTTGGAAATCTTAGCAAGTCGCCACCAGGTTGCCTGCGTCTTTAGTCGGGTTCGATCCCGTAACCTTAGGAACAGTATCCGTAACCTAATAGTACTTTATGAACTGGTGCACCCAGCCCGTTCGCAGATGGCGACGCATTCGCTCCTATGTTTGTGATAAGTAAAAAGAAAACAAAGCGAAAAAATAAAGGACGGTTTCGAACGTGGCCGAAGGCCCCTGCCATCTTCATGGGCATGGTATGGTGCAAGTTAAAGGGACTGTGACATTTCCAGAACACGCCATGAATTTTTTTAATTTTTTATTTTGCTAAAAATGGTTATTCCTATCGAGAAACGCGCTCACCAAAAATGCTCTCATGTCGCGTGTCTTCTTTTATTCACGCACCGCTGAATTTGGCTCCGGACCGCTTCATGCCTGGTGTACGCATGGTCACGTGGCGTGGTCAGGTGTGTGTGTGGGGGGCTGACGTTGGGTTGGCGCACTGCTCGCAGAAAAGATCATCGCGCCAATAGTACAGTTCTTCCCCGCGAGTCTGGCGCTGTTGACACAGGCGCACCGGACGGGACATGATCAAGGTGTATTACCTTCCCTATACTTCGTTTACAAGTTGCGAAGGTAATATGTAGCGGGTAATAATAATGATAATTACTTAATTTTACGGGCCTTCAGGTCCATAAAATTATAGTCTTAGCTGCGTGTACCGAAGGTGCCAGCACTTAAAAGTGCTTCAGGTAATTTGCTTTGACGCACTTCCGGTAAATTTCCTTGAAATGAACTTTTGCGGAGGGTAACGCTTTTCGCATCCCGTAATCATTGGCGTCAACAGCGAGCTAGGCTAAATTTGCTTCACCAACAAACCGCACGCACCAATCCACACGATGTACACGCGAACAAAACACAAAGCAATCAACGAATCAAAACGGGAGAGAGGCTCCTAGCTTGTTCCGTGTCACATCCAAACAAAAATCTAAAATCTAATAAAAAAAATAACACCTACGTTTCCGTAGAACGCACCGAGTCGAGACTAACCTCGCTGAAAAAAAAAAAAAAACCACACCTCTAAACAACATGAAACTCGCACAGGAACAGCAAAGCTTGACGTGCAACGATTCATCAAGTGCTGTTGCTTTGGCCGAAAAATCAAAAAGCGGTATTCGCTCGTGAAAGAAGAAGAGGGCCTTTTTGTTGGATCCGCATCTTCGGTTGCGAGTCAGAGGCGACGAATCCGCTGTTGTTGTTGCGGGTGATTTTTGATTCTCTGCGTGAGAGTTTCAATCGTGTCACGGAAGACATCCATTACGACGTCAGTAGAGTCATTTCTATGTTTGTTTGTTTCAGTCTTAATGGGGTCGGTGAGAGATGGTTGCAGGTAGCACGAGCTTCTATATGCGTGCACGTTGCATATGGGTGTGTGTGTGTACTGCGAATAAAGTTGTAAAATGGGCGGGTTTCGATACGCTTCTTTTGTCACGGGGGAAAGATGAGGTTTGCTTTTCGTCCGCTCTGTGGCGCACGCGAGAGGAAATGTTCAGGTGGTCTCGTGTGTGCGCCGAATATGGTGCGGAGGAAATTAGCCTTTGGCATGCAGGGAGTCCACGCTATACTGGGAAGGAGAAATGATACCAACTACAGTTTCTTCTTTTTTCTTCTTCTTCTGAAGGCAACTAGGATCATGGCCGTGTATTCACACCAGCGACATCCTCACGGAATATTCTAGTGGAAGAAAAAGCGAAAACACTGCTCACAGAGTCGAAGTTCCGTCCAGTGTTATGTTGAGCATTCACACGGCGGGGGATATCGGGTGTGGCGTACTACACACTTAGCAGACGACACCGTCGGCGTGTTTTCCTGTCGTCTGCTACGGAATATCTTGTGGCCGTGTCGAATGATATATTCCCCAAGGTCAGCAGTGTACGTGAAGACACGACGTTGAGCGCTCACGTGACAACAGAAAGCTATGACGTTTTTCGCATCTTCCGCTGGAGTATTCTGGGGGGAATGTCGCGCGTGTGAATACACGGTGAGCGACGCAAAGCATGGTTGGGTCCCGGAATAATTTTGCCCACACGAGGGTTCGCTCATATGCCACGAAGTTGTTGGCGGTGAGCCGCCGATTTCCATTATCGTCACCACGTAAGGGAAAACCCTAAAATCCCCGAAAACGAACAAATTGCTAAAGTTCAAATTCAGCCACCAGCACAGACAGTGGAGAGTGCCCTCCTGAAATGCAAAATGCACACTTTTCTTCTTCTCTCTTTTTTTTTTTTTTTTTACAACGATGGCTGTGAAGTGGAGTTGTAAATGGGGGGAGATTCTGGAGACGGCCAAGAAGAGTGTCTGAAGCATCCGGTACAGCGCTTCCGCCTTCACCTCACAGAGGGCGCCTCAGGGTCACGTTGCGCAGAGCCATTTATAGGGAGAGTTTGGCCATTAGGAGGAGCCTAACTTGACGCGCGTCATGCGACGTCACGGCTAAGCCACCTCCCTCGCCATGCTCTATTGTTGTCTCGTTGTCAGCCGGTTGCCGACGCCATATTGATGCTGATCGTTGTTTACAAAGCAAAGCGGGAAGACACGTGCGTACATTGTCCTTCGAAAGCCTTTCGTCCTTGAACTCTTTCAGCTTGGCAACAAAGCCCCCCTTATCACAGGCGGCTGTGGGTCATAAGCCGGTTATTCCTGTAGATTGCATTCATTGCGACAACAAAGCTGACGGACAGCATCAATATGGCGCGCACTAGATGGCTGATAAGCGGATTCTGCTTGGATTCAGGCTTTTTGGGCGGCGCAACGACGACTCTGACGTCAAAATAGGCTCCACCCACGAGGCGGCAAAAGATCACAGAATGGCCAAACTCTCCCTATAAACGGCTCTGACGTTGCGTCGTTGGGATAAGCCTGTGGCGCTAAAGTGCTTCCGCGCGCCTCACAGAGGGCGACACAGTCTCACGTTGTAATGTCGGTTGTTTGATTGCGTGTTAGCGCCGCGAAACAGCTGTGGCTACGAGCGGCGTACAGATGTGGACAGAGGGAGAGGGGGCTAGTATGCGTCCTGGGCCGACTTCTTCATTGGAAAATAATGTCACATTAGTTCTACTAGTCGCAGAGTGACGTTCTTCACCGTGCAAATGCAACCGTGCAGCGTGCCATCTTTGGAAGTGTTTTTGAGTAGAATCATTCTGGAAGGCGCGAGGAAACGTTGCATCCTTGCTGTATTGTCCAACCGCTTGTAACTCCCGTTCCTTTACAAACGATTCTTATGGTGACAAAACAAAAAGTGACCTTAACTGAGCAAATTTCGCAATTGCGTTCGTAAAAACAATGGTCGTAATGCCGAAATGAAAAAGAAACGGAACGAATATCATAAAAAGAATCCGCGCATAATGTGCGCGTGCGAAAACAGCCGCATCCCACGGCGCTTCCCTATAACTCCAGCGCTATCCACAGCGCATGCGCAGACGTGCGGATTCTTTCCTCTCCGCAGACGCAACCGGGTAATGTCCCAGGTGGACCCGACGGCTGTTGCTGAAATAGCGCGAAGGATTCGCGTTAATTTTGCGATATTTTTCTTTTTTTTTTCTGGGCTGCCCGAAAATATGCTGTTTCGCACACGATATCGACAAATTTTGCCCTATTTTACAGCTCCATGTTGCTATACCTTTTGCCCCGATTGCAAAATAGAACCCGTAAACACAAAAGCCAAAGAACGCGACATTTCTTCAAGTTATGTCCGGCCGTGCCCAGCTGATCATAACAGAACCGTCGCTCAACCTGTCCGTAACCAACACGCCTCGTTGCCATCCGAAACTGTGATACGGGATAGTATTACATGCTTACAGTTGTAACCTCGTCAAACAACCTCCGTCATTTTGCTCGCGGCGCCCCCTACACACAACGCACGTAGCGCATCTGCGATGTCATCCGTCATGGAATGGGACGTGTCCTTTGGTGCTGTTGCTGGTGCTGTGTCTGATACCGTCAGCGGCTGAACGCCGAATGGAAATCGACCCGAGAGACGCTGTTGGACATGCATGGTTTATGACGTATCGATGTATGCCTGCCCTTCGATCGCAGTCACCTTTCTAGATTGTCGTCTGCTTTAATCTCGGTTTTGGAGACCGGCCGCAGTGTGGCGAACTGTGGCTGTATGGTAACGCGGAGAGATGGGAGAGGGCACAGCAAGAAGACGTGGGAAGACGGATGCGGTTAGTGTGCGTCCTGGGGCGACTTCTTGGATGGAATAGGCGAGTCCAGAAAATCCCAGTGCTCTTTTTGCACGCATTGCATCCTGGGCGCTTGCTGAGCGGGGGAACGAAGAAGAATCCTTCACATTTCGCTTTCGCTGACCTTGACACGTCGTGGACAATGCACCGGTAGGGGAGAAATCGGAACAGTTTGGATGCCGTCCGTTTCTTTCGTATTAGTAAACTCCCACAGTTCAAAGCGACGCTAAGCACTCTGGGATTTTCTGAACTTTTGTATTACGCCGTCATCCGTTTGGAACACCTGCCGGAAAACCCGAGTAACACGGGACACAGCTCAGCGGACGGTTCGTACACTGTAAACTGAAAAACACCCTTATGGGTGTAAATGGCTTGTCCTATAACTGACACCTCTTTTTACACCATATGGTCTTAGAACACCCTTTTCAGAGGGTGTATTCTGTGTAAGACACCCTTTGAAAGGGTGCTTTTCCTTGAAAATGCTATCTTTTGCACCCTTTAAACACCCTTTTAGGAGGGTGTAAAGTCGTTAAACACCCTCCTAAAAGGGTGTTTAAAGGGTGCAAAAGAAGGCATTTTTAAGGAAAAGCACCCTTTCAAAGGGTGTCTTACACAGAATACACCCTCTGAAAAGGGTGTTCTAAGACCATATGGTATAAAAAGAGGTGTCAGTTATAGGACAAGCCATTTACACCCATAAGGGTGTTTTTCAGTTTACAGTGTAGGATTCGAACGCACTACCTCTCGGTCTTCAACGTGACCTCGAACAAGCGGATGCTCAGCATCCACATTGGCGGTCGATGTGAAAAACTCTACATATGTATATATCGGACATATTTTTATTCAGACAATGCTTCCACGGAAACACAGTCTCCGAATAGAGCATCGATCTATTTCGCAGCGAAGCAGCTATACAATCTACCGACCGTTATCATCAATCAATCGATTCGCGCTAAATTACGGACAGGAATGTTTTCTTCGTTACTGTAACCGTTACGGTCTGTTGACTTTCTGGTTGACCAGATTCATGCCTCGCCTTCCCGCTATTATTCCTCTACGGTTGTAACCTCACCCGATGAAATTACGTTTGGTCACGGCAAGTCTGGACATAGAGCACCCGTGTGGGAAATGAAATCGAAGACCGGATTGGGTTTCTTCGCTCGCTTTCCTGGCTGTGTTCCGCGAAGGCCGATACCAGAAATACCCGGATTACTCGCAGGTTTTTATGGCGGCCGGAGAATTTGGTTCAAAGGTCACAAGATACGAATCTGCGAGGCGTGGTTAACTAGTAGGTTCTCTTTCCATGCATGGCTTGTAGGACTATAGGATTAACTTATTAGGAGTACGACAGAAGGACAACGGGAGCAGGAGCAAAGGGGTACAGGACTGTAGGACTAAATGTTTATAGGATTGGGACTCAAGCTCCATATGGTTAGGCCCAAGGGACTAGATAATTCGGGATAGAGGATAAAAGCTCAGGTATTGTAGAACTACGCAGTATAATATGTACAGGGCGTTGTTGTTGTTGTTTTTAATCTTCTACAGAATTTTTATAAAAAAGCTACCAGAGCAGCATAAATGTTGAAGATGTCGTTTACGGAAGTAGCAGAATTCGTGAAGTGAAGTGCAGTTCAATTTCTTCTATATTTTTACATTCAAACTCAAACTCGTTTTTACAGTTGAGTTATACGGCCAGGCTGACATCCTCTCGAAAAGATTGTGTAACTGCAAAGTGAACCAATTACCTAAAATGCATTAATTAACTATTTAATTTGCGAATTTATTTCAAAAGCGAGACAGCAAATACGGGAGACGATCCCCGTTGAAAACGAGCGCGCGCGCCGTGAAATATCGATCGCCGAAATTCGCTTATGCAAATGAGACGAAACCAAAACAGCGCGCCTTAGGAGCAGATCATCTTCACCGACGGAGGCTTATCTGGGCCGGAAGGCGGTTTTTCTGCAGATCAGAATCTACTCCAATCATCTCCGTCGCTGCAAAGCACGTGGTCCTCTGACGTGGAATGAGGGCTATAGTGCTCCCGGTCGCCGCGGTTTCGGTTTCGTTTCATTTCAAAATAGACCTCTCCCTGTTTGTAAACAAATGACGTCATGGTGTTCCACAGCGCCACCGATTTGGTAGACTTGAACTAGATACGCTCGCGAACAAGGTCGCGCAAGAAAGCCACAGTCTTGAAGGGATTACGATGGTCCCTGAAAGGGACGCGACCTTCGGTCCTACTTTTCTTTCAATAAGAGGCAGCGAACAAGCGCCCATTCGTGGAACCCAGCCCTTTTCCTTCCGATCTGTTTTGATTTCGGTTTGTCTACCAACGTCATGATGACGTTGCTCGGGTAGAGATCCAGACTTGGGTAGTAACTAATTTACTTTTAACTTGTAACTGTAGCTAGTTACTTTGGGGGTTAACTAGTTACAGTAACTAGTTACATTTCCAGAAAAGTTGCTTTTAACTGTAACTAGTTACTTTTTCTGTGAATGTAACTGCAAAATGTGACTAGTAACTCGAATAAATGTCGATCCTTGTTTACGCACGTACACATGTCGTATTTTTCCCTGTGGGAGAGCCACATATTGACTTATACAGCTTCTGGTTACGTGCAATAATACTTTTATCGCACATAAGTAAATGTAAATAAATGTATGTTTTTAACGATTGTATCACCCTCTCGTGGTCATTTTTATAAAAGTAACTGTAATGTAACTAAGTTACTTTCCCTCAGGCACTGTAACTATAACTAGTTACTTGACCAAGAAAGTAACTATAACTGCAACTCAGTTACTTTTTAGAAGTAACTTACCCAAGACTGTAGAGATCTATTCGGCGATGGCTATTTCAACGACCTGCTTAGCGGTGCCGCTTAGTGTGCAGGGGATTATGTGCAGCATCATTTCTTTAATACTTCCAGCGTTGCCACGCCGGGTCTTTTTTTTTTTTGATTGGGTGTTAGCGCCGCGAAGCAACTGTGGCTATGAGCGACGTACAGATGTGGACAGACGGAGAGAGGATAGCAGGAAGGAGTGGGAAACAGGGGGGTTAGTATGCGTCCTGGGCCGACTTCAGGGGGAACTGTGCCGACATTCGTCTGGAAAGTCTTCGGAAAACCCAGGGAAAACCTCAGACAGCACAGCCGGTGGTAGGATTCGAACCTATCACCTCCCAGTCTACAGCACGACCTTGGTTATCACCAACGAGCGGACGCCTTAGCCCACTCGGCCATGCCGCTGGTGCCACGCCGCGTCTATTGAACATTGAAGAGTTTGAGGAAATAAAAAAAAGGAGCAATGGAAGACAGTTAGTAGGATCATAATATAATGTCAAAGGGTAGACCCACTCGAATTATCGTTTCAATCACGCAAATTCGATCAAATATAGCGTCCATTTTTATGTCTCTGCGCAGTAGCTGTCCAAGGACGTACGCACGCGTTTGTGAGACAGTATATCACAGCATGCAGTCGGCCGATTTCGCTTGTACGTGGGATACGAGCGATCCCAGCGGACGCGCACGAAAGAACCGTTTGTCATGTATGCTAATGAGACACGTGTAGCAGATTTTATGAAGCCGCAGCTATGAGTATACAGTCAAACTCCTTTATAGCGAACACCTTTTTAACGAAAATACCACTACAACAATTTTTTTTTTTTTTTTTGCGGTCCCGCTGGAGCCAATAGGTCCGATAATGGACATCCTTTTTAACGAAAATACCTTTACTGCGAATTTCTTTTGCTGTCCCCTGAGCTTCGTTGTAAAGGAGTTTGACTGTATAGGTATGTATAATGCGTGTTGCTCCCTGTTTGGTTTAAAAATGGAAATGAAAAAAAGGAAAACCTCGTGGAAAATGCTATACACGATCCCAATAAGCGTTAGAGAGGCATCGAAGTGCTCAAATGTTTCTCTCCTCAGACACTTTGCTCAATCATGGAGGGACCAGTGACATGGTCCCGCTCTTGGCGGTAACCAAGGTCTTGCTGGACACTGGGAGGTGTTGGGTTCGAATCCTACCACCGGCTGTGCTGTCTTAGGTTTTCCCTTGGATTTTCCGAAGACTTTCCAGACGAATGTCGGCACAGTTCCCCCTGAAGTCGGCCCAGGACGCATACTAACCCCTTGCCCCCCTTTCCTGCTGTACTCTCTCCATCTGTCCACATCTGTGCGCCGCTCATAGCCTCAGTTGTTTCGCGGCCGCTAACACGGAATAAAAAAAAATAAAATCAATCGTCACGGGAGGTTCTTTGAGGAAACCAATGAGAGGCCGCTCCTCATATCAAAGAAAGAAAATTCTCAAAGAAAGTTCTGATCACTTAGAACGTGTTTTAAACGACTAAATCTAAAATACTGAACACAACAGACTGGCAAATAAGTGTCAGAACGAGTTAACGGGTGCATCGAAAAAAATTGATGAATTTTGATCTGAACCATCTGCTACAGAGTGTACATAATGTCTGGCAACCTGCAAATCTCTGGCTTCCGAATCTGATAAATTTTCTTATCTTCTGTAGAGTACTTCCAAGAGTATACTTTATGTATTATTTCAGTTTCTGTGGTGATTACAGAATCGCAAATTTTTCGTCAATAAATTCCTAATCATCTTTATATTTTATATTATTATATATTTATCATCTTATGTATTTTACTGCGACTTTTTGGGTTCTCAATTATTACAATTACTAAAACGGAAAGTAAATGCGCACTAACTGCTGAAAAAAAAAAAGGAAACGAACTGTCGCCGACTTTCCCCGTATTAGCATTACATCAACGCATCGAGCAATATCAGCCCAATATACTTATGGTTTTTTTTCTACATATTTTCCCTGTGTACCGAATGTTTTCTTCTGCAAATTTATTATCTCTATATCTCAGGTCTTCCACCATAAAGTGAACCTTCGAGCGTCACGTCTCAATCGTGCTATCAATAAGCGACTACGCCTGCAAGCTCACAATAGCGAGATGTCAGAAGACATCGTCGTAGCCTCTACAACGCAACTATGGTACGCGTACAAAAACATAAAAGATCCATCATTCCATTTACGCAGGTTTGACGACGCAAACTTCTGTTACGGGTAACAGAATCCACCGAACTGGTTCCTGACGTTTACGACTTTCGCTTCGACTTCACAAATTGGCTTCTGAGTTACGACCATAAATACGAGGATCTGAATCACATTTGGATGACAAATTAGGCTGCAATTGTACGTTGTGATCCTCGCCTTACAATGACCTCAATTTAGCCTATTTGTTCCATTCGAAGTGTGTCATCTGGCAGTTTGAGAACGCCAACTGAAAAGAAGCTAGCTAGACTGCATTATTTATACCACACGCTATGAGGAACGCGCTGGTAATTAATGCAGTTAAAGCAGCTCAAGCTCAGCATCAAAAATCTCCGCTATATTCTTACTATATCCGCCACAGCAGGAGGTAAAAGGCCGCGCAAAAAAAGATGAAAAAAAAAAAAAGAGGATGAAAGCGCTTGCAGAGCCTCCAATAAAATAAGAGACGACGACCCACGTGACCGCTCCGCTAGAAAATGCACACGTGGGGAGCGTTGGCACTGGGTGCCGTGATTGGCTAAGCATTCAGACGTCACGACAACACCACGACCATGAGGGAGGGAGAGAGGAATTTTAGGTAGAAGTCCCACACCCAATACTGAATAGAATATTTATTTCACTTGTTCACGAAATGTGCATAACATTACCGAACATGACCGAACATGAACTATATCTATGGGCTCGTGACAGCTTCCGGTACTGCTGAAAAATCTCGAACGTGTGTGTTACGCGGTTGCCGTCCCTTAGAAATAAAACGATGTCATCCGCCTACGCTGATGTTTTAACTTCTCCAGTCCTAGTATACAAGAAATACGATGTACGTACTCTAAGTGCATTAACTTGTAGCTACCGAACTAAGAGTCAGAACGATAAAAAGGACTGCCAGGTACGCAAAACACAAGAGTAAAATCCGGGACTAGTGTACCCGAAAGGGGAAAAAAAACTAACAGAATTGGACTATGTCTATAGATGAGGCCCGAATGCACTCTTTAACACTTTTGAATGCCCAAATTAAAATTTTTCTTGCGCGGTGGGGGGGGGGGGGGGGTCGAATAATACCTCGGACCCACTACTAACGCCCTATAGGGGCGTAGCGGTGGTTCTACGAAACCTTGAAAGCACTGCGTGTAACTCGCAGTATAACGTGCAAAAGAGAACACGCGCGAAATATTTTCCACATGTGCCTTTACTCGTGCTATCTAATGCACTGTTGATGACAGACCACTTTTTACTTCTGCCCTATATGACACCTGAATGAATAAGTAGTTGCCAATACCGTCCCGGTTTCCAAATTAAGCAGAGAGCATCCGATTTTTATTCCTCGAATGTACACGTAAACCATTTAAGCAGAACGGAAATCCGACGCGTACTCAGAAGCTAGAACACAATTGCCTATGTCCTTTTTTACAACTAGATATACGAGTTCCGCCCCCCAGTACAGCCACCATCAATCTAACTGAACTTCCCTTCTGACATTCATAGAGACAACTCACAATAGATTGCACTCGACGAATCCACAGCCAGCGGGACATCCATAATTAACAACATCATGCGGCTATGGTTCGTATACTGCGTTTCGAATACTTTGTCTACACTATACGCTCATCGAAACGACTCCGCTAGGGTGCGCAGTTTCAATTCACATTGTCTGTCACCAGTGATGGCCGCTAACTACTTCTACAGTAGTTTAACTATAACTACTAACTACTTCGTGATGGAGTAGTTTAACTAGTAGTTCAACTACTTTTCAGGGGAGTAGTTAAAACTACTTCTTTAACTACTTCAATGTAGTTTAACTACACCTATAACTACTTAACGTTGTCCATCAACACCAATCCCTTGTAGTGTTCTTGGACTCCTAAATATAAATCACAAGCAATGATAAACTTTAGCTCAAGCCACTGCTACGACCGTGAAATACAAAGCTTGCGGCGGGATTCTTTCTGTGCTTCCGCGATAAACTGAGTTGCATAATTATTTCACAGCAAATGAGGCTTCACTGGACAACGGTGTTGCGGATTTAAATCCGGGGATTTGATTTAAATCCATCAAAGGGCTCGTGGATTTGATTTGGGATTTGGTTTACGGGGAAAATATGACGACGATTTGGATTTGGATTGAATCACATTTTTGACAGATGATTTGGATTTGGATTGAATCACAATTTTGGCAGATGATTTGGATTTGGATTGAATCACGTTTTTTTTTTTTTTTTTTTTTCGACGGAATTGGATGTGTATTTGGTCAAGCTTCTGAAGGGAAATGGTTGGATTTTGACTGCTACGAAATTTGACGTTGAAGGGCGGGCAGATTCTTTGTCAGTCGTATCTGAGGCCGTCTCTGTAATTACGTTTTTACAAGAGATTTGACTGAATTGCATTTCACATATGTTTGCACATGATGCAATGCAACTCTTAATGAGGAGAAGGTCTAAAAAGTGTTTGGATTTGAGATGGCTTGCCTTGCATCCCGCCATCTCGGTTCCCAATGTCCCGCTAAAAGTTGTGTTTCGTTTAAAAAGAAATGCCACGATTTTTTGATTGCGTGAAGCAATCTACGGATACTGTTTGTAGACTGCTTCAAGTTTAAGAGGTGGTTTGTCTGTCAGACAGACCACCTCTAAGGCATATAGCCATCTTCCCTTCCGAGCACTAAAGGTACGTCATGCAATACTCTCACATATAATCACATGGGCAGTTCGATGTCTAATTCACAACAGTATCACAGCTTTCTATAATTTCTCAGAAATGGAACGCATTGGAGAAAGCGCACCACTGGTCCACTGAGCTCAAACAATGTACGTTCGAGAAAAGGACTACCATACACGTATTTTGCCTGTTTTATTGGCTCTGAACTGCGACTGATGTCGCGTTCTGGTGTCCCAGAGATTGCTAAAATAAGTCCCGAAATGTCCACATGAGAACCAGTCGTATGAGGTCATTGTGTCCAGGAACAGGAATGTGAATGTTGGTTGCCCTTTTTCATAGAGGCTTGCTTATGGTCAACTCGGTGCCACCGCAGAACTCTTACCGCAAAAACGAACGACGAAATCCTCTATTTAAGCGAGTGTACAGTAAAGGATGATGTTGTTTCCCCTCTCTGCTATTGGATGTCCGCAGTGGCCCGCTACCCGCTGCTTTCGGAAGTAGCGAAACATGTATTTGCAGTACCTGCAAGTTCTGGAGCAGTCATACGAGTGCTCTCTGCAGCCAGCCTGATCAAGACCGCGAAAAGAAACAGGCTGCACCAAGCTACATTGGAGCAGCTGGTCTTTCTAAACAAGAACTTGAGAGAATAAGACTGCTTACGCGTGTTGGGCGGATGCACTACTGCGTTTGTTATAACACAACTGCGGTGTGCAGCACGCAGCCGTCACATTTAACACAACATAATTCCCGGCAGTTGGCTTTATCTTATGTGCCGAGTAAGCGTATTTGACAAATATGTTACTCCGATATCCACGTGAAAATAAATAAAATGTCAGTGTCAACCTTCGCATCGCTATGTTGGCTGTTGATACTCTTCGCTGCAGGTGAGATTTATGTGTTTATACCATGTCACGGGTATTATCCAGCGAATGCATTCAGTAACTGTATCTTGTAGACATGGTCAGCTGCATGCTACAGTTATTTCGGGAACTTTAGCCCCCGGATTCGTTGACGGATTTGATGAATCCTGATTTAAAACCGGATTTGATTTAGCACACCAAAAACAAATCCGAATTTAAAATGATATTTGTCGCCTCAAGTTTAAATCCAGACTTGATTTGGATTTGATTTGCGGTGTTCCGAAAAACATGAATTTGATTTAAATCCGATTTGACTCGTTAAATCCGCAACACTGCTGGACAAGCATTAAAAGTGAAGATTTAGTACACATGCACGACACCGTTCTCATCAAACAAGTAGCTCAAGGTAAAAGTCGGAAGCACAATCGTGCCGTAAAGCTTGCGGCCAAATCGGAAGTAGTTCGCGCCTTCAGTAACCTAACTACTGTAGTTAACTACTTAAAATAGTAGTTTAACTAGTAGTTGCCACTACATTTCTGCAAGTAGTTGATAACTACTTTTTAACTACAGTCTGGTAGTTTAACTAGTAGTTTAACTACATGTAGTTAACTACTGGCCATCACTGTCTGTCACTCAACGACAAGTATCCTATGGTATTGTCTTTATTTTGACAAACTTCACAAATAACACGGGATGGAAAAAAACGTGCCATTTGGACAGCGTTGGGTAAACGTGGATAGTATAATTCGATTAACATTAATAATTAGTGGCTTTAGTACGACGCGAGACAACCATGGGTAGTAATTTGACCCATTGTACTCGTATATACCTAGAAATAATAGTGAAAATGCAAGTCTATATTTTGGCGTGAAACAGCCTCGACGTATAGTTGCGTTAGCTCTTTCGTCGGACGGAAAAATAATGTGTCGTTGAGAGTGAAGAATACGTTTCGAACGCAGAAAACATAGTAGCACGAGGCAGAGAAATGAGTGCATAGGGTGGGGGAGTGCATGCGGGAAAACTCTGAATCCCTATGAAGAAGCAATCCGCATATGGACGGCACAGAATGGTACAGAGGGCCAAACTAGCTTTGTGTTTGCTTTAATATGACAAGCAAACGGCAAAGACTGGCAAAAAAGAATATTTTAAAAGCGATAAAAGCCCAGTGCAGGGGACACGAAAGGACGAGACGAAACGAAGCACGAAAAAAAGAATAAGAACGGAATTAGCGTGTGGCGACGTCTGACCTTGGATGTGTTTGTTGAGCGTCGGAGACTGAAAACGTTATGTTTCAGACCATGCGTGTGTACAGGTCTCGGCTCTGCTCCTGAACAGAGGAATACGGACTAAGTTGTCTTGCAACGTGGGCTTGTGCTGTGTGATAAAAAAAAAAAAAAAAAAAAAAAACGCGGACACCAGGAAGCAGCGCTTCTTCATTAACTCTGAATTAAGAGGTTACAAGAGGTGTTTCCAGTGAGCCAGCATGCCTTCAACGCAACGTCTCGTGGGACGTATCCTCGCTCCGTTAAACGCAATCCTTCCGCGTCCCAGTTGTTGCCTTTAATGTAATATCGGGAGATAAGATAAAAGAAAAAAAAAAGAGGATTGATTTTAAAGGGGCCCCGCTGCCGGATCGGAGCAGTCTCTTCATAAATCAGAGAGGGTTTTAGCTCCCCTTCCTTTTGTCGAACAGCCGAAGAAGAGGTCGTTTCCGAACGGGAGGTCGTTTATCACTGTCGGAAGAGCCAAAGCCCCCTCCCTTACGTCACGTGACAAGGATTGGGGGAGGAGAGGGCGTGTTTAGTGGGGGTTTGTAATAGTGCGAAGGGGACGGGCGTGTGTGGGAAATTTTTGTACGGGACAATTTGTTTGGAGGTGAGTACGACGTACAGATGGTTAGGCCTTGCTGTCAGTTGTTATCTCTGTCGAAGTTTTTGCGCGTGCTTTTTATCAGTGTTATGTAGCTTGTGTACGTGTTGGTAGAGATGTTTCGTCGAGATAACTTGTGACCCCTATCGACGAAAAATAATGAACGCGATCGACTCACTAAAAAAAAGTATGAAAACGAAACTATCACATTAACCAGGGATCTAACAAAGTAAGAAAAAATCTAATCATTTATCACTGAACTGACAGAGTAAAAGCCAAATAACTGCATACTCATACAAACGTGCAGACTAACCAACAGCACATAGAGTACGGTCATTCTTTGTTTTGTATATATTCTGTTAACCTGACTGAAAGAGCATAAACATTTTCTGGTGATAGAATGCATCAAACAGTCAAAAATGCTCTCCTGTTAATATGGCACGTATTTCCCTTATCTTTTTGAATGCGGCAGAACATCATGATAACGTGTGGGTTTGTTTTTTATTACAGTATTGATATGGCACATCCACAAAGGGAAGTGAATTTTCAAAGCAGCGGAGGCACGGCTTGAAATGGTAAGAGAATCTCACAAAGTAGAGTTCAAAACACGAAATCCATTAGTCGTAAACTCACGAACATACATAGTCCTATTCATACTGAACTGTATATAGTGTTATTCATACTGGTTTTGTGTCGTCGTCGTCATGCTTGTGTGCATGTTAATGCCACATCATATTAGATCTTCCTCTAGCAACTCACGAACAAAAAATATTCAACATTTTTGACATTCTTTATTGTAATAGTTACAAAGCCAGTACAGTTGGAGAGGTTGCACAGGACAATATTGTTATTTTGTTATTATAACGTTAGATTATAATACCGTTTGAACATTAAAAAAAATGAACAGTCAGTAACATTTTGTTTTATTTTGAACAGAACAGGAAGTTTTCTTTCCTCTATGCAGATGAATACAGGCCTTTGTAACCCACAGCAAAACACGCTCTCTGCTAGTCATTGCGCCGAATGATGCAGCTATCGCCTCTGATTTGAGGAGAGCACGGGACTTACGCCCTCTTGTGGCAGTGCCAGAAAAAAGGCGTACAGACGTCTCTTTAGTGCAGTGCAAAAACCTGAGCGATCAGAGTGTGCATAAAATGTTAGGATGTCTCCTAATCCCTCCAAAACATTTCACCCTTTTGTTTCGACCTCCTCTCCCCCCTTCATTCATCTTCATTCACGCATAGCATTTCATTTCCACGATTAGTATTCGCTCCGAGATCGAACAGTGTCTGCGCGCTGCGGAGAAACGATGAACTATGCCGTAGTGTGGATAGCTTCCTCGCGTCGTCTGCTTTTACACGTTTATTCTGCGTTCACTGCAGTAGGTGGAGCTAGGTGACTCTATTGGGGAACCCAACAATATCGTACCATCGCGGCACAAGTGATCTGCCGGTGAATGTACAGAATAACTACGGAAAAGAACTATAAACTCCGAACATCGGCCGGCGTGTCATCGACACCAGCAAGGTAGCGGTATCGCCCCTACCTGCCGATATCGCAGCGAATCCCCGCCTGCTCTGCTCTCCTCTCGTGCTCTCGAATGTTGCTGTTCCCTCAAATTATCATCAGCTTCTTTGAAGTGACCGAATTACGAGGTCAGGCAATACCTGCCTCACGCCGATGATGGCGTGAAATTTTCTCCAGCTACAAAAGCGCGTGGAGCCGGGTTCCTGCCCACTTAATTATCGAAACAGGGAGGCGGTCTTTTTTCCTCTAAGCTTACGGTCAAGCTTGCTATGCATACGGAAAGTAATATAAAAATTAATTGCTCATATATATATAAAAAGAAAAAAACTAGCCGAGGTGCTATGGTTCGTACTTTTTTTATCAGTCGTATAATTAAGAACGGTAGAAGAAGGAAGGTGATGCATCAAAAAGGGAGCTTAGCATCAAGGACGCTTTGTGTCAAAGACTTCTCAATTAGCTTGCACCTTTGTTTTTTTATATTATGCCGAAGCCTTGACTCGCAAGAAACCATTCAGCGCAAGATGATACTTGGTCTTGGCGGCCGCTTGAGTGCTCTCGCAACCTGACCGTTTTGGGCTTTGTGGTCCCGATCTCAGCCCGTGCACGGGTCAACTCGTGTTGCCATTTCTTTATTGATAGGGAGGCTTTTTCGATCAACACTCGATACGTGGTCAACGAGCCGTTTGTTTTACTGTTCGTTAACCGTTACTGTTAACTGTTTGTTTGTTTTGTTTCTGAGAAGCGCAAACGCGTTGTAACCAGCGGGGTCTCCTGCAAAGTATGTGCACCTGATACATTGCAACGGACCCTATACTGTCGTTGTACAACACTATGCGTTGTAGTAATGAACATGAACACGGAACACACACGCCTGCCGTAGCGTCGAAATATAGGAATGTCTTCATCGCAAGTCGCTACGTGGCGGTTTTGCCAATCACGCCGGGTTTATGCTGCACGTCCTCGTACGAGGGGGTGCTGAAAAGTTCTCGACGCGACAAGGAAGAAATCATTCTAGAATCATAAGCCTTCATTAAAATTCGAGATATTCACCTCGAAGTACAACGCTCTTCTTTGCACATAACGTTCGTGAAAAAATAAATAAATAAAAAGAAAAAAATTTCAACGCCTACTCTTCGAAATGTGTACTACTGGTAACGCTTTCGGCTGTTAGTAGACACATATATAAGTAAATAAATAAATAAATATGCTTCGGTTGCTCCTATATCACCCTCTGAGACCTCGGATACTCCCTTTCCTTTCGAACTTTTTTTTTTCGGGTTCGAAAACAAAACAGCAGTCCGATGGGGTAGGATCCGGCGAGTACGGCGGATGTTCAGTGCATTCAAATCGCAAGTCCTGCAGAACCTGCATTGTCTTGCCCGCTTTGTGATCCGGTACATTGTCCTGCAACAGGAGAACGCCTTTCCATGGCTTCCCGCGCCGTTTTTCTTTCGAAGCCTCCTTCAACCGGCAGGGCAAACTACAGTAATATGCTGCATTAACTGTTTCGCCCTTCTGGGTATATGGTCAGTCCATCCAAACACCTTCTTCGCAACAGAAAATCGTAGCCATGACGTTTCCCGCTGATTGTTGAGTCTTGAATTTTTTCAGCCTCGGAAAACCCGAGTGCCGTCATTGTCTTGGACTGTTGTATTATCTCGGGGGGGGGGGGGGGGGGGGGGGTATACTTTTATTAAAGGGTTGTTTCTCAGGATCACAGTGATGCAGTCATGTTTTATCAACTGTAACAAGCCGCTCAAGAAGGGTGTTTCTAGAACGCTAACTATGTTTCAAAATCCACCTGGAGGCATCCATTCGGCGTTGCTTCTCATCGTCATTCAAAGATTTCGGCACCCACTCGGCTGACATGTTCCGCATACCAAGCTCTTCATGAATTAGAAACCCAAATGCGGTCCCTAGATATGCCTGAGCCAAGCTATCGGGAAGTGTTTCAGCCGATATTCGTCAAGCTGCCAAAATGAGGTCATGGATACAATAAACAATTCCGGGTGTTTGACATCATCGGAGGTCTTCATGATCTCCCGGCGTCTTCGGCGTCAAAATCCCCAGACTGAAAGTTGTCGCGTCACTTCTTCATGGTTGAGTATGATGGGAACTCGTCACTTAATGTTTGCATCATGCACTTACAGATTTCCCTCGGAGTTTTCGGATATACTGTAGCAGGGTGACAGGGGGATTTTTTTGGAAGTAACAAGGCCTAAAGTCAGCAAATTGCACTTGTACGAATGTCCTTTGAATTCTGTGTCGCGAATGAACCGAAATGAGAAATATTTAAGACATTTTTTTTTCAAAAAGTTAGACACCAAAATAACATGACCGCAAGCTATGCGAACTTCTGCTAAAAACACGCAATTTGATACCTGTACGAGGGCTCGGAACAGTCCCGACACCGCCCCCCCCCCCCTCCCCTCGGTCATCGCGAGAAAAACTAGTGACACAACCTGGACTAGCGTTACCGCGCATAGTCACTTTTCCTGGCTGATCGAAACCGGCTAAAAACACCTCATCCCCACCGCCCCCTGGAGCAGTTCCATTATACTATAGTCCCTTACAAAAAATCTTAATGAGTTTCTAAAGAAAAGTAATTGACTTTTGACATCACACTCATCCGAATTTCTGATGACTTTTTTAATGAGTTTCTGGTGTATTTCTGTTTAAAATTGGCCACCGCGTTTTTGATTAGTATCTGATGAGTACATTTCTGTTGAGTTTCTGACGTGTTTCTTGATAGTTACTGTAGAGTTTATAATGTGTTTCTTGACAGTTTCTATTGAATTTATGACGTGTTTCTGTTGAAAATTGGGCACTGAATTTCTGATAGGTACCTGATGTGCGTGTAGTGTGTGCGTGACGTGCTCCTGCAGTATTATACAACAGTGTTTGCACTACGAAACCACAAAAATATATCACCACAGAACATTTATTTGAGCTCTCTTGACACCATCGAGGACAAACAGTCCTTCAGCTGAATAACGGTGTTGTCGAACTTGCTACACAGACAGACAGTATAGTATACGTACCAGTCGAGTTTTCTTCTGCATGAAGAGGAACTTCATGACAACCCGAAGTTATAACTTTGAAAATTTCACGCTTGTAGTAGACATGGTTCTGTTGATAGCCCGAGCAAAAATGGACGCTTCGCGTTGCAAACCTACAGTGGACCATTTCCGACAACGCGTATGCGCATGCCCAGCCCTTGCGTCCGCCATCTTTGAGTGGAAAACATCACTATGGACCCACCTGAGGGCGACTGTCCCCAAGCAGCACAATGTACTGAAAGTCGAGTGCAACGGGGGTGGACGGGTAGGTGGAAAGCCTTGAACAGCCCCATGAAACTACAGAACATTGATGACACACATACCGTCCACACCCATTGCACTCGACTTTCAGTACATTGTGCTGGCTGGGTCATGTTCATTGGGGGGAGATAATCGGTTTCAACGTTACGCGGACGTTTGAGGTCTACATTTGACAACTCTTTGTACTGGTAATGAGTACAATGCGCTTTCACTCCTTCCGCATTTTTCTTCCAATCTTCTCTTGCTACTTTACCACGCAACGTGCTAGTCCGAAAAGCGTCACTACGTTTGGGGGGTGGGGTGGGGGGAAGACACGACGTTCGACATTCCGCCGCCAGGGGCGACTCGAATATGGGAATGGTCCATTTCTCTTCTTCGTCTCGCCCTTTGTATCTAGGATGACGAGACCGCGTTCGTATATCTGGATGGAAGCTAGTCGGGCCAAGAACGTTTCAGCACGCCCTCGTATATACCCCGAGGAGACAGCCCACTCATCTTTCTTCAATTAGAAGACGAACAAGAACTCATCAGAGACAATGAGCTGACCCTTAGCCGTCGTAATGCACAAAAATCATCTTACGCAGCGGCTTACCCCCACCTGGAGAGGGTAGCTGGAACCGGGCTTTCCTCTGTCCTGTCCCCCTTCCATCAGAAAGTAATGAAGCTCCCTGCAGACAATGCACGCCTTACAAAGCGGAAGGCCATCTGTAATCCCTGCATCCCTTCCATCATTCAAGCTCTCTGATGGTGATAAGGCCGAGAGAAAGACGAGCTTTTGACTGATGACCAGGTGAGGGGACGACTTGCACGCCATCTTTGTTTGGACACCAGTTTTATTGTTGTTTAAACGAACGTTTTTGTCCGGCAGCGACAGGATAAAGATTTTTCACGGCGGGAAGTCGGAGCTGTAACTGCATCGTCATCATCATTTTATGTGAGCAAAAATAAATAAATGGAACGTGGGGAAGATAAACCCACAAAAATGAAAGGCACGGAGGGAGGTGGACCTGTCACAGAGACTGGATGTGCGTGAGAAATGGGAGATTGTTTTTGTACGAGCCAGTTGCTTTTTTTGCGGAAGGTATAGGCTACGTCGTGTGAGAGTGCGATTAAGCGGTAGCCCGCAAGAAGGCGCCACTGACGCGTTCTTTCTTTTCCTCGCTGGGCGTTCTCTGTCTTTAAAAGAAACTAAAACACGTTGCGGAGGCATTATGGGAAATAATGGCTTGAACACTTTGTGGTTGGCTATAGGCATTTAGTTTAAAAAATAGTTAACCGTTATTCACATGACGTCATCCGCAGGAGAGCGCCACTGTCGCTAGCAGATTTGCCGCCATAATGTAGGTCCTCAGGTTTTGACTGTCCACCCACATTGCATTCACCGTACATTTGGTGCTTCAAAGTTGCTGTACTGTGTGAATATTATTTGTAGCACAATCCAAGTAATAGGCCTCTACCCTACTGAGTAGACAGACTGAAACCGAAACAAATCGGAAGGAAGGGCTGGGTTCCACCCCATGGTCACTTGTTCGCTGCCTCCTATTCAAATAAAAGTAGGACCGAAGGTCGCGTCCCTTTCTGGGACCATTGTAATCCCCTCAAGACCGTGGCTTTCGGGCGCGACCTTTGTTCGCCCTCTAGCTTCGGTCGTAGTTCAACTCTACCAAATTGGTGGCGCTGTCGAACACTATGACGTCATTTGTTAACAAACAGGGAGAGGTCTACTCCCATAGCTTCAACGTTAACAACCTTCTAAATAGCATATCCCAGTGAATGAAAACCGGAACTAAAGTTGGAGGGACCTGCATCATGGCTGCGATTTCGCCTTTCCGAAACTAGCGCCACCTGGAGGGGTGACGTCAGTGAGTAAACCCCCCATAGACCTTGTCGCGTTACCCTCGGACCACTAGCCTCCGTGCACTCCTTATAGCCTCGTTCCCCGCGACGACACAACAGGGGTGGACTGCCAAAGTCGCTCTTCCCATTGGGATAAATACTCGTGGCTGACGATAACGTAACATTCCATATAACTGGTCATCCAGTAAACATCTGAGCAGCGTATCAACGTTCGAAAGATCAAGGGAAAAGAAGATTGCTTGCTTCCGCGTGCGATATGCACAACTGTTCACGTGAGGAGTGCCGACGTTCGTCCGGAAAGACTTCGGAAAACCCAGGGAAAACCGCAGACGGCGACAGGATTCGAACCCGTGTCACCTCCCAGTCTCGGCGTGGAAAGCGATCACCCTAACCACTATACCACGGGAGCCGGTATAATACCCTTGTCACACGGGCATTTCGATCCTTCTCGAATCCGATCTGCATCGAACTTCCCGAGTACGATCGAGTTTTGACGCTTCTACACGGCCACTTTCAATGCGCATTGAATGGTTGACCTGTGCAAATGAATAAACGGAATTCATTAATTTCGCGTTTCCTATATAACAGCGATATTAGTGGTAATTTATCGTATACCGTTGTAAGCATCATTTGTAGCTTCGCGCGCATGTCCGTCTTAAGTTATGACAGTTCACCGGGGTCGAGGATGCAAATGGCGTCCGTCGAGCCGTCTTGAAATTCTCAATCCTGTTATGGGAACTGTCTTGAGTCAAGCAGGATCAAAGTTCGATCCTGCTTGGAAGCGGCCGTGTAGCACCATCCGATCTGCATTGGGTTCAAGCAGGTCCGGTCGAGCAGGATCGAAAATGCCCGTGTGACAGGGGTATAAGACATTTGTTACCGAGCCCTAATGTTCTACGATAAAAATAAAGCCCCGAGAAAACATCCAGATAAACAACAATTTCTGCTCCCCTCTCCACGTCGTGCACGACGAGCAAACAGCGTCGATCGCATCAACTTTCGTCAAAAACAGCCTCCGCTACAATCTGCAGAGGCGAAGAGCACGACTACTCGCAATATTGCGGCATTATACTTTGCAATCTGCTTCCTTAATAATAATAATAATAATAATAATAACGGCAGTAGTGGTCCGATCGCGTGTTTGCTCTGAAAGATGACTGGCTCGTCCGCGGTGGGTCGCTAGCGTCGTTAGCGTGGCTTGTTTGCATTGTGAAAGGATGGCTGGACGTTTTAATTTATGAGGCTACTTTTCATCTATTGTTCTTGCTAAAGTGGCGCTGATGAAAGCTGGCCACGAAGGGTTGATGGGCTTTTCCTAACCGCCTCACCGAGCGGGACTCATTCATAACATCCACTTGTACAGGGTAGAGGCAGTGCACGCTATAGCGCACGGAGGAAGGGCTTATTATGCGGTACGTACCGGTTGCACTGGCCAGTCAGTTGAGGGCAGTGAAAAGCTACAACGGTTGGAGCCAAAGGTGCATGTTGGGTTTTTGTGGCAGAAAGCTATAGACGACCTGGTATATAGGACTCGGTGGTCGAGATAACGTAGTCGTGGGCAATGTAACCAGACTTGTACCCGTTACTCGCAAAAAGTAATTGGTTACCGTTACTCTTCTAGGAAAAGTAATTGATTACCGTTACAAATTACTCGGACCGTTACTTTCAATTCATGCAAAAATTTCCGCTCCTGTGTGTTTGAAAGAAAAAAAAAGAAAACAAAGTAAATCAGCTCCCAAGTGGATTGGACACCTGAAACAGCGTCGCGCGTGAGACGTAGCAATAATATTGTTTCCGCTTACTACAGTATAGGGTAGCCCAATAATGACGCAGGAAATTTGTCACAGCGCATTGTTATTTTGAGTCAGACTCTACTTCAAAAGTAATTAGTTACTCAAAATTGTCATCGAATTACTCGAAAAGTTACTCAAAAAGTAATTAATTACAAGTAACGCCATTACTTGTAACGCGTTACGTACAAGTCTGAGTGTAACTAAGCTACGAGTATAAGTTGTGTTACAGGAGGGTGAGCGGTAGGCGAATATGGACAGAACAAAAACAACAACAACTACATGAATGATGATGGGGTGAGATTTATTCACCGCAACAATTGCGGTACCATACCTCAGTGCATGTGGGTTAAAATATGGGTGGAATAACGATGAAAAAGATGAGCCATATACACACTCGCACACACACACACGACACACGCCAATGAGATATCACACACGCGAGTGCGTCGTAACTGATGGGGATGATAGAGACAGAGTTAGGAGTACTGACAACTGATTTATTTGGCACACACCAAATGTGAAAGTTATTGCGTAGAAACACAGACGTGACAGCGAGAGAAATTGTTACTGTATGCCGCATCAAAAATATTGGAAAAGGTTTGTGGCAGTGATATCTCGGTCTACCTGTGTGACGACGAACCCCAGCCTTTAGGTATACTGGTTGTATATCTGGGCTAGTTGTTTAGTCTGTATGTGTATCCTCCTGTAGTGACGTCCTGCGCCGCTCAGGGAGAGGGTGCCAGTAGCACTTATCCTGTCTACTCTACTCCCGTTGTGTCCTCTAACCCTCCTGTAACTCGATATGCACCAACAGGGAGTGTTGTTAAACTATAAGTTGTGACTGTGAATGATTAACGCAGTCAGTGGCGACAAGAAGAGTTAAACGTGAACTTTGACTTGGTTGGAGGTGGCTGAAAAATGCAACTACAGGCTCTAACCAAGTTAACGGTAAATACCCCGCCTTTCGCTTACCAGTGGAAATATACCTCTCACTTTGTAAACAAATGACGTCATAGTGTTCGACAGCGCCACCAATTTGGTAGAGTTGAACTACGCTCGAAGCAACGGGGTGAATAAGGTCGCGCCCGAAAGCCACGGTCTTGAGGGGATTACGATGGTCCCTTGAAAGGGACGCGACCTTCGGTCCTACTTTTATTTCAGTAGGAGGCAGCGAACGAGTGCCATTTCGTGGAACCCAGCCCTCCCCTTCCGGTTTGTTTCGGTTTCAGACTATCTACCAACGTCATGATGACGTTTCTCGGGTAGAGGTCTATTCTGAAGCGACCATGTCGCGTGGAACGCGGTGTTACGCACGCTCCTGGCTGTATACGAACACGTTCCACGCTAACCCAGAAGTGACATTCCACAAGCCAATCACAGACTCTTCGCGACCTGCCGACGCTCCCTGCCCTCCCTGAGCTCCCTCATTGGTCTTGTCCGTGCCAAAGGGCGCTTGCTGATTGGCCTTGTCCGAGTGGCGTTTTCTCTGATTTCCAGAGAGAGAACTCCGGCATACTCTCAACATCCGTCTTCTGCTGTTTCCATGCATTACATCAAATGGACCTTTTTCACGACGCTTCTGCACATGCTCTTGCGCATGCTCTTGACGGCGCCGAAGAGGGTTCCACACATATTCAATAGATGGCGTCAATATGGCGCCGGCTGTGCTTTGGCGCACGCCGATCGTGTTCCGCTGGACAGCCGCTAGGATACGATGCGAGTGTCCATTGCACAGAAACTATTCCACTAATTCGTGTCGGGTTTTCGGCGTTATTGTCTGTGATGAACGAGAAGTAAAACGGCACAATAGTTTTGGAATCGACCTGGACGGGTGCGACAGTCGCTTTAAAAGTAGCTCCAAAATGTAATTGCCATTAAGTCACTCGGGTAGTGCCATACTTTCCACACACATCACTTTCCAAACGTCGTTTTTGTCGTTCTGCAGAATGTTATTATAGCGGGAATGCTCCAGCGGTCACGTTGAAAATCCTTTTACTGTGGGAAGAGATCAGTTCGGACTGAAGCGTTGGACGTTTGCTCACGAAAGAACAACTATAGCCTGAAAATCACTCACAAAGAAAATGGTTTTATGAATACAATCACCTCCTTGCGAAGCTTAAGATGACATCATTGAAGCAACGTCGTTATATTCGGGATATGACTTTCTTGTTCAATGTCGTGCATGGTAAAATAGATGCTCCTTTATTGTTAGCCAGTGTCGATTTTCATGCGCCATCTAGACATTGTAGAGTTCATCGTACTTTTTATCCACGTTTTTGTCACCCGTCTTCTCCTTTGGCGCGCATGCAGTGTTGCTTTAATGACATTGAGAACACTAGTGTGGACATTTTTATGCTAATTTTACTTTATTTTTATCCTCTTTGTAACTTTTTATCGTTTTGTAAGTTAATCTTCTTTCCATGCACCTCTATGTAGGCTCACGCTGTTGGCGGGCACGTGAAACTAATAAATAAATAAATAAATAAATAGTGCTAAAGTTTATAACAAGCATGTCGTGTAATTGCGGTTGGACAGTACGAATGCTGAAACTGTGTGCTTTGCTGAAAAGTGCTCTCTGAGAGCTGGATTTACCCGACTTTCGTTTCTCAAACGGTAACTGCAAGACGACTAAGTTCTTTTAACTTGGTAACTGTAAATGAGTTACATTTTGATAACGCCTTCAGAGCACCGATGCCACGCTCTATCTACTCCGAGATATTCAACTACCTTCGGTGGCTTAAAAAAAAAACGTGAATAACAAAGCTATACTCTGCCGCTGAAAAACGTGGCAAAGAGGAAGCAAGAAATAAAAAAAAATGATCTAGCCCCCGGGGCAGTGGAAGTACCCTACATAAAAAAGAAACTGGGAAAGTTGTCTCTTATCTTAAAAGACATCCAACTGCTTCCATATTATCCTGTACATAAACTCGCTAGAAGGGAGAGATAAAAAAAAAAAATGACGTCGTTGCTTCCTTTATCTGGCATCCCCTCCGCTCTTTCACGTAATGTGCGACCATGTTGGATCTTCTGTCAGCTTCCCGGAACATTCTCTCCCCCATTGTCTACACCATACGCTTTTATTACCGCCAAAGGTTCTGCCACATCGGCTTGCCACAAAAGCTCGGGAGGACGGGGGTGGGGGTGAAAAAAAAAAAAAAAGCGCTTCGTTGTCACAAAAGCGACCTGGCTTCGCCTCCGTTCCCTCCTAGGGGGCGGCATATTCAAAGTCACGTGCGCGTTTGGCCCGTCCGACGTGCCATCACTTTTCCTTCGTGAGCTTGTTGTGTTGGGTCTAAAAGGTGCACGTGAATATTTTACCAGTGTGCGGTCGACGTTTTTTTTATTTTTTTTTATTATTATATGTTCACCATCATTTTTTTTTTTTTTTTTTTTTTTGCATTATGCACGTGCTGGTTGGAGGAAGTTCCGTTGAATAGGTCTTCGAAGGTCGCCCGGTTCAGACGGAACGCGTGTTTCTTCTCAATATATTTTTATACGCGATGTTGATAGATAGGTTCTGTGTTTTGTCTATGCCCGTTTGAGTTCCAAGTGTTGATGCTGCGAAGAGCGATGAGGTCGTACTTTGTCCTCGCAGTTGGAAGTGTTGTATGTATCGGATTGAGGTCACGGCGTACGTGCTTCTGGTGCTGGGTTCGGTTAGATCTCGGGATCGCCGTACAGAACGTTTTCGAGGGAGGTATTTTATCCGAGGTTACTGTTACGATCGAGAGTGGTGCCTAATAAGATATACGTGAACGTGTGTCCAACACTCAGGCCTGTAAGGTAGTTAGTTACAACAACAACAACTTTATTGCGAGATGATGAATGGGGAATGTCATCGCCAGGGGGCGATACTCAACCCCATTGCTGGTGGTGATGTTGGGAATGAGATAATGAGCCCCTTCACAATAAGGATGGAATTCAATTTCAATTCAATTCATCTTTATTTCAATACAAGTCAGAGTTACATAGGGGTGGCCAAAAAACAGCATCATGCTGTTTGACGAGGGCGCATCCCCCTGATTTAGTGCAGCAACAGCAAGCGGAATATACTAATTGTGAACATCAATATTAGTCGGCCAATAAGCCCTATGGTATCCAGAAAGGTGAAGACAGCCTTGAGAGTAAGCTTTGAGTTACAAGCAACCCAGCTACCATATATAGTCAAATGCAATTTCTGTAACTAATTGCTTTCGGGATTACATTCGCTATTATGTAATTGTAACTGCAGCTATCTTTTGCAAACAATTTTGTAATGCACTAGAACCTACTTTCAGAGTTACTTTGCTTGCGATTTGGGATTCAGCCTCATTTTATATCTTGGCGTATTAAAACAAGCCTCTTTTTTGTTTTTGTTTTTTTGTTTTTCCAAAGTTTTAGGGGAGCACTTTTAAGGCATTTACCAAATTTCTGTGACGCTTTCGCAATAACAGTTCATGCATCTTATGTTAGATTTCTAGTCACCGTACTCCAAGTAGTAATTCCATTTTCCCTTTCAATAAATATTTTCGTATTTGTGCTGCGTTCCCAGGGAAAAAAAAAAGTTACACGTCAAAATTATATATTGAAACGAATGTATCTCAGTGTAACTCACTTACTTTTCAGAGTACTATCTAACCGCAAGAAAGTGACAACTGTGGCATTTGAATTGAAACAGTCATTTAATTCCTTTTATGAGCACATAATTGTAATTCTGTAGCTCCTGAAAAATAATTTTTACGGAGTCTTTCCAACATGCATGCGTCCGGAAACCGAACGTATAAGGCTATAACTTCTGATAGTGTCAGGTCGTATAGTTTAACCCAGCTATTCTATACCGTCATACTCGGCTGCCACAGACGATACCATCGCGAAAACATTTCACTTCTAGTTCGAAACTCACTCGTTTTTGAAGACTCTCCCCCACAGGGAACTGGAAATGTGCTTCCAAGCGAAATCCTACATGAGTGACAACCCTACTCCCGAAACATCATTTCCCTCTTAACGAACGCATCTCAAGAACTCATCTTTACATAAAGCTGGACGGCGAACACTATATATATGGGTACATTCTGCATACCATTAGCATGAAATCTCTCTCCATCGGACAGTTCGCTGTAATAATAATAAAAGAGAGAGAGAGAGAGAGTCATCGGTTGACACTTTACTGACACGGCCGCATCGCTATCGTCATCGCGAAATGGCGTTCCTTCCTCCTCCCCTCATAATCGCACATTTCAATACGGCTGAAATGTCTTCTTCCACGTCTCACAGTCAAAAGGGCACATACACGTATTCCGCGGCGACTGTTATATGAAAGGCATTCGTAATATATCTACAGCGAAGCGAAATGTCTTTTTTGCTATGTGCCGTTGAAAAATAGAGGTAACAAAAAGTTTCGGAGGTTATAAGTTCGTGTATAGGAGGAAAAGAAGGTCTGTTTTCCTATGCGGAGTAAAATGGCTTCTCCCGGCGCTAACTTGGCGTTTGATATGTCAGTCTGTTTGACAGCTGAAAGGATATCATCTTTGCTAGATGGCCATTGGGAAGCCGCTTCGGGTTTCATCTCGGTGTCTGCTTGGAAGCGAGTTGACGCCTCGTCGTCAATGGGAGGCGCCATGTTTGCGTAATGTCGATGCGTGCGTGGCTGCTTCTTTTTGTCAGAGTTCCTTCCTGTTTGTGGTGAAGGCACAATATAAGTGTTTGGCCGTCGACATATCCTATTCAGACATGTGCTGACGTGTGTAGTCGATGATGACATGTATGTATTGCAGACTCAGTGTGTCTTTAGATGGAGATACGCTGCAGACTTTTTTAGGAGGAGAATTGCGTCGTCTGCTTCAATCAGCAGCAGGGTGGCCGTGTTGACGCAGCATTCGCTTGTTGGTTGTGACTTCACGGCCAAGCAAAATACTAGGTGGGGGGAGCGAGTCCCACCGCCGCGACTGTGCTGCCTGATGTTTTCCGTGGGATCACCTGCATAGTTTCCAGGCGGATGTCTGCGCAGTTCAAGGTGAAGTCGGCCCAGGAAGCGCGCTAACACCAGTATCCCCCACTACTTCCCGTAGCTATTTGTCCATGCCGCATACAGCCACTGTCGCTTCGCTGTGCCAGCATGGAATGGGAAAGCACGCGCATTTGCCGCTATTCGTTCTCTATAGAAAAATCCATTGTGTTATCCATTGTCCGATCCATTCCAAGAGGAGGGTGGGGTGGGGGGGTGGGGGGGGAGTACTTTCCAAAATGGACATACATATAAAATTTCTCGTGAAAGAATTATATTGTCCCTTCCTATTGTTGTTACCGCTAGCGTGACGGTATTAGCGTTGCTAAGCTCATCTTTAATACATTTTTGTACCTTCTCCTTGAAACATATTCTATACTTTGGACGCAAGTACGTATAGATGCTACGCACACCGAAGAACCCACAATGCGGCGTCACGAAGATTGCGTCGGTTAGATTGTGCGGTTTCCGATTCAAATAATGAGCTGTCAAGAATGTCACGAAATCTCTCTTCCTTTCTCGCTTTGTGTCACAAATTTTATTTCCGGAAATTTTTTTTTTCCCCTCGCAGGAGCACTAGAGGCAGAGGCACATCTACTGAAACTTAATATTGTCAAACAGACGCCAAGGCCTTTATTAAATTCTCCGCGAACCACGAAAAAAAAAAAATAGAAAACGAAAGACGTTGCCATAAACCTCCTCGTCCCTCGACCAACTATTTTGCATTCAACCTCGACATCGAGGGGGAAAAAAAAAGTTAAAAATAAAAATCGTCAACCGCGGGATAACCTAATAAAATCGCTTGCGGCGCAAAAAACCGCGTGAATCCACAATTTCGTCTCTCTCTTCTTACTTGTTTTAGGCTTTATTTTCAATTTTCGGCATCTTTCCGCGTTGCAGACGACCAAAAATACAAAGCAGACGAAACTACGCATGCAGCAGAAGCCCCGGTGACAGCCTCACTAGCGACCCCCTGCGGATTTTTCCCCATACAACGCGTCAACCACCGCGCTTAGATTGCATCCAACGCGCGTTTTTTCTCTCTTCTGCTTTCCTTCTACACTTTTTTTTCTTCCCAGCATGCCTAACTGGTATTTATAGACAGGCACAAAGCGCCCCCTTTTTCTTTTGCATCAGACCCTGGAGGCGTTTATGCACAGGCGACCAGCAGGGTAGTGTCCCATCATGATGATCTGCAGCGCTCTGGAACGTTCCGCCAGAGATTGTCGTCTGCTAGCTTTAACACCCCATGGTGAGGTGTCGCGAAACGGTGCTGCATGCCAGATTTGACGGGATTTGCCAAAACGTGAACATATACATGATTTCGGAGTATGATATTGAGTAGGATATGTGAAGGCATAATGTAAACCACAGTTTAAATAATCCCCGTAAATGTGAGCGCCATTTAAGCTTCGATTGTGGATCATGCTATCTTTGATTGGGCATACGTAATTCATTCAGAAACTGTCTGCATCCTAAGGCGAAAAGATTGGTATTAGAGCCCGACGACTTTGGTTGATTTCTGTTTTACAATTTTTGCGTCCCGCTTGAAGATGTTTGGAAAACTTCTCTGGCGGGCAGTTCTCTTTTTGTTTTTGCTTTTAGTTATTAATTTACGCAGATGAAAGGGAAAAAAATAAAAATACAAATACAAATCGGGACCACGCACAATCGTGGATCTGATCGTGAACTATATGGTCTAGCTCAGTCAACATCGCCTGCAATAGAGAATGTAAGTACAAGATGACTAATTACCTATAATTAACTCTTTAATCAGGGTCTCCCAGGCGAAAGTGAGACAGCAGAACAGGCGATGATCCTCGTTTCTGTTTTAAAAAAAATCATGAAACGAGGTCGTACGTTGAGAAATCCATCGCCGAATTTTGTTACGAAAATGAATCGAAACCGAAACCACGTAGATCAGGAGCGTAGGGAGGGCAGCCTCCATCCCACGTCATGAGGCCACGTGTTTTGGAGCGACGGAGATGATTGGAGTAGATTCTGATCTGCTGGGGCTGAGCAACCGCTTTGCGGCCCAGACAAGCCTCCTACGGCGAAGGTCATGGGCTCCTGAGGCGCGCAGTCTCGGTTTCGATTTATATACCAAAAATCGGCAATGAATATTTGAACGTACGTGCTCGCTGCAGGATTTAAAACAAAATAGAAAGAATTGTTTCCAAATACGATTGCCTCCCATTGTGCTATCTCACTTTTGTCCGAGAGCCCCTAATTAAAGGGTTAATAAATTATAGGTAATTAATCATCATTAGATACCCTCCTGGAGAGCCTATTAACTCAGCTGCGAAAACGGCATATATGTTGCTCTCACAACTTTAAAAAGAGAGAGAGAGAGAGAATAACTGCAGATAATAAATAAATAAATAAAATAACTGCATACATTTATTTTTTTATGAATATTACATCTTCAGCATGAGTTAATCCTTCTTTGTCTCTTTGTTGTTATTTGATAATAACAATAAATAAATAAATAAATATTTAATACAACAACAATACAACAATATTTAATGGTAATATAAAAATAATTTTGTGTTTACGTCGCGAGGCAACTGCGATCATGAACCGCTCCACAGTGGTTAGTCGCGAATTAATTTTGCGCACTGCAGGGTTCTTAAAGTAGCGTCGAAATGTCGGCACACCACGATACAGGGCAGTGTACTGCAGTCCTCACCGGGTTTATCGTCTGAGGAGAAACTTCCAGCCATCATCATCATCATCATGAAAGTATGACGCATGACTTCTTTCATCGTCAAATACACACTGAACACGCAGCCCATGGCAAACATAACGAATCCTCTCTTTAAATTCTAGAAGAAAAACGTGAAGACTTCTTTATCACAAAATCAGCCTCCTTGAAGCTCAACCGCCCGCATCAAATCATCTTCCCCCTCCACCTCTATTCTTGACTAGCATCGCTTCGCATTTCTGCACGTCGCTATATCTGCATCTCCCATTGTTGCCCGCACATGGAAGAAAAAGAGCCAACTTTTGGCTCGATGACGCACGCATTTTAAGAAGGGGATGTCCTCTTCTTTACAGATCTTCGCCACCCAGCACGAAAGAAAATAATGGGGGTATGGTAGAGGGGTATGTATGTGGGGGGAGGGAGTCTCCCTGTACACCCTCTCGCAAGAACACTCCCAAGTAGCACGTGCAAGTTTACGGCGCTTATTTTTTCGGCATTTTTTATCGTTGTGGGTTGAATGTGTTGAAGAAGAGGCAGCCAGCCAGATGTGGTGGCGACCTCTACCCTCCCGTGTGGCTGTCTCTGTTTATGACCCGTAAGTTCGTGTTTAGAGTGAGGAGCATTCAACCGTTTGGACTGCACGGGAACCAACTGGTTTCCGTTGCGGCGTTTCGCTGCGCCTTCGGGTTCCAAAGAAATACGTTGTTTGAATCGGATATCGGAAAGAGTCGGATATTTATTTACGTACGATGAAGAAAGCGCAGAAGAGGTGCATGGACACGGACTCCGTTCTCCTCTTCGTTGATTTATGTTGTTGCTTTTTTTTTTTTTTTCATCACGTTTCTAGCAAAGTAGCACGCCCTGCACCTACTTGCACTTTGTCGATATGCGTGCTGAGTTTTTAGCCCTGGAGCTTTTCTCTAATATCGACACATGCATAGCCCAGCATCCTGCGTGGTTACCACTGGTCCTTGAAGCCATTGAAGATCCTGGATCTTGAAAAGGCCATTTTCAATGCCTACGTAACCCTGAAATTTTCCACAATCCTTGAAAATCCTTGTTTTTGCATGTTTTTCTTGTTCTTATGGAGGTGACAGTGAAAATTTCGCTTATCCGGAGTCAGGAGCCACACGAGTCTTTGCAGTAGGAGTCGGCAGCAAATTAACGGCGCCGTCCGCTATATATAAATCAATTTTCCTTTCTGTTCTAAGATTTTTAACGTTCAATCGTCGGTCACATAATTTGTGGATGGATCACTATTGTGCAGTCCTCGCGTATTCTCTCACGTGATACCTGAAGCTTATAAATTGTAGTTTTCTTAAATATTGAAGCCCTGGTCATAAACTGTGCCTTAAAAGGTCCTTGAAAGACCTTTGAATTTTTATTCAAAAATTCAGTGGCAGCCGTGATCCTGGCCCAGAGGATACAGCGCCCACTCGTTGGTTGTCTGCATGCCTCCAAGGCCACGTTAAAAAGTGGGAGGTGGCGGGGTCGAATCTCACTTCCGGCTCCACTGTCCGGATGTTTTCCCTCGGTTTTCCGGCAGAGTTGCCGGCCAGATTTCGGCACAGTTCAAAAAAGAAGTTTGCCCGGGACGCATACTAATCCCCCTGTGTCTTACTCGCTCCTGCTGTTCCCTCTCCGTCACTCCATGAACAGTGTGTGTTCACCGCTGATATAGCCACAGTTCCTTTACTTTGCTAACGCGGAATTTAACACACACACACACACACACACACACACAGAAATCATTTACGCGGTCGTTCATACATGAATGAACCAGAATCAATCCAGATATGAAGCCTCACGTGCATTCAGTACTTTTCTCTTCCCCACCTTGTCGTGTTTTATACGTAACATCTCAATTTCATCGCGTACCATATGGTATTGCCTTGGATCGCGTGGCATGGCATCGTATCGCATCGTATCGCATCGTATTGTATTGCATCGTATCGCATCGTATTGTATCGCAAGTGCTAGGCGTCCAGTAAAGAACGGCTGTTGATGAAAAGGGCCCAGCTGTTTGAAGTGTGTGTGTGTTCGTATCCTGCTGACGTATGCGACTTCCTTAGTCACTACTAGAGTCCTGCGCGGGTCGGAATTGTTTGACCCGCAACCCGAGTTCCATTACGAAACTTGGGCGACCAATTAAATCTTTTCAATTTTTGTTTTTGGCAAATGGTGCGGGTGTGAAAGTCGGAATCCGCACCCACACGAAAGTGCGGGATACCCGCGGGTCATGCAAGACTTTAAAGCTACTAGTACGCTTCTATGCATCCATTGCGGCAACCGGAGCATCGTCACATTGCACCCTCCGCATAATCTCGCAATGCATCACATGACACCGTATTGCGTAGCCTCGCATCGCTTTGCAGCTCGTCGCTAAATGCCATGCACCCATTGCGACAATCGACACATCGTTGCGTTGCATCCTCCACCTTTTCTCACAACGTATGCATTTTACCGTATCGCATAGTATCGCATGACACCGCAAGGCATCGCGTCACTTTATAATGTGTCGCAAATGAAACGCATCCATTGCAGTCGGAACGTCGTCACATTTCACGCTGGCTCATAATCTCGCAATGACTCTCATCACACCGCATTGCATTGCATCGCATCGCATCGCATCATATTGCATCTGCAATCGTCCGCGTCCACTGCGGCAATTACACCCGCGAGATGAGTGCCACGCCGTGCGAACCTCCCCACGCTATCACATTATAGATCGACAAATTGCAGTCTATGGGCTACACGTACAACGATGCATTATCGTCAGTCGTTGTGATCGTGTCGGCGCTGGTGAATGTTTGGCACATTTGCATAATAAGGTGATCCCATCTATGGATAGCTACATCATCATCTGGTTGTTAAGCATGTTGCCCGGCGGCGATGAAAACAAGGCCGTTCTCTGCGCCTTGACCACTTTGGGCTCCAAACTAGTCCGTGTATGATAAAATGTGGTTATATTTCTTTCTCTCTTTATTTTTATCCACACATTACCCGCTGTAAGGCCCGCCTAAGCCGTAAAGGCTTGATTAGTAATACATACCGCATTTTCGTCGTATAACTGGCCGTATACTAAAACGTGTCAACGAGAAACTGGGCGTATAGCATAGAAGGCCTTTTTCCGGAAGGGCCTTACCCAAATGGATTTCGAAATGAAAATTATACAGTTAGGAGCATCTAGCTTTATTAACGAGCTTTAGTACTGAGACTGCACCCGAGCAGGTATATAGTGCACACAGTCTTTGCAGAATAAATACGTACACATTCAACAACAAATCAGCGGGACATGGCCGAGAGGATCGAAGCGTCCGCTCGCTGTGCTCAAGACCGGGAGGTTGCGGGTTCGAATCCTACCACCGGCTATGCTTTCTGTAGGTTCTCTTAAGGTTTCACGACAGCCTTTCCGACGAATGTCTGCGCAATTCCCCCAAGGACTCGTACGAATCCCCTGCCTCCCGCTCTTTCCTGCTATCCCCTTTCCCGTCTGTCCATAGCCATAGCCACATTTGCTTCATAGCCATAGCCACAGCCACATAGCCATAGCCACATAGCTGATCCGCTCATAGCCACATTTGCTTCGCGGTGCTAACGAGGAATAATAAAAACAAAAACAGTAGTGGTCCTCGCAGCTACCTACAACGGTAGAGAAGAGTTATTAATTTTGCAGTGGTAATTGTCCCGTCAAAATACAGCGGGGATCCCGAGAACGTCCAACGCGACGCAGAAAGGACGTGAGTGATGTAAAGGAAAATAAGACTGGAACATTCTGGAAAGCTTCGCTCCAATTAAAAGAATTAAGGCTATCTACTTCCATCACGGGCCGCGTCTGCTGCAGTGGCGCTACCATGCGGCCACTTAGACAGTCGGCCAAATCTCTTTAGCGAGCTGCGGACGCATCAAAAAAAGGGGATTCCCCTGTGGTCGCCCGGGTGCAGCAGAACATTAGTGGATTGCGTTCCACTTAGGAAGAGCTTCCCCCCTATACGGAGAGGAGGTTAAATACGAACGATTGGTACGGACGTTGATTGGGTGATTTCAGGCTCTTACTCGGATGGTGGGGAAAGTTAGCGCGCAGAAGTTGACGGTTGGAAGTCGTCGCGGCATCTGTCCCGTGCTTCTCTTTTTAATTGACCTCCCCCTCTTCCTCAAAGGGCTACGTAAGCAACACGCAATTTCGTCTCTCGATAAGGATCATTCGTGTCTAAACGTCGCCGGACAACTAGGATTGAACTAGGATTCAACTAGGATCTTGAACGACGCAAGGGGCCTGGATTAAGTTCGCCAACGTACCTGAGGGAATCTCGGCACGTAACACGCCGTATTTAAAGGTACTGTAAAGCGCTAGAGCCGCAATCTCAGAAAATTTTATCTCTTCGATTGCCTGAGCCCTCAGTACTATTGCGTCACAGTTTTTTTTTTATTTTATTGTAGAATTCAAAATTACGGGCAACACTGTGTCGAAGGCGCCAAAAAAACGGCGCATTGCTCGACAAGTACAGCGGCAAAACTACATTGCATGCGCGTAATACTGCGTCTAAAACAAGAGAAGTCGGCTGCGTGTCGGCCACGTAGTCATCATGAGCCGCTAGCCAGCCGGGAACATAGATCACTGTTGCTCGACGAATTTGGGATTATTTCCCACCAGACGTCGCCCCGAACCGTTTTACCGTAATTTTACTTGCAAATAGACCATTTCAGAAATTGCATGGATGGCCCACCAGAGAGCGCCGTGTTGCGAAAGCCCCGCTGCACCTTGGGATTTAGTTTTCATGAGTCCGAGAGAAGAAGAAGAGCGCAAACGGTTTCGGTTTTCTCTCTCCTTCACCTCCCGCACCTTCAAGCAACAGGCAGACGAGCACGAATGCAAACCATTTCCCACAACGCATTGCGCGATGCGCGTGACTTGGGCGACGGAGGGCCCCCTTGCGGAGCACAAGGGCAATATCTGAAATCGCCTATTGAAAATATTTAGCGTCCCTTGTCACATGTATAACTTGTTGTGATGGGTTTACAAGCAAGAAGCTGTTAACCTACGCCGTAACGTTAACCTACGTTAACCTACGCCTGCTGAACGGTACTTTTCACGTTTCGCGTGGAAGACTTGCGTCGGTAACTTGCAGCCGTCTGACAAAGTTGCGCTGGCGTCCTCGGCCTAGTTTGAACCCACAACCTTGGGATCAGTAGTTTTGGTCACGATTTACGCTTAAAATAATAACTTATGGTTCTTGAGAACCTTTCGAATCTGAGAAAAGTTGCTTGGGCCGAAATAACAAATACAGTATAAACTGTAAATCTGCTAATCCTGCCCCTACGTTCTAAGGTTAAAGGTGGCGTCCGCGAGGAATCCGGAATTCTTAAGTTAATGTGATATCTACTTGGAGATGTCTTAAAAGAACAAAACACCAAAAACGTGTCGCAAAATTCGTTCGTTTTTTCATAAAACATCAAAAACATCGAATTCGAAACCAACTGTCAGCTTTCGGTTGAAACGACCTTTCCCCGCTTCGCTTCTTCAGTTCACGGCGTCGCCAGGGTGGTTACGATCCGATACCACCGAAAGCATGAACGCAGATGTTTCTAGCGACTGTTCAGCTGCAGATTGCGAGTCGGAAGACCGCATTTTGTGACGGACTCCATAACGGACTCCAGTGACGTCGGTCCGCACAGTGTTGCCTGAATTCAGCCGGGAGCACGCAGCCGGCTGCAGAATCCGATTAAATTCGTTTTCTAACGTTTGAGACTGTTTCTAAACGAAATATTCCGGGTACATGGATTTCAGGCACCCACCATTCCGATCGTACCTTCAGTTCAACTGCGTTTTTCCTCCGGACACCACCTTGAAATCCGAAAAGTTCTGATAATACATCACAGTTAACCGAACTGTGCAAAATTCTGCTTACGGATTCTGATAACGAGTCCACGAATCGCAATTATGAATGCCAATTCTCATTATCGACGCTGACGCTGAATCGACTGTTGCCAATTATGAATCACGAAAACAAATTTAGAAATATCCGTAATAAATTCTATTACTAAATTGGTAATGACGATGATGATGGTAAAAACGAGAAAATTCTGTTCATACTATGTTTTTTTATCCGCTAATCATAAGGATAGGTCCTATTAACCGTATTAGCATATCACCGATCCCATGTGAGTCATTATAATATATTCACCAACCCTAAAAATCATTCCACTTTACAGTAATTTTTTACTATGTTCAACGTGTAAAGGGGGCGTGTGTGCGCATTTAAACACAATTTCTTATCATTCCGTTGACTTATCTGAAAGGTAACAGCAACGTTGGAAAAGTGTTACGAAAAACTCATCTGGAACAGTGTTTCAAGCAGAGTACATCCTCTGAAATGGTGTGTTGTGTAGAATGTACCATTGCAAACGAAAATGTACCATTTGGTACGCAGAATACGCGATTTTTTTTTTAAATATATATTCAAACTCAAAGTCAACGCCATTTAGAAGAGTGTTTTTATAATCTCTCTTCTGCATGATGTGAAAACTACACTAAAATGTTTGTACCATATACACAGGACAAGTCGTTTATACCCGAAGGGTGTAAATAAATTAATTTTTTTGTGCATAGTCCTCCTAGAAAACCTTAGTCCCATGTCCACAAACGTTAATAACAAGCTCGACAATCCCCACAATCAATCTACTACAGTCGTTGAAATGCAGACCTGTTGCCGACTTATTCCTGCATTGGCTAAGCAGAAAAACCAGATGTTTTTCTTTTTCTCTTTTATCGTACATAGGAGTTAGGCTGTATAGTGTAGCTGGAGTACATTGGGAAACGTTTCACCCGGTGATGCATTGACAGGTGAATGGTGGTCTGGGCCTCTTTTTGCCCGCAAGAACAAAAGGATGACAGCTTGTACCACCTTTTCGTACGTTATCTCCGTGCTCGGTGCACGGCAATAAAGGAACTGTACCTGGTTGTCAGGTTGGTTGTTAGCTTGGACGGAGGCAACCTTGTCAACCGGACTGAAGTGAGCAGCGCGCTCAAGCATACAAAATTTTAGTCTGACTAGTTTGGGCGAGGGTCAGGAGGAAGGCATTTGGGAGGACGGCACGGGAAAGTGCGGCTGACAGCTACGTGACGTCACCACTAGTTGTCTGGTTTTGGCTTCGCAGTTGTCCGCACAGCCGTGTACAGCGACAGTCTGGAGCTGTTTTTGAATGTATAGGCTACGTGTACATATCACGGCCTACTACATTGTAGCGACCATGTCATAGGCACCCCTTCCCAGCGCCGCACTGGAGGCTAGCGATGGCGCTACCTATCGGCCCGGTTATTGCTTCCACAATTTCTGCAATAAGTTTGTGCTTCTGCTTACCTTAGTATTTTTGTACAAGCGGTGGATGTCCAACGGAAGGTGTTTCATTCTAAAGTTGATTATCATCATCATTCTACGCGTTTTCATGGGAGCTGTTGCTGTCGTCTGCTAGGGTAGTCGTACGTCCGCTTCTGCGCGTTCAAAATTCAAATTTCCATTGTCCAATCATGATGTAGATGTCGCGCGGGCCGACGAGTAGCGAGCGCCCCTAGTGGATCGTGCGGACGGGCTCCCCATAGGGATAATCTAGTAGGTCGTGGTACATATGCAAAACTTCATCCAGCAGAGCCTCGTCACAAGAGAGACGAACTGGATGATCGGATCTGGTTTCGGATTCACGATGACGTAAGTTTGTGTTATCACGACGAGGATCTGCGACAGATATAAATGCCGTTGAGCACCGTCTTGGGATGCGGAGGCTTGATTGCTTAGTAGATTTGAAACCGTAAGTTACCTTTACTACTACTACTGAGTTACGATTTTTAAAGTCGAGGCAGAACACTGCTATCGATAGTGTCAGATACAAAGTTTCTAACATCGAATATCACGTGTACAATTTTCTATAATTTCAATTTCCAACAGACTATACCTAAGCAGCACAATGTACTGAAAGTCGAGTGCAACGGGGGTGGACGGGTAGCTGGAGGGCCTTGAACAGACCCATATGAAACTACAGAACATTGATAACACACATACCGTCCACCCTCATTGCACTCGACTTTCAGTACATTGTGCTGCCTGGGTAAAAACTACCATTCGGTGCTGCTCCTTATATCTTCATGATTATCTCATGCCACCTGACCAAGCAGGACCGCACTTCCGAATCGCTTGGAAATGTGTACACAACTTATCAGTTTCACTTTCCTTTTGCATCTGGATGATAAAGCCGCGAATATTTTTGCGCGTATCTAATCTAACCCAGACGCCTGGCTGTTTGCTCTACGTCACCGCTTGTGTTTGACGAGATGTCCGCCAGATGCCGCGACTCGTCGTTGCCAAAACAAAACAAATACGGCGCGTGCGTTGGCAGCCACCGAGCACATGCGTTGTTTTGATGGTTGTTTCTGACGATGGATGCCATTGGGCGAAGGAGATACGAAGGAAAACTTCATGTGCGAGGCAGATACTACTCTGACCTCACCTCACGAAACGCGAAAACGACCACAAGTTGCACGACGGCAACACCCACGTGTGCGCTTGTTTTGCCACCCTTTCCCAATCACGTGGTATATATATCGGTGTGACGTGGCGCGGCTGGTTGTCTGCAGAGCGTCGAACCGAAACGTTTTTCCGTTTGTTTCGGTTTCGTCCTTAAAGGTTCAGCTCCGAGGTTCATATATGTATCGGTTTGATTAACTGGTTCAGAGGCTGTAAACCGGTTCAGAACCGGTTCGAGGTTTTAATATGCTACAAAGTTAGAGGTAGCACCTAAAAATGATACGGGTTCTCTTAGTTGCATAAAAAATGTATTTATTTCTCCGGTTCAGTTTCAGCTAAAAAATTACGGTTAATTCCGGTTTTCGGTTTCGATTCCGGTTCGGTTCGACGCTCTGGTTGTCTGTACTGCACTAACGATACGCGCGATGCGCTTACGCAACCTAAGCGAGGCGTTTCTTTCGAGAAGACGGTTTTAAAAAATGAAATAATTCCTCGGGATGGTTTCCACGAACACGCGATGCAATACAGAAAAAAAAAAAGAAAGAAAGAAAGAAGAAGAAGTTGAAGGGAAATGAGGATGTGGAAAAGACGGAGCAGGCAAAGACGAGAGGCATGCAGCGGCGAAAACCGCGGAATGGGAGCGCAAGAGGCGCAAATGATGTTTTTGCATGATCATCTTTCAAGCGTGACATGTTTTAATATTGTACGTTTCCCGCATGTTGAAAAGAAACTATGTTTAAAAAGAAAAAAGGAAAAAAAAAAGAGGGATCAAAATAGTAGGGCCCGTCTGTGGTGATTTTACGGAAAAACGTTTCTCTGAACGGATTTTCCATATTCTTTCCTTCCTTCCTTCCTTCTCTTTCTTGACGACGCTGTTTTGAGTCTTTGCTTCAACTGCTTGAATATACGAAGCGACTGAAAAATGTTCCGCGCGTAAAATATGCAAAGTGATTTTTGCCCCTACACAACCGTTTTCATATACAACGAGTGAATCACGTAAAGACTTTTTTTCTTTTATATTGTTGCTATACATGTAGCACCTCGAAGCAACTCATGCAATATGAGCGGTTTACAAACGTCTACGGAAGGAGAGGGGGAGGAAGGACTATCAGCACTGTTCGCTGGGAACGGAATCTTAGCTCAAAGGTCACGACGAAGTCCCGGAGGTGAAGGATTCCAATCTCACCACGGGCTGTGGTGTCCGACATCTTCCACTGATGGATTGATTTGTAAAAGAAAAAAAAAAAGAGATGTTAGTCCCGAGCCACTCGGGACTGGCTACCCCAGGACCCGTTATTCAGAAAAGACAGGGAAACCATGTCACGTCGAGACTGGGAGGTACCCGGGTTCGAATCCCGGTGCCGGCTGTGCTGTCTGGGGTTTTTCCTGGGTTTTCCTCAGACGCTTTCAGACATATGTCGGCACAGTTCCCTTAGAAGTCGGCCCAGGACGCACATTCCCCCAGGGCGTGAGTCGTGACGTTGCCCACATACGTGAGGCCGACAACGGCAAGCCCTATCACCACCACCACCACCACCACCACCACAGGGAAACTATAACGCATATCTATGCACTTTGAAACGGGATGAATGAAAACATCACCACAGAACTTGGCACCAAAAGCAACAGTGTAAGAGAGAGAGAGAGAAATACATGATGACGATGATATATGGAGTGTAGGACTGTGTAGGAGTGCAGCACTGTGTCTGACGTTTTCGCATTGTTTTCTGCACATTTTCCGTACGCAATATCGCGCTGTTCCGTCTGAAGTCAGCCCAAGGCGCGCATGTTACACCACCCCCTCCTCTCGCCGTCTCCCTCTCTTTCCTGCTAAAGAGGGATCTCAGAGGACGGAGGTTTCAAAACGATAGTGAGGTGCAAGAGGCAGTTTTCCAGCATTTTGCGTACAAAACTTCGGACTATTTTTGTCTTTGTCGGACTATTATAGTCTTGTCCTTATGTTCCACTGGTGCAACATCCCTCACAGCAACAGTTGCTTCGCAATGCCGACACGGAACAGAAAATGTTTATTACAAAGAGGTACGCGGCATCGTGGATGAATAAAAAAAACAAACAAACGAAATACACCATATTATCTGCTCTGTAATCTCCCAAAAAGATGGCAATTTTCTCGACCTACTGCCCCCCAACTGTCACGAGTATGGAGAAGTTCTTCCACTCGAGGCACAAAAAAGAAAAAAAAAAAACGCATGAGAATTGCGTGTCAACTTCATATTCGCAATCATTCCGAAGCCTCCATTTTTTATGTACTTTTTTCCAAACACAACAGAAAAGTGAACTGGAAGAGCGAGCGTGCACTGACAAAGTCCAAGTACCTCTTTTAGCTTTCTTTTTCTTATATACACAGGAAGCTTTAAAGGAAGGCCGGTCGCTTATTGTAGCATCAACATAACATCATCACACACTCATCATCGCGCAGAACTTGCTCTTGACTAGGTCATAAAATATAGTATTGTCACTGTTGCTGTGTGGCCGGAAAAAAATGCGACTATGACGGGGCTGTCAATGAAAGCACTATATATTACTATAACAGTGAAATGAGCGAGGTAGTACGAGAAATGTGACCAAATGTGATGTCACTAAAAGTACTGTGAATTACTTTCTTTTATTCGATCTTTATGAGTGACTAGTAGAAAGTAAACACGTAACGAAAGATAAGGCAACATAGCGTGGTGCTGAATTGTCACCTGTCACTAAAAACAACAAAAATTAAAGTTGACCATTATCTTACTTACCTTTATGTGTTACTGGCACTTAGTGCTAGCTTATACTTTCGCTAGAGTATATTTAGATGTTACTAATATTTGCTCCGTAATATCTTACTACTTCTAGCTGATGTGGAGCGTCAAAAAACCGGCGAATCACTTCAAAAACCAGCATACATTTCCCATAGGAAATCTATTCCTAAACATTTTCCGTATCAATTCTCTGAATCCCATCATTTCAAAGATTCCATTTCTGATTTAAAGGATTTTCATCATGTTGCGACGAACGATCATATATTGCGTCACAAACGATCAGTACACACCTACGGAAACAGGTTGCGTCCGCAGTGCAGACGTTCCTTACCATTACACATACAGTGAACTTCACTTCTTTTGTTACTTTCAACTCGCACCGGATCTGACGCTGCAGTACATTGCCCGCACTTCTCCAATCCTTCAACTTAGCGTCACGCGAGGGTCAGCCATGCAAGCATCTTTCGCTTTCGAAACAAAAGCACCACCAGGAAAAAAAAAAAAAAAGAAAAGAAAGGAAATCCAGTCCCCTGGGGTGTGTGCACCCAATCTGCTCCAACTGATGCACACACTTTGATGGTCGGATATAGCACGTTACAACCGGCGATCAACTTAATTGCATCTCCCCCTCAACTCATGCATTTTACATTGTCCCCGAGGGAGCGCACATTTCAAAATGCGCCCTCTGCTGTGCAGGTCGGTGCCTTCGAAACGACGATGCAACTGACACAGAGTGATCGTTCACGTTGCTATAGCATTCAGAATTCTGCAGGCAGGCGGTGTAGCGTTGGCTCCGGTTATATACGTATGCTGTGGTCCAGTCCGTAATCCATACACGGTATATGAACAGAACCACCAAGGCCAGCTTATACCACGACAGTGTACCGCGTTGTCAGATAACTTTTATGAATTTGCGTCCGTATTTTTTCTCTCACCGAATAGGTGACCGGTACTTTCTAAGAATCATGGGAAAAGGGTCGACTTCCGTGTCTAAACTAGCAGACGACGCACGCCATGGGTGCTGTGCTGGAGGTAGGTGTAGATGCTGGAGGTAGATGCTGTGGAGGAGGTAGAACCTGACAAATGGACTGTGTTTTTCTGTGTGCGTACATAAACTAATTTACCGACGGTAAGCACGCACGTAATGTAACATTCAGTATATAACGGCTGCGACAAGCAAATTTCACGCGTGCCGAAAATTAAAAAAAAAAGTATCAAAATCAAAATGTCAAAAATTCGTTTTGGACGTTGTGGGTTTCATATTCTTCCATACATTCACATGTAGGAGAAGTACGCAGCATTACCGTCGCACACTAAGGGAATAGTCAGCCCTTCACAACAGCCACCCATACTGCTTTAGAAGCGACTCGGAAACCAATTTTAAACACGCAGCGATAACAAAGCACCTTGCCTATGGGAACCTGTGAGGCGCTTGACACGGAAGCTGGGACACTGACGTCACTTCCGCACGAAATTACCCGTGACCTAATAGGTCACCTAATACCTAACCTACCGGTGACCTAATAGGTCTGAATTTAATCCTCTGATTGGGAATCGGCCGAAGCGTTCGCGAACCACCTCAGTTCAGAAAAAGTAGACAATTCACTAGAACTCTTTCTGCATAACGACTGAAGACCACGAAGACCGTACACAACACAAATTGTTCATTTTTCTTTCTTTCTTTTTTCTTTCTTTTCATATACAGAGCTGTAGGTGCGGTCTTGCACAGAGCTTTAAAAAAAAGTGTTTTCTGCAGCTCTGTAATACCCGAATGGAACACTTCGCTCGACCCCGAACTACACCTTAATATATAGTGTTATACGATTTTGATACTTCAAATTTCACCCGTAAACGATACTACCCTACCCGCCCCCCAAGAAAACAAATTAAAACCCTCTTCCGCGAATCCCCGACATACTAATAAAATCCCCGCTCAGATCGACCGAAAATATCGGGTCAATACACCCGCGGTGGTCCAGCATATATACCTTCCTTCTACCTGTGAATTCCACGCTTCCCAGCATAACCATTTCTTCGGTGTCGCAGGTCTGCCTATTTTCTCTTAACACGCAAAGCGGACAACACATCCAATCTTCTCGCGGGTGGGATAAAAGGATAATGAAGGGGATGACGTCATAAACGCTCATTTACGACAACCTCTCCTTGTTGTTGCTCGTGGCTGGTGAAAGTGTTGGACTAGCTTCGTTTCTTTCCTGCGCTCTTAACGTTGAGTGGCCATGAAAATTATATGATACCGAACGCGTTCCCGCTCTTTATCGACCTGAGCTGCGTGTTTATAAAAGCAGACTGAGTAAATTTGCACGCTTCGATCACACCTTTTGTTGCAAGAGACACATCGAACGATTCTCCTTTCTACCCTGCATGCTGAGGGCCTGGTAAAGCGTGCATGTATGGGGCGAGGACAGAAAATGTAGATTGTATTTAAAGGGAGACTTCGCAAGGATTCGAAAAAAAAGAAAAGAAAAGGAAAACATTAGGTGAGCATCATACCGAACACGAACCGCTCCCTCGATACCGAATATAGCATTCGCATTCATTTTGTGCGAGTAATTAATTCGTAACCGATGACAATACTGTTGCGTGTGTCGTCTCTGGTAGCGTAGCAACACACCAATGAAAGGACCATGAGCCAATTCAGGGTACAAGCAAATGAAGTTTACTATTTACATAAGTACAAGAGTTGGATGATACAGAGAAACTGTCGGCGATCCGTCCAGCCTGCTCATCGTGGGGTGAGAGAAAGACGCCTGGGTCACTCTGGTCTCCGCTTATATCTCTTCGGTCGGCATGAGGAAGCATTCCCCGAATCCTTTGTTGGGTGCGAGAAACTGTGGCAGTGTCTTGGAGCGAATAATGTCTCTCGGACGGGTCCCCCAAAACAAGGAAAGGCGACACCTTCGTGGAACTGAGGGCCATCTGCAGCCCGTCCCGGTGCCGAAACGTCTTCCACGAAAACTCGCGCATATCGTGTTACACGTACACTTTTCTGCTACAGTGTAGGAGCGTAACAATACCAAACCGAAACCAACGTGCAAAGCGCACAGCGGTTCGTCCGGAGGAAGATACTGTGACGTCACCCAGCATTGTCGTCTGCTACGAAGCTTGCACTCTTTCATGCAGGATGACGTCGGCAGTGTTGCTTCCAGCGCCCTCTTGCTTCACGGAGGCGAAGCGCTCACTTCGTAATAATTCGTTGGAATAAAATCTGCGCACTTTGGGAACGCGATATTCCGTATGTATGTTCCTGACACCCCAAGGGTCACTGCTATGACACAATCGTTCAGGTGATTTTGTTGCGGAGTCCCACTTTAAGGAGAGTTTGGATGCAGTCTTGAGAGGCTTTTGCGGGTGTTATAGTTGGTTGCCAGACATTGCAGGCTTCATTTATGTAAGCTCTTTCTTTAAAGTAGAATTACGTCTTTCCGGTCGTTTACGTAGTTCATACTTCATTTAATGTAACAACGTTTTGGCGTTACGTGTCCGACGTGTCCGAGAGCATGGAGCCATAAAGTCTCCAGAGCAACCTTCCCACGGCTCCTCCGCCGATTTCCCCCCAACGCTGTCAAACGCGTTCGATCACCAAGCAACGGCCGTGAACGTCGACTACGAGAGGTTCTTCACTGTCAACTATAGTGCTGCAACTTTTACCGGTCACATTCATAAACTCAGTGACAAAATTAACATTACGAAAATCACCAATATAAATTCTACTCCCAGAACCTCGCGGAGCTCTTCAGCATTTTTTAATCTGTCTGTCTGTCTGTCTGTCTGAAGATGGTTGAAAGTGCAACATTTTAACCTTCTTCCTTGTCAAACTAGTGCGTTAAACAAAAATAGAAAGCAACAATGGACGGACCGTCCCTCCGTTTTTACATTCTATTTTTGTTTTACACGCTGGCTTGACAAGGATGAAGATTAAAATGTTGCAATTTCAACCATCTTCTTACCATTTGTTAAGCCAGTGCATTTTACCAATACAAAACGCCAGTCCTGCAAAACGTCTCTGTCCCAAGGCTATGTATTATTGATTCGTCTGTTCCTTAGCTTCTCAGCTAGTTTCTGAACATGTCCCAATATATGTTGTATTACGTTGATTCTTCAACAAAATTCTAACATGAATTGCGTCAACTAAGGAACGGCAATCGACGAAAAACCAGTAGGACATAAACCCGCAACCTTAGATTGCTGGTCAGAGATTTCGCATACTGAATAGTGAACACGATTTGAATATGCGAACGCATACGCACCCGAAGGACACGAAATATATCCCCTCTCGCATCACCTTGAACACGACTTCTAACGATTCATAATTTCGTTAGTTACAGTTATCCGAATTCTATTACAGCAAATTACGCAACAGGGGCTTTCTCCTCAGTTCCTGAGAAGTCCATTCAATTTCCACTGCTACAATAATTGCGGTGCCTTAATAGCATACTTCCCCTCCATCGAGCCATCTGCAAATTAATGCGAACGCCCGCATCGTAGCAGACGAGCTGAGCCAACGCAATGCGGTAACCGGCATCCCCGTACGTAATACACGCGTTAGAACGAGCCACCGTGCAACGTCGTCTGCTAAACCCTTCGCGTCGTCTGCTAAACTCTCCGCGACCTCTGACACGAAAAAAAACAAAAAAACAAGCTATGCAGCAGAAGCCAAACCTGAAAATGCGGAACAGGCAACAAGACGAAAACAAAAAGCACATTTCTCGTTTTAATGTAACCTGAGTCGTCTTTGGGAGACAGGAGGACCTGCCAAACAGGTGTACCGCAGGTGGAGCCTCATCCGCGCACGCGTTCGTCTGCTGTTTCTTGTTCGTCTGCTGCCAGCTTGTCGTGCATGTTATACGGCGTTCAACCGCCGCCGTGTGTGCGCGTAACTTTGTGTAGCAGTTTTATCTGAGCGGTCACTGACTGGGAGAGAACTGGCAAGTGTTATCTAGCGGTGTGTATCATCTGCGGTAAACATACGCTCTCGTCTCCAACCCCGTATGATTACGCGGGGCATTTTAGCACCGTAAGTGTCTGGACAGGGCTGCTCGTGGGACGTGCTGGGTTCCGAGGTCATACCGAAGACTGGGAGGTTTCGGGATCGGTTCCCACCACCGCCTCAGCTGTCTGTTGTCTTCCCGGGGATTCTGGCAGTTTTTTTTTTTTTTTTTGCCGAATGTTGGCGCCGCGTCCCCCGAAGTCGGCCCAGGACACAACCCCTTCTGTCCATCACCACAAAGATGCACCAGTTGCTTCCCGGTGCTAACACATAATAATAATAATAATAATAATAATAATAATAATAATAATAATAATAATAATAATAATAATAATTATTATTATTATTATTATTATTATTATTATTATTATTATTATTATTATTATTATTATATTTATGTACTTATTTATTCACAAATATTCATCATGCAAAGGAAGTGAGCGCAGAAAGCTGTCAGTTTGTGTCAGACTTTCCAAACGAATGTCTGCACAGTACCCATGAAGTCGGTCCAGGACGCACACTAACCCCCTGCGCAGGCTAACCTTTTCCTCCTTTTTTTATAATAAATATATCCCTCCCTGCCCCCCCCCCCCCGCTCGTTCCTTCTGTACTCTCCCCACCTGTCCTCGTCTCTACGTCGCTCATAGCCACAGTTGCTTCGTGGCGCTAACACGGAAATAAAAAAAAAGCTGTCAAAAACAGATAAAAAAATATATTTATCTCTAAGCACCTAAGAACCTCTCCGTCTGACCTACGTAATTCCGAGCAATCAAAAAGAAATAAAGAACAGAAAAAACAAGTAAGAAAGTACAGAATATCCCGTAAAATTTAATTTTGTCGTCACTTGGGACAAAACCGATTTTTTCTCATGCCGTTTTGGCACCCGGTGAAAACGAGCAAAGAAAACTTTTATCATATTGTTGAAAGTGCCCCGCAGCAGCAGTGTACGCGGACCAGCTGATAAAGAAAAAAAAAAAAACGACTCAAAGAAGAAGAGTAAATGTATGTACTTTTTTTTTTGCTCGCCCCTTTGGTGGCAGAAGTTTTTTTAGAGGGCGAGGAGGGTTGTTTGGCGTCTCACAAACAATTCCCCAGAGTAGCGTTCGTGTCCCATAGGTGTCACCCCTATAAATAACGGCTCTTCCACCGCCTTCTTCCCTGCCATCGACCGATGCTTGCGAGGCAGAAAAACAACCGGCCTTCGAGATGCACGAATCCCACTTTTGCCTCTCCTTCTCACTTTCACGTTCTCTGTCTCTCGTTTTTCTCCCGTCGCAGATTTAGTTTCGTTTTATGTGCCTTCAGTTTCGCAACAACCGTGGGGCCTACTTTGTTTACGATCCTACAATGTTTGTAGGGTCTGACTTTTTCGAATTAAACCGGATTCCTCCCGAATCAGTTCGGGACCGGTTCGGGTTAAACCCGATTTCTCTCCGAACTCCTATGACGTGTCACCTGCGCACTATAAAGGAGTTCTGTATTCGTGTCTCACGTAAATATTATTTGAGTGCAACAATAAACTGTGCGAAGCACATTTGATGTTACATCATCGACGCAGCCTGAACATCTCCAAACTATGTGGGTACTAGCCTGCAATTATCTGCACTATGCAAGATTAATTTGTGAAATAAATTGTTCGCGCAAATGGCTTTTCGATCATGAATCACTTAGTCTATCTGCTGCATGCCCTATTCTTGCTGCCCTCAATTTTTTTTTCCGACTAAGTTCGTCTTTATTTGCATTGATTACAACATGCGCATTTCCGTACACAGACAAGATAAGATAGCTTTTAAACCGGCGCATACGTGTATGTATATTTAGATTCTGACTCTTTCGGGTTAAATGCCTTTCCTGAATTTGTGTGTGTGTGTGTGTGTCAGATGCTAGTTTCGAATCTAAGTCAGGGTGCTACTTTTTTTGCAGTTAAAATGCATATTTTGGCCGAAGATACATACCTCACCATTTGAACCACGTCATTCGACGCGCTTGTGCATGCATGTTTGGCTGCAAACGTCGTCATCACTGCTGTGTTGAGTCTAATGTTCTGTCCGACATTTTACCTCCCAAGTCCATCCCTTCCTTCTTCGGTGGCCGTGACGTCACCGCGGCGCCGGTGTCCAATATCTGAGTTGGCGCAGCATCGCTTTTGTGCGATCGTCGAGCGTTTCGAGAGTGCGCCACACGGGAAGGAAGGTGGACGAGAAGTTGAAGCGTGGATCTCGACACGGATGCGAGTTGCTCGAAACCAGAGAAGTATCTTCTTGTTTGCGTTTGCTCTCACTGGCTTTGAAGCATCATGTGCACATCGTAGTGGATTCTCTTTGCGAAAAAAAAAAAAAAAGTAGAAGAAAAAGGTTTCTTAGGAGTGTCGTTAGTCGGAGACATCAGGGATAATCGACAACACGTCACGAGACGACTTCGTGAATTTTAAATGTTATATATGCACGCGTATGTGTCGTCCATAGCGTTATCTGTTACTCGTTACGCTTATTTTCTTTCTTTCTCTCGTTTAAAGATTAGGATGAGGATGAGGACACCGCTCATGAGGATTATTTCCGTTTGTGGACACTAACAAATAAATAGATAAATAAATCGCGGAGATTACGCGTATGAGCTCAAAAGTTGCTGGTGTCCTCGGAGTGGCCATGCAGAACGCACGACGGACACGTTACGAGTCCACTGAGGCCCACCGAGGCCGGTCAAAATTTGGACTAATTACTCTCTTTTTTTTTTTTTTTAATCTTAAACAGTCCATATGTGTTGTTAGACCAGACAGTGGAGGCAGAAGCATCACAACCCTGTCCGTCCAGGAAATAACGACTTAAGCAACAACAAAATAATATTAATCAAAAATTAAAAAAAAAAAATGAAAGAAAGTCTCCCGACGACGCCTTCGGAAAATAATGCTCTTCGAAGAAACGTCTTGTCGCAAAACAGGGGTCGTCCGAAACGAACTTCTGCTCTTCCTTCGTTTATTTATTTGTTCCTTTAATCCCCTCTCTCTCTTTCTCTCTCTCTCTCTTCCACCCCTCACACGGCGAATTCTGTAACGGTTAAACGGCTGGGGACGTTTTCCTCCGTGTATAGTCGAAGTCGAACTGAACAGCGAGTGACGAACGATTTTCAACTACAATAGAGACTGCATTCGCTTGTTTTGAGGTACAGCCAGCCTGCCTTTTAATAGTGAGTAATCTTTATCTCTCGTTTCTTAATAAAGACATCATATCGCCTCACGTGACAAAAAAGAAAAAAAAATGCATTTCGTCGAAAGATGTATAATACGAAAACGCCCTGCGTGTGGGCACAGAGCAGACTGTATAGTTCTCTTTCTGTGCAGTCGAACACTGCGAACATCAGCGGGTAAAGCCCTGCGGTTTTGACTTTCTTGAGCGATACAGGTCTGGTGAACAGCCCGTGAACTCCAGTCGTGCCTCACTCTCACCCTCAACGCATTAACCCCACGCTGTCCTTTTAAAGTCATATTCTGTAATCCATCTCATCATTCTTCTTCTTCTTCTACCAATGAGATAATGGCCGTGAGCCACTAAGGGAGATTGGCCAGGACAAAAGGGGCGTGAGATGTTTGTTTATGTCTGTGCGTAATGATGGGGACTAAGGCCAAGTCGGATCCAAGTAACTTATGACATATATGACATGTGATGACTAATGCAGGAACTGGATATGCACGTATGTAGGAATATCATCATCATCATCATCATTATTCTTTCAGCGTTTGTTGGTCATCTTTTTTTTCGTCATCTTTGTTTTTAATCTATCTCATCCTGATTTCACCGTTTGTTAGTTTGTCCTTTATTTCCTAATCCTTTCGCTTTCTTTGTTTAGTTATTTTATTTATTTTTTTGCGGAATAGCAAGCCGACGTCCAGTTTGGCTGACCTTTCTCCCGTTTTTTTTCTTCTTTCGTCTAATAAATATATATCCCCCCCCCACACACACACACCGCACGGATGAGCTCTTCTTCCCATCCGCATCCGAAGCTGCTGCCATAAAATTATCAGGAAGTATTCTGCGGATATCCGCTTAGATCCGCGGATATAGCGCCCGGCTTTTCAGTGTGGAGGGAGCTCTTTATAAGTTCCGAGCTTTTTAGAAACAATGTGACTTTGGTTGTTATTGCGATAGCAGCAGCAGCAGCTTTGAGGAGAAAGTTTAACGAACTCGGCGATATGAACATGCGGAGGAAGGGGAAGCGGCTACAATTTCCCACAGGAAACGGGTCGCCGTACCCACGACAGTTAGATTCGAAAGACATTGAACTCGGACAAGATGAGAATACTATTACTTTACAATCGTTGCATTATGGAGAGAGAAAAAAAAATTAAAACGAATACAAACAGGAAGGACACGAACAAAAACAAAGAATAACCCGATATTATACGCTGTAACTGTAAAGACATAAACACCGTGAAAGCTCGCATGCCTCGCTGCCTCGGAGACAATACGAATGAAGAAATGCAGCTCGCAGTTTTATTTTTTGATCTTTTATTTTTAAATATTCAATAAAAATGAATTAAATGTATTTTTATGATTTCGTTTTGGCCCAGCTGTTTCCCCGCAGCTACTTGCTGTGCCGCCTCCGTCAGTTCACCTCTGTAAACAGCTAAATAGCCACAGATGCGTCGCGGTGCTAATAGCTTAATTGCACGGAAAATATTTTGAAATGCGAACGTGTGTGCCTTCAATCCCTGCTGTTTCGCCTCTTATAGTTTTACAGTGAACCCTCGTTATTATGACCATGGTCGTTCCCGAAAATGTTGGTCATAATGCGGAATTGTCATATTAACGGGGGGGATTTGCAGAGGTTTCACCGCATTGTTCCCCAGGAGTATGGTCGTATAGCGCGTATGTCAGATTATCGGGGGTCATATTAACGAGGGTTCACTGTACTGCACTGTTGTGTTCGTATGTAACACCGTTACCCGCGTACTATACATATGTATCATAGTACGCTTGTACCTCATATACTGCTTTTCCTGCAAAATAAATAGATTCCCCCCTCCTCCCCGCATATACGGTTTCAAGTCCAAGTCACGTGTCACGAGATAAAAATACCTGTATGAGGGGTGCGTATTGCATGATAAAAATGAAGATAAACGAGGTGTCAGAGTAAAGCTCAGGGCCGTCTCTCTTTTCCATTTCATTTGTGCGCGCTGTTTATCCTGGGATGGCTATTCAGATGAAGTTACTTTTGCTCGTTGCGGGTAAACAATAATGACGATGATGGTTTAAGAAGCAATCGAAACGATTGCTTCTCTGATCCAGATGACTGGTCCAGTATCAATCATTTCGATCGATATTATTGGGCCCCTAAATATGATGGTCGATGTGAATCGGTGTGATACTGGGATGAAGAAGCATCCAATATACAACAGGACCACTGCATTGCGGTCGAAATTGAATAAATTGGAAAGCGGTACGTTGGTACGTTGTTTCATTTGCATAATCATAAACAGATTCTCTTTCTTCGTATACCTGAACCGCCCTGTCAAGGTATAATATATGCACATTTTGCATGGCTTCCAATGGTTTATCCAGAGTTACATTGTGACATTGTAGCCGCCTTACATATCATTGCCGACATGCATCTAAAGCAGAAATTACACAGGTCCCCCTGTAGGGGGTGCCCAGGACAGAAAGTCAGGGAGTGTCCCCCAAAATTTGGGGGGGATTTCCCAGCACCCCCTAAGGCACCCCCAATACCTTGTAACACCCCCCAAATTGCCTATCAAAAAGGTAAAAAAAAGCCAGAAAGAAAAGCTGCAAATGTCGGTGTCCCCCCCCCCCCACCCCCGAGTCGAAAAGCCTAGGAATATCCCTGGGGAGTGTAGGTGGGGGGGGGGTTCTGGAGAATAAATCACTGATGGCTTCGAACCCCGTAATTTGGTGGCGAACATACAAGGGAAAGAAGCCTGCTAATACACAGGAAGGTGGCTCGAGACTACCATCTCCATTTTTTTTCTTTTAAAATCAATCAATCAATCAACTTCGTATTCAAACGGGAGTACAGTTCCCGACTGTACAGGATTCCAAGAAATTCCCGGTGTTGTAGGTGCGCCAAGAGACGTCCAGACAAGTAACGTGAAACGCCTTCCTGCCGTTGAACTCAGTTTGAGCGCTTATGTCAAACCACGTAGGCTTCACTCCGTGTAACGTGACACAAAATTAGTGTGACGAAAACTTGCAAAATAAAGAGAACGTCGGAACCTGATACCCTCTGCTACGGCGCAGCTGACAGTCGTCAAAGCTGCGAGAATCAATATTTAAATATAGATAGTATATACAACAGCGCCGTCGTGCCGCACCGCAGTTCCAAAGTATATGCGCACACACATACACACACGTCAGAGCCCCGCGAGCAACGTCAACAAAAACAGAAACGGGAGGATAAAAGCAGAAATCCGGATGTGCCTCTGTCGTATATCTGTCACCGAAGCGGCAAGAAGCACTCCTTACATTACGCTACCTGTTTTTCTGACTTTCAACTTTTCTTCGGGCATACAAAAAGATCCCCTTTTGCCGAAAAGAAAACAGACGATCCTGCTTCCTTTTTTCTTTCTTTTTTTTTTCGGTGTCGTCTACTTGTTTTCGCCGACATGGCCCTATATATCGCCCCACTGTCGGTCTAAGATATATTGGGCAGATTGAAAACGGGACGGGGTCTGTCGTCTGCTAAGTTATTTCGCCCTCTTTGCCGCATGTGTTTTGCAACAGAGCCGGTGTTTCCTTTCGAAGGCGGTGTAGCAGGTCCTCGTAGCTGTGACCAACCTCCCCGCGTATTTTAACTCTACATATCCTCCCTCCCTCCTTTTTTTTTTTTTTCTTTTTCAAAGGCGATATGTGGACGCAAAAACCAGCGATGTACCGTCGGTCAAAGTAATGCTCGTGGAAGTCAAATTCAACAAATTCAAGCAGAAACGCACTTGGCGATCTGCCAGTGGCGCCCTCGAGAATTTGTCGTCTGCGAACGATAGCAGACGTCAGATCGCGCCTGTGTGCTCGGTTGTCGTCTGTTACGGTCACTCGCCGGTTTTAAAAAAATGGAAAAGTGCGGCATCTTTCCTAACATATATGAAGCGGATATGTGTCTGTAAAGGTACTGGACGTGCCTCTGTGGATGCGAGCAAGTTAGTTTCGGTTATAATAACTCATGGCGTTAGCTCTGGAGAAGACAAGGACACACGAAATGCACGAGCGCCGCGTACTTGACATCAGGAGAACCATTGCCACCAAGACCCCATATTTTCCCCCCTGTCTTTTCAATGTGAACCGCGCCAGAGCAGCCACCCTCGAAGCGAAACATATAGCTACAACGTCGTATATAGTAATGCCGATGCTGTATACGCAAAGCTTCGCAGAGCAAACCCTCGCAGTTTTCGCTATAAACAAGTAAAATAAGCTGCACACGAACATCCGGCTTCACAGGCGTGTGTGACCGAAGCAAAGGAGTCAAACGAATGTCGGCCCCTGCGAAGTCGGCCCGGGACGCACGATCATCCTTGAACAAGATATACTGCCACACCGCCAGGCAGAATGCTCGGCAATAATATGCCACCAACCAACCTATACGTGAACGTAAACTGCTCCAGCAAAATTCACGACGTTCATCTGGAACCTGCGACTCTGAAGCTTCACAGGACGAAAAGCTGAAGCGGCGCATGCTGATGTCGCGACAGAGACGAAGTAAAATTCAATTACAAGTAATTGGATGGGAATTTTATCGAAATACTTCGTATAAGAGATCATGCGACTACAGTGCTCCAAGCGGCACGGCAGTTTCAAGGTTACGCAGAAAGCCGTGAAGGTGGCAGGAATGAAATCCTGCCGCTGGTTGTCCTTACTGAGGTTTTTCCGCTGGGTTTTCCTTCAGGTTTTAGAAACAGATCTACCGCCTATACTATCGCACTCTTTTTTTGATGTCATCTGTTTATCTGTTCACGCCTATATACACCGCTCATAGCCAAATTGCGCTATGGCGCTAACTTTGGTTGTAACAACAATAACAGATAAATTAATGATGATGAATTGCGATGAGGGGGTTGTAACAGATATGTTCTATATAACTCCAGAAAAAGTTTGTCTATGTGGTTTCGCGGATCGTAGTACCGTTGAACTATGTTTTTTGGCTCTGAAGTGGTGGCTTATCTGGAATGTTCCGCGACCGTTGTTGCTGATGTTGATGATTCGTGGCTTGTGTATGTGGCATGGGGCACAACGTCCGATCCTAACTGGCATAAGTTGTTGCCGCTGGAAAAAGAATGATCCCATTCATGACTGGGTCTGGGAAAAATGGTCTGGAAAATGTGAGGAAAAAAATGAGAATACTGACGCGGACCGTCGTGTTTTCAAGCGAAGTAGATCTACACATATCGGTTAGTCGAAAAAATTAGATTGCATAATTAGATGACCAATCACCTAAATTCGCTCATTAAATATCCTCTAGCTCGAGCGTTAACTCTGTATGACTGTAGCTTTTGTAGATTTACGGGACATTTAGTAGTTCCTTTACTAAGAAGTGACTATGGTGCCCGGAGTTTGCATTACCTCATTCCTTCCTATTACAGTATCTCTGAAACTGCGTTGAAAGCAACGGCACTTAACAAAAAATGAAATAAAAGTGCTTGAAAAACAAAACTGGCCCTTGTTTTCCCCTCAGCTAGTGGCTGTACTTTTTATTTTATTTTTACTACATGTTTATATGTGTTTGTGTTTTTAGTGCGTTTAACTCATTGTGTGTTGTTACGGAGTTCAGGACCTTGTCAGGCAATTACTTTGCCTTTTCTGTCTCGGTTTCGTCGCTGCTGTTGTTGCAGCGCAGAGTTGGACGTAACGCGTTACTAGAATTGCGTTACTAGTAATCAATTACTTTTTCAGTAATTTTTAACGTAATCAATTAATTTTGTGAGCAAATAATTTTCCAAGTAATCTGATTACAATTTTCGGTAATCAATTACTGAGTAATCGATTACCTTTTTAACCTTCTGTCAACAATGGCAACCTTTTTCAGCAAGCCAATCTGTTCTGTTCCACCGCGAGTTCGACTGAAGCAATGACGCAGAGGTCACTGTGACGGCCGTCTCTAGTCCACACGTGTTCCATGCACACCACAGTAATCCCAAGCAGCACAATGTACTGAAAGTCGAGTGCAATAGGGGTGCGTCTTACCAATGGTCTGTTCAAGACCTTCCACCTCCCCGTCCACCCCTATTGCACTCGACTTTCAGTACATTGTGCTGCTTGGGATATGATAATCCCTTACAACCGCGACATAATTGGAGCAACGGTAAAATAGGTGACTGTATTGATAAATTGTGCTGGCTGAACATAACAATAGTAACAAAATCAAGCGGATGTTTCGATGTTGTTTTAAATCTGTATATAAATCTGTAACAAACGCGTGTATGTGTTTTGTACGTTGCTTTCAAATGTATTTGTGAAATTCACTTATCATGTATGCTGGTGTCTCATATTAGAATTTGCAACAAGAGCTGCATGGTTGCATTCACTGCAGGCTTGTTGGCTTTGCTATGGCCCACAATTTAAAAGTAACGCGTTACATTTTTAATCGGTAACGTATTACATTTTGGATGAAGTAATTTGTAACGGTAAATAATTCCTTTTCGCGCAGTAGTAACAGTAATTGTAATCAATTACTTTTTTCGAGTAACGTGTACAACTCTGTTGCAGCGTAACAAATAAATAAATGGGCTACATCGAAAGACAACTGCGACCATAAGGGACGCCACGGTGACCCTATATCATCATCATCATCATCATCATCATCATTATCTAGTTGTTGTTGTTGTTGCCAGATTACTTTAACGCCCGCTGAAAATCTTACCCGCAGCCGCTTTTTGTCGCTGACGTAATGCACAGAATGCTTTGAGAGCAGGCATTTTTGTTCCTATCGATGACGTCTGTTTTGCAGGACTTCGTTCCGCCTGTGTCGACAGAGCGCCTGCCTGCCTGCCCGCACGCGTTCTCTCGGAGAGGTGTACCATAAACGACCAATAATAATAAACACTTCTTTTGCGAGAGAAGCCAGCACGAAACGAGAAAAATATTTTCCTTCCTTTCCCTGCGTGCGCAAATGGTGGCTGTGCGCGCGACACGGCGCATGCGCAAAAGCAGCCGAGTGGCATCTGAGTAACGCGAGCTTGTTTTTCGCGCGAGCCAATTATTGGCACAGAAGAAGAAGAGGAAGAAGAAAAAAAAAAGTGTTTCGAGAGTGATGATGAAACTGTGCCAGGTGTATGGACTCGTGGTTTCTTTTTTAGAAAAGCTCTTTCTTATTTCTTTTTTTTCGTTTCGGGAAGTTGTTAGTTTGAATGTTTTCCGTATGCACTTTGACGTGTTGCTCCGAACAGTTTTTTTTTGCAAGCTTGGTACTTTTCCGAGATACGCGACATAGATTTGGGCTGTCGAAGGGGACACAATTTGGAGAAAGTGGTCAAAAGTCGGAAAGTATTTGAAATGTTCGGTATGAAGTTGTCTAAATATAGAAATGAAATGGAATAGAAATAAAGGTATAATTATTGGTATAAAGTGAACGCATTACTGCCTGGAAACCTAGTCTATACATAAATGTAGATTTACTGTGCAGTCTGGCCGCATAACAGCTTATAACTTACGTAGCCCGCTTATAACGATCATGACAATCCCGTTTTGTTATAGACGAAGCAACGCAATTACAACGGAACCCCCAAAGCCTCCAGACCGTCATTGTTGTTCATGACCACAATAAATAAAAAAAATTAATTAAACAGTTTATGACGTGGGTACCTCGCTTATAACGGTGGTACCATGATCCACTCATAATGGAAATGACATACGACACTTATAACGAACCACCAAGGCCACATAGCGGTTTATAACGCACATAACCCGCCAAAAATGAACCTGCAAGATAGCGTCTACAGACCCTGAAAGGTTCTGCCTGAAAGTTGAAAGTTCCTTAAAAGACCTTCTTGAAAGTTGAAACTGCTACGATGCAGCAAACCATAGCCGTTCTGAGGTGAGAGGAGCAGCCGCCTCGGGCGCTTTCCTCAGATGGGATGCCGGACCTCAGGGGCCCCGGCACCTCATAAGGTTGGGTAACAAAGCTAATTGTCAGAGAATTTTCACTGCAGAGTTTGAAATGAACTTTTTGCTGTTCACTTCACTTACTTTTTTTTTTCAGTTGGAATATTTCTTTGAAGCACAGACAGTCTGTTTTCAGAATAAATTACCTCTCATCTGTGCATACAGTTAAAAATGGAGTGCACATGTTTGAATTCAATGTCTTTCTTTCTTTCTTTTTTTTTCTTTCTTTTTCTGGCTACTATGCAGTCTCTAGAGAGTGGTTCCGGGAGGGGTCGGGGGAGGGTGCTTCATGGTCATCATGCCCAGATGAAAGTTGGCCTCAGCAGGGCTCCGCAGCGAATAACTTGCGAGTAGAAAAAAAGACACATTGTTCGAACTGGAATGTATTCCGCAAGATCTCATCCCATCTCATACGTTTCACCAAAAAGGAACTTCTTAATACCCCTTTTGCACTAAAGCTTCATTGCTGGCTTGAGTCTTGTGTTGTCTTGATCTTCCTGTGTGTTCCTCAAACACCAAGGAAATATCACCTCTTATACTACAGTATACACCAGCTCGCTTGCACCATTCTAATTTATTCTAATTTGTTGAGAAGACGATATGTGGAGCGACACGTAATCTTAGAACTGTCGTCTCACACTGTCTGCTCAATGAAAACGGTTTTAGCTCCAACAAAAGCCCATTAAAAAATAAAAATAAAAAAACTACCCCTCCAGCCGCTATCACTTTCAACCGCCGACCCTGCAACCAGATGGCGTACGCCCCATCCTCCGAACGTCGTCAGTCACGTTCTAAAATTAACAACTTTTTTTTTCCCTTTCCCATTCTCTTTCTTCTATCCCCATCTTATAAACTAATAAAAAAAAATCCAATTAGTAATATGAACCATTGCAGCAAAAACGTCAAGTGTACAAAGAACGACTGGATTGAGGGGGGGGGGGAGGTATCTAGAAGCATCTATCGAAACGCTCTCAGCCCCAAAAGATGAGGACTACCTCCTCTTCCAGACAGTTCTCGGGGGAGGGGAGGTTTGAAGCAGGTCGGATATGTCCTCCTGAAGTGTGTTTATGTGTTTCAGATGAAATGGATCTGGGTGGAACGGTTGATGTTAGCCTTGTACTGACATCGGGGAGGGGGGAGCATTCGAGGTGTCGGGTTACTGACTGTCTGCCAGTCGGTTCATACCCTGGTGCTAAGGGCATGTTTGCTCCGCATGAAGGTTCTTCGTGGATATGTGTTTGTTTTAGTCTCGTCGTTTTTCTTTAATAGCGGGCTATGTGCGCTTTAATGCCACCACATGGGGCGTCATTCGAAACCCTGAGAGCAGGACAGAAAACTGTTTTTAGAACTTTGCGCTTTTTTCTTGCTGGTATCAACTCGCAAGACGGAAGCGTTTTGTAAGAGCTTATTATTTCTAATTTGCGCGCCACGTGCCGAGAACGGAGTAAGGTGAGAGCCATTAAAAAATACTGCACTGTAAACTGGAAAACACCCTTATGGGTGTAAATGGCTTGTCCTATAACTGACACCTCTTTTTACACCGTACATGGTCTGGAACACCCTTTTTAGAGGGTGTATTCCGTGTAAGTCACCCCTGGAAAGGGCGCTTTTCTTTGAAAATGCCCTCTTTTGCACCCTTTAAACACCCTTTTAGGAGGGTGTAAGATCGTTAAACACCCTCCTAAAAAGGTGTATAAAGGGTGCAAAAGACGGCATTTTCAAGGAAAAGCACCCTTTCAAAGGGCGTTTTACACGGGATACACCCTCTAAAAAGGGTGTTCCAGACCATACGGTGTAAAAAGAGGAGTCAATTATAGGACACGCGATTTACACCCATAAGGGTGTTTTTCAGTTTACAGTGTGTAAGTACGAAGATGAAGATGGAAGAACTGATGTTCTGAGGCTGGAACAACATAGAAGGGACAAATACGTACAAGGCCTCAATTTGCCTAAGAAATTAACGATGAACGATGGAAGTCACTGAAAAGGTTAGCCAGCTCTAGGATTTGGCAATCCAGAAGATGTGGGTTCGAGTCCTACAGCTGGCTAACCTTTTCAGTGACTTTCATCTTTCATCGTACAAAGATGAAGCTTTTTCTGGTGCAATATGCTTTCAAAGTCGGGTGCTGTTTACTAGGCACCTCTGTGTTTTCTTTTTTTTTTCTTCCCGGTCTTCTTTGTGCGCCATTATGACGAACACGCTTTTGTTCGTGGGCACCAACGCGAAAAATGTAGCTTGGATTGGATAGACGCAAATGTGAATAAAACTATCATGCAGAAACAGCTGAATACGTTGTTGTGGACGAGGCAAGAGCATAGTAGCGCTCTCGTCTTTTCAGACGTTTTTTTTTTTTCTTTTTGTTTTTTCTTTACTAGACCTGGAGTAGCTTGTCCCGCAATGAGCGGGTTCACATCTCAATATTTTTTTTCTCCTATCACCATCATCATCATCGTCATCGCCACGAGGCAATTAAACAAAGATGGACAAACACAATACGAGCCTCACAACGCTTCTTTTTCCTTTTTCTTTTTTTCTGCCAATAAATCCCCCCCCCCCCCCCTGACAACGCCCAGTGGCATTGATTTGAATGATCACAGTTTGAAGAAAAAGGCAGCAGCAGTGGGATTGAAACCCACACCCTCTGATTGCAGGTCAGAGCATGGTGTCTACGTGTGGGGGCAACTCCCCACCACGACGACGACGACGACCACCACACACGTCGACACCGGCGCTGTATGCATGTTCTTGTAAGTATGTCTGCACGGACACTGGCGTTCCGCTGAACCACTAGAGGGAACTGCTGTGTTCATTTCTTTGAAGACAACGCGAACGTTTGGAAAGCTATCTTCCTCACTGCCCGCACTACACTCTAAGAAAAAAAGGAGTAAAACGGGGAGTAATTGCAGCTTCTACTCCCCTAGTCTGCAATTACTCCCCATTTTACTCCCCTAACTCAACATTTAGTCCCGACGTTTACTCCCCAGGGCTGCAAATTGTCACTAAACTTCACGAATGGTCTCCTGAATGCAACAGTCACCATAAATATGTGCCCTTGGTCAATTTGAAGGGCATAAGGTTGTATAACTCAGACAACGTTGCAATTTTCCAGCCACACAGAGTAAGAAACAGTTAGCGCATCTTTCTTCGCAAATTGTGCCCTAGTATGGCGCAAGATTTTATATCACTCGATATATCACGGTTGACGGTTTGCTTCAAAGTATTTTCATGCATGCGCACCAATTATGTACCTGGGACTCTTACGACAGCGCGTGAAATGCGGTCTTCACTCTGTGACATTCATTTACTCCCGTGCATTTACTCCCGAAAGGGACTATTTTTTGTGGCAATGCAATTACTCCCCAAAAGGAGTAAAAGTACTCCTTTTTTTCTTAGAGTGTAGGCGGGACAGTGACATTGAATAAAGGTAAGGAATATGACGGGTGAAGCAAGGGCGGGGACATTGCAAAAGTATCGGTAACGATATACGGAGATCGCGTTACTATAAATTTGTAGGAGAAGTACTTTTCCGTTACCGATTAAAAAAAAAAGTATACCTCGAGAGAGTAATTCTTTGGACCTGTTGGTACTGCGCGATACAACGGTCCCTATAGCTCTGCCAGTCCTTGTCCCCATTTGCGCTCGACCGTTCTAAAAAGGTACCGCGATCCACACTTCGATAAGGAAAAGGTATCGGTTACGGTAATGGCGTTACGTACAACACTACTAAGTTACGTCAGAGAAACCCGAAAGCGGACGTGAACATGCAATTCATTTTTCTTTTAGTTTCCCGGAAAGCTACGACGCTGTGTTGGTGCAGTAATTTAAAGTCGACTTCAACCCTATAGTTTCAAAATCAATCATTGGACAACTCCAGACTGTTCCTTGACGCCAATAAATTACTGCATATATCGGGTGACATGCCTCGTGTCCATAGCCGCAAGAAAGAATAAAGACGATGCACTCGTCTTTCGAAAACCGAAATTAACGCGCACGCGCATCTTAGCAGACGATATGAAATTCAATGAGTTCATCAGGGAATAAAAAGGAAAGAAATAGAACATCTTAGACCTTTGAACTCAGAAGACGACAGGGGAAGAAATCTTTCACTAACGACGAAGTCTTGTCTGCAGTAGAAACCTTATACCGAATGAAAAAGAAGCCCCTCAAAGCCCCCCACGGTATAATACTCGGGGGGGGGGGGGGAGCTTTGAACTTAGTACAACATTCCTTTTTAACGAGAGCCTTTTCTTGGTGCTTTTAAAAAGAGAACTTTTTGTACATATGCCATACATATTCCACGGAGGAAACCTTCTCCGCAGCGGCGGAGACGGATTTTTCTGCGTATTTTGTGCTGAAGGACATTTTGGGCTTCTGTGGCTCACAGTCAAGCCTCTCCGCGGAGACTTGGATAGCGCGTGCGTTTACAGCAAGGCAAACAGGGTATTTTGTATTTCTTCCACGAATGACTCCGAAGCTCAAGCCTGAAAGTAGCTTTTCAGCGATGCGTTTATAGATACCGTCGGACCAATCGTTTTGACGTCATTAACATCGGGTATCTGCTGGCTGTCAGTCGCAATGTCTTATTCTATTTATTGTGCTTTAAATGTGGCGTTCCTCAACTGTTTTGAGTGTCCATGCGTCCCTGTGCATTCGCAACACGCCGATAGAGGGCCGCGCTCAGAGAAGAAAGGGAGAAAGGCGTCGTCCGGACGCCCGCACGGCCCTTTCCTTTCCTCTGATTGGTGGTGTAGGGGATGACGTTTTCGTCTTTTTCCAGAGAGTGAATTCCGGCGTCCTCTCAACATCCTGCGTCTGCTCCTGTCATGTATTTCATCGAATAGCAGTCAAACTAGCAGCAAGCGGTTTCACCACTATTTCGCGTGGGATTTTCGATAGCGTGATCAAGGGTCAACGAGGAATAAAATGACACCACAGTTTCAAAATGGACTGCGAATGGTGCGAGCGTCCCTTTAATGTCCCCTCATTAATCTCACAGATCACGAAACGCCGCGGAAAAAAATAGTCCTACAAACCGGCCAGTTTCGCAACAGGCGCGGCGTAATCTAACGGTCGTCTGTTCCGCAAGCGAGAGTCCACTGACATCGCAACCCGGAAAGCAGACGACCATTTCCGCGTTATCTGCCATGTGAAGTGCACACGCCACTTTCACCTGGCACCGTGCCGTTGGTCACACGTAAGCTGCATGACGCAACCCCTGCTGCTATATGGGACGATGGCATCTTTGCCATCTGCTTGGGAACTTCGTATTTGCTATAAGAGGCGACGCCGCCCAACAGTGTCGTCTGCGTTCGAGTGTGTCGTCTGCTTGGTCTGTTTCTGCTTTCATTTCATGTTTGGCTCGTTTTTGTTTTTTACAATGTTATGACCTAATTTTTGGGCGTTATTTACGTACGTTGTTGCTCGAAGTTACATGAAATAATTACTGTTTTGACAAGACCGTCCAGTCCCTGTTTGTCGGCTTGTTTCGTGACTTTGCCTGGCTCGCTTAATTTTAGTTATTTTGTCTAGTTATTTTTTTTTACAGTTTTGCAACGTGTAAAACGAAGGTGTTGCAGCTTTGTAAGACTTGCTCGGCATCTTATTTTCTAGCAGACGACGCTGGTTTACCACCGTCCCCTTTAAAATACCCATCCTCCCGTAATTTACTATAGCAGACGAGTTGGCGGATGCCGTTGTCGGAATTCCAAACTTTACAGTTTTTTTTTTCCTTTCTCTCTGTCTCGCGCTTTATTTTTTATTTTTTTTTTGTCAGTTGACGCCACAATGACCGCCGTATGCAGGACTTTCAGGCGATTGGCATTAGCGGCCCCATAAACAACCTGGCTTCGAAGGAACGCGCTCGAGTCATTACCCCAGCGCCCCACAGCGGTAGTTTCCTTCGTCACTGGAGCGGGAGCAGGTCGAGAAAGATGCTGGTATATAGTTGGTTCATTGTGGTGAGCGTGGAAAGAGTGCGGAAATGGGATTGGAAGAGGCTGCCGTCGCTGCTGACCTCAAACGGTTACGTTCACATCTGCGTTGCGTCACGGGGAGAGGAAAGGGGAGGGGGGGGAGGGGGTGCTTCCGGTCCCTGCCACTGCAATATTTACAAAAAAGAACGTTATTGAAAGAGAGGGGGAATGTGAATACAAGTATATACCCATCAATACACGCACAACATACACGATCTATGCAACTCACCCTTATTACCAAACCCAAGTTACGAAGCTATATAAAAGATATTATCCTTTCTCCTTCGGTTGCTATTAATAACATCCCGGACCAAATCCCCCCCTCCCCCAATACGACGCCAGTGCTTTCAACGACTCCTGCGAAAAAAATAAGCAAGAGAGAAGGAGCCGCTGCGTGTGATATGGAAGGAGGGGAAGCGGTCAGCGAGAAATACATTCTTAGCGATCGATGGCCAGCCTCTTCTGGACTGCTCGTTGCACCCGGTTGGCTCGCCCGAGTGACACGCAAAGTAGAAAGCAGCAGCAAACATGGCAGAGGAGCACAAATAGTAGATCTTTGCCGCTCTCCGATATTAATGCGGTGGATGAGGGGTGCCGATGGCATAACCTCGTCATTGAGTTCTATATATGCGATCTTTACGTGCGTATAGATAAATAGGAATTGACTGATCGGGCCTTTGCGTCGCCAGCTTATTGTGACACTATATATTGTAGAGACTATGAGAGAGGAACGCGGCGAGGCAGTATATAGCTCGGATGACGTGACACTATAAAGCAGTATGGCGGGAAAACTACATTGCATGCGCATAACACTGGGTCTAAAGCAAAAGAAGTCGGCTACGTGTCGGCTATGTAGTCATCATGACAGCAACGAGCCAGTCGGGAACATAGATCACTGTTGCTTGACAAATTGGGGGTTGTTTTCCACCAGACGTCGCCCCGAGCCGTTTTACCGCAATTTTACTCGCAAATTGAAGCTATTTAGCTTTCACTGCCGCATGTATATAACTTATTGTGCTGGGTTTACAAGCAGCAAGCTCTTAAAATACGCCATAACCTGTCTGTCTGCTGTTCTACGGTAATTTTAAAATCCTAGTACGCACTCTTTAAAGGGGCTGTGAAACGATTCTCCTACTTTTAGAATAATCGCGTTGATGATGCAGTGATTTGTTCCTGAAAACACCGAATAAAGTCATGTGCCGATTCCGCGTTTGGACGTTATTGATCACTGAAGGGGGAAGGTGTGCTGCGAAAGAGGCGTCTTCGCACTCTCCCTCAGATCTCACAATAATAACAATAGTAATAATATCATAATATCATTATTAGTAATAATAATGCTAATACCTTTATTAACGTGCCCAAGAACAGCCACAGCCTTGGTATTGGCCAGACTTGTGCGTAACGCGTTACTAGTAATTGCGTTACTTGTAATCATTTACTTTTCTCAGTAATTGATTATTTTTCCGGCAGAGATTAGCTTATCTTTCAGATGTTCTGCGCCAAGTCAAGCCCCTGGTGCCGTCAGCCTTTGTTGGGCTGTTCTACTATAGTAAGCGGAGGTCATTGTAATGACGTTCTGGAATTTCAGGGTCTCTCTCCCTAATCTCTTCCTACACCAGTGTGATGGTACCTGAAGCTCTGGAGGTTTATGGAGGTTTAGTGAGTCATAGGGAAGTTCCACGCAATGCTCTTCCACAATCGGGTCAACGTCTTCCCGGGCGATAAATACAGTACACGTACAGATCTCCTTGTCCTATAGGCGTTTTTGGTTTTGTTCTTATTTCAGCTGTTCCACTGTTGAACCTTTTTTCTTTTCTTTTTTTCTGAGGCACAGACAGACGGTTATAATTTGCGTGAATGCAGAGTAACGACTGGAGTAACGCGTTGCTTTTCTACTCGTTACTCAATTACATTTGGAGTCGAGTAATTGGTAACGGTAATCAGTTACTTTTTCCGCAGAAGTAACGGTACCGGTAACCAATTACTTTTTTCGAGTAACGGGCACAAGTCGCGCCGTTGTCGGCCACACAGAGGTGGGCAACGTCACGACTGACGCCCTGAAGGAATGTGCGTCCTGGGCCGACTTCTAAGGGAACTGTGCCGACATATGTCCGAAAGCGTCTCAGGAAAACCCAGGAAAAAAAAAACCCAGACAGCACACCAGGCTCCGGGATTCGAACCCGGGTTATGTTATCAACGGGATTATGTGTAGCAATCATATTTTTCGTTAAGATATTTAACCCAATGGGAAAAGTGATCGCAACTTACAAATACAAGTGATCTGGTGTTCACTTTTGGGAGCGCGATAAAATGGGGGCACCTAGTACCTCTAGTATGTAAAAAAAAAAAACGCGTGATAGATAATGATTACATGATCATGAACGACACCAACCTGCCATAGGCAACTGGTACCATATGCCACCACGCAGGGTAGTGGTTAGGATGACACCTTTCCAATGCAGAGAAGTGAGGCGGGTTCGAATCCCATCGCACGGCTGTGCTGCCTGGGGTTTTCCCTAGGTTTTCCGGCACACTTCCCAGACGAATGTCGGCACAATTCCCCTTGAAGTCGGCCCAGGACGCATATACTAACCAACCCTGTCACTCTCTCTCGTACCTGCTGTCCTCTCTTCATCTGTCCATGTCTGTACGCCGCTCATAGCCGCAGTTGCTTCGCGGCGCTAACACGGAATTTGAAAAAAAAAAAATAATAACCACCGACATGACGTTGCCATCTTTCTCAATCGGGTTCGAACCTGCAACCTTAGCGGGACCGGAAACCCTCGTCCGCAAAATCTCACTGTGGATGGTAACGCAGCCGCACACTCTTAAAAAAAGAGTGCATTTTAACTCCTTCCACATATATCACTCCCTTTTGGAGAGTAAAATTTCTCTGAAAAAGGAGTCTCTGAAAAGGAGTTAGAGCGTGACTCCCTGCTGCAGAGCAATATTACTCTCCGGTAGAGAGTAAGGGAGTAATGTTACTCCCTTGTGGGTGTGAGGAGACCCCTTATTGAGAGTAATTGTACTCTCCAAAAGGGAGTGATATATGTGGCAAGAAAAAGAAGTGAAAGAAAACCTTTCTTTTTTTTTTTTTTTTTTGAGAGTGGAAGAGTCCTTTTTTTAAGGAAGGAAAACCCTGCAGGGTTTTCCTTCGCCAATAAACTCGCCGTTGTCTCGCTACCCCTGCGGACCCGTTCCAACTCTTGAACAAAAGTCATCACCCTCACTCATTCATGGAGCGGGCGCTCATTATGCAAACAGCGCCACCGCCCGCATGCGGTGGCCGTCTCATATTTATAGCAGACGACTATTAAGAAGCTCTGCCCGTCTGCTTGCCTATTGTCTCGGTCACGTGTTCGTGTCGGTTCCGGTTCGCCAAATGACACGCCGGGATTATACAGACGCGTGACAGAAAGACCCGTAGACTCTTTATTATTCATACTGGTCGTCCGTCTTTCTCAACCCAAAATAGCAGATGCTTTATGAAGTGGAACAGGGTTTCTCGATCGCATTGGGATGAAGACAGGATGCGGGGCGCGATGGCTGCTTCACAACGGTTTGTCGCCCTGTTCATTGTACTGTACTCTTTGTACGGTGCTGTAGCCTGGTGTCAAAGATAAACGTCACCAGCAATCCAAGATTTTCGCCATTCAATTGTTCATACCGCAGCGTCACCGTCATTCATGGCTGGTTTCACAAATTTTTTATGGTCACGTTTTTTTTTTCGGGTTAATTAGGTAGTAACCAATTCTGCTTCTGCCAAATTTTGCGATAACCTGCATAGTGAAGTCCGCAGCGTTATTAGTTCACGTAAGAGTTATTGGTTATTTATTTAGTTAGTTATTATTTACATAAGAGTTATTAGAGATATTAGTTCACAGAATATTTTTACGCGTTTGTAGCCAGTGGCTGGCTGACCAGGGTTTCAGAACGCTGTAGCAGCATGTCTTTGCGCGTGTCTATTAATTTCGATGTACATTTTTATTTATTTCCGCGTTAGCACCGCGAAGCAACTGCGGCTATAAGCGGTGTACAGACACGGACCGATGGAGAGAGCGCAGCAGTAATGAGATAGGGTATGAATATGCGTCCTGCGCGGACATCAAGGCGAACGTGTTATAATCTGGATAGTCTGCCAGAAAGCCCAGGGAAAATCACGCGATGTGTGTTGGTACGTTTCCTAACGTAAGAGGAGCAAATTACACAGTACGGAAATTTATAAGTTTGTGCTTCTGTGTCGTCTGTGCTGTCTTCCTCATTCTCAAGGACGTGTTCTCGGGTTCAAGAACACAGTTCGCGTTCGTGTCATACTGATCACTGTGTATTCACACGAGCGCCATGCTCACGGAATATTCCGGTGGAAGAAAAAGCGAAAACACTGATCACGGAGACGAAGTTCCGTCCCGTGTTATGTTGAGTATTCACACGGTGCGGAATATCGGGAGTGGCGTACTGCGCACTTAGCAGACGACGCTTAGCAGACGACGCTTAGCAGACACAGCCACAAGATATTCCGTAACAGACGACAGGAAAGACGCTGACGGTGTCGTCTGCTAAGTGTCGTCACTTAGCAGACGACACTTGCTGTGTCGCAGGATATTGCCCACGGTTAGCAGTGTACGTGAACACTGGACGTTTAGCGCTCGCGCTCAGAAAACTATGACGTTTTCCGCATCTTCCGCTTCTTCGGGGAATGTCGCTCGTGTGAATACACGGTGACTGTACTCTTGTCCTTGTCTTTTGCTTCTTTTAAGCCAGGACCTACGGAGAAAGCTCGGACAACGCAGACTGTGGTTGGGTTCGAAACCACCACCTCCCAGAGTCCACCTTGAAGCTAACCACCAACGAGCAGACACTATGGCCACTTCACTCCACGGCTGTTTGGCCTGTGTCTCTCCTTTTAACGTTTGCAGACCTGTTTGACTCAACAGATCCTTCCGAAGCTCTCTCTCTCTCTCTCTCTCTCTCACTCACTGTTACCTCAATGACCTTGCACTACAAGGGAGGCTGCACACATAGAGGAAGGGCATAAAAACCCAAAAACAGAAACTGAACAAAAGCAGAAGCAGAAAATACTGCAAAGGGAAGCTTAGTGTCAGAATTTCACTGCTATGACCTCTGTGCTTGCATCTTGGGCGTGTTCAAGAGGCACACACACACACACACCAGGCACAAGGTGCGCAAATATGAAACCGGTCCAGTCGGTCACGTTTCTCGTTGGCCTGGAACTCATTTTTATGTTATGTTTTAAAAGCTTTTTTTAGGAGGGGGGCCATCTAACTTTGCTTTCGCAACAACTTTCTTCTTATACTTCCTTCTCCTTTTGGCTAACGCTCACGTCACACTCATCGTTGATGGCCAGCGAAGGCTGTCAGCCGCGGTGGAATGACGGTGATTGTTTTTTGTAGTATAGTACATGTTTTTGAACGCTGTCTATCGAAGGAAAATACGTGTGTGTGTGTGTGTGTACTACGTGTCGATCAAAGCGAATAATTAAAGTGCAGAGGATTGTCTTTTTTAGTTTGGCAGATGGGTCAACGGGGTGTTGTCTGCAAAATAATGCCGATCTGTCGTTCACACACATAGAGAGACGGAGACGGAAAAATAAATTTTTCCTCGCATGAGCAAAAATGAAAACAATACCAAACACGCAAAACATAGTAAATTGACGCGTACTACACGCAGTGCAGAATTACTTTATATATACTATGATTGATTGATTGATTTTCTATGCTATGAAAAACACCCTCACCTTATTGCATTCAGTTGTACTAAGGCAATGGCCAGTGTTTCTCAAAGTCTGATCCACACGATGTGAATCAGATATAGACATATTTAGGTTTGGAATGTGTTCCGAGTCGCAGAGGCAGTGGTGCTATTAGTAAATACGTATATATCCATGCGAAGTAACGGACTCGTCTTAAAAGACGTTACCTGGAGTAATGAAAATTCGTGGAGGTGAACATGCAAATCCCGTAAAAAGATGCGTTTTAACGTAATATCAGGCACTCTGTCCGACTCTCCATGCATGAAAAGGGGGAAGGCGAGCAAATGCACTACCAAGGTACGGTTTCGAGGGGTTAAACCCCTCCACCCCTCTGCCTACGCCACTGACAACAGCCCAGGAGCAACCTGCAGAAGAACCTGCTTTCTTCTGCTGACCATTTTCCCCCTCTTCGGCAACGTCGTCAAATCGTCTGCTCAGGGGGCGAGCCGGCCGAAAGCAGTGTCGTCTGCTAAGTGATGCGTTCGGTGTGATGCTCCGCAGACGATTATGCGTAACAGCACAATGCCGAACGTGTGACACAAAGAGGACACACCTCTAAAAACAAAATGAAAGTACATCTAATAAATAATGGCAGCCAATTTCCGTTGTTTGAGTCGCAATGTCGGATCGTGTTCTGTCATTATCGTCTGCAACAGCAGTGGGTCGTCTGCGTTGCTTTCTACTAGCAGACAATTCTTCGGAGTCACACATGCAGTGACTATGCGTACTAGAAATCGACGAGGGACGTTTCGAGACGCCAAAACAAGACTAAATAGACTTCGTACTCTTGAATACGTTTTGAACGGGTGTTCACCATGTTCGGAGGTATGGCATCTACTAGGGTTTTGAAGCGGGGTAGTTGGTATGTCATACTAGAGGTGTTAAACGCAGCAAAAGGCACACGGGACAGAGAGGCAAGAAGACCACACTACACTACTGCGTTTGTGTTGTGTGCAGTACTGTGTTGACGCAGGTGTGGTTTGTGGTCTTCTCGTCTGTCTGTCTCTCTTGTGCCTTTTACTGCGTTTAACACCTCTAGTAAGGTTCACTCAGCACACTTTTGTGCGTTGTCGCTATTGCTGCTGAGCCTTCGCCATGGTGCGACATTAAATTTCATTTTAAAAATGTATCATACATACGCATTTTTGTATTTTTCAGAGTGCTTCCACAAATACGATGTCGTCAGCGGCATAAGTTTAAAAATGTCTGCAAAGAAGCGATTGACATCGTTAACTAAGATCGCGCCAACTGTCATAAAAATAAACATATTTTTTTCATCTTGGGAATACTGAACATTCAGTTATCTTGCTGGCATCGGCATTTATCCCGCAAAGTTCGTTGACAGCTGGTGAAAGCAAACAAGAAATCGGGGGCTACTTATCCCGTACGGATAGGGCAACAATGTACCGTTCCCTGATGAAACCGAAAAATATTTTGGCCGACCAGTTATATGCCTTCAATGAGCAATTTATAAGTTATGCTATCCTGTTTTTGGTGGTCGTGAAGAGAAAATAAAAATCGGAAGAACAACGCAGACAGCGTTCGAGTGCAGTACACACACACACGCGAGAGAGAGAGAGAGAAAAAAAGAAAAGAAAAAGACGCAGAAATAGGTCCGCACGATAAGCAGTTATCTGCAGTCCAAGGATACACGCAGAGATACAAAGCGAATGCACACCAGCCGATCAAATTTCCCCTGCAGCTAGCGAGACAGCGATAAATAACGAACACAAAATAATTTCTTCTCTTGCGGCACTCTGAGCACGTAAGCGAAGAGAGCTGAGACGGCGAGAAAAATTGTCATTGATCACTAGTAACGGGAGAGGGAGCGCTCGATTTCCTAGACGAGCTAAACGAAACACTCCAACCGACTGGACGTTTCATTTGCGCTCACCCAGCTCACCGCAGAGGCACTGAACAGCGTCTGACGTCACGAGCTCTCTTCCAATCCAATCGGAGGAGGCTCAACCACTTTGAAGGCGAAGGGGTCTGTGCAGAATACCGGCACTAGCCGTACGTGTTTACGTAGGAATAGTTATTCGTAAAATACCAGCATTTTCGCTTCAAGTAATATCTTGCATGTTAAATAGTATTCTAGTTTAAAAATTACGCGAATACTTTTTGAAAATTCCGCGGTAGTGCGCTGTTTGATGCGCCGCTGGTAGATGGCCTCCCCCGGAGCGAGAGTAGGACTGGTCGAACCGGCTTCAGCTGATATTGAAGCGATGTGCGCAAATGCAGTGGAGTACGCGACTAGGGATGACAAAAGTATGGAGTTCTCATAGGCGGCGGATCAAAAGCTTTTTGGCTTCCTTTGTCTGAGTACTTGGTGAATAATTCCTCGCTGGAACGCAACTCTTCAGTGATCTTGTGGAATTTCAGCACACGTGATCTAGTGTTGTGGTCTGAGAGTGGTTGTTGTCGAGGGTTTTCATCTCTGTCGTCTGCTGTCAATTTCTCTTCTGCACTGCACCGGCGAATAAGTTTCCTGTGCCCTCAGCGCCTGCTTCGTACACGCCGGCTTGAAATGCTCAGTTATCTGACGCATAAGCTTCGGACACCGGAACTGAATGGCACCAGTGCATTTCACACAAAGGTGAGCCCCGAATATTTGCAAAACGCGCAGCTACCTCTGTTGACGCCGGCTCCGCAGTGGCTAGGCCTAACCGGTCGACTAAGGTGGCTGGCTATCATGGCTGACAGGTACGATTTGTATCGCACAACTGGGTACGACTCGAAGCTAGACCTGTGTTTTCGACGTTTTGCGTTAGCAGAAGGAATAAGCTTCGATTTGTAATCTAGATCACATGATCACCGGCGCTCCGAATATGCGTACGGAGTCTATTTTAAAATGACTTGGTCGTTTGTGGGTGGGAGCCAATTTTCACTGTTATTTGGCGAAATTCCGCTCTTATTTCGCGGCGATCGAGTGTGAATGTGAAAGATGTGCGTTGTGTCTACCTTTGATGAGAGTTGCCTTCCTTTGTTAGGAGCCGATCGCACTGTACGGGCTGTTGTTAGATTCCTTTGTGTGCGGCGGTTACGTTGTCATCATCTGCTAGTTTTACACCTTTACCTCCCGTACTTGATGCTTGTACACGGAATCTCAATATCAGTGCTGCCTTATGGTTGTCTTTCTCATGCATTGCCTCAGTAAAATCTGTTGTCAAGTCCATATTCCTTTGTTTTCGAGCTTTGACCAGCCATGGCGTCGATGTGGCAGTGGTGCATAGCTTGCAAATTTTCACGTACGATCTCTGCCCTCTCCCATATAGTTAACGTTACAGAAACCGAATCTATGTAGTTGACACTATTTCGTGGTGTCATATCGTGCGAAATTGTCCCATTTCGCCCGGAAAACTCCACGGAGACCGGGTAGAACCAGTACCTTGCGTGAAGGCGCCCCCTTCGTCAGGGCGCCGACCACTTGGCCAGCCTTTTGCGGGTCTCATAACACTCTAGCATCCCCTTCGTCGATTCAGTTGAGCTCGAGTCACCACACTGTGAAGGTGGGTTGGGCCCACCGGAGTTTGGACCCCGGAGTTCGTGTGTGCGTACGAGAGACATGCTCTCCCTGAACGTCAAGACCTTGCTGGATTTGAGCTACGGGTCGGAGTACTACTCAGTTATGGTAATTAGTTAGCATTGATTTATTGATAGCATTGATATTTTTTTTGTTCATTTGAGCTTCTGATCTTCTATTGATTTTCGTTGAGGTGGTTTTCTCATTATCAGTTTGGGCCTTGCGCAGTTGGCGTCGTGTTCAGGAATAGATATTGTGTATGTTTTATTTATGTATTTATTTATTTTTTAGCAGTTGTGGATATTCAGAAACCAGATGGCGATTTAGGTCGATATGGGATTTTGCGTTTAGTTTTTCTTTTTTGTTGGTAATCAGCTGTTAAGTCGAACTGTGAGGACAGTATGCGCTTTAATTGTGTATATCTTTCGATTGCGTGAAGCTTTGCGTGGTGTGGGTGTGCAGCGCACGCGGTATTGTCCCCTGTGTTGCTCGTTGTTTATACTTTGTTGTGTTGTGAGTTTTGCATTTGCACTCGAGACAGTTGACTCGACACTGCTGCAGTTTACCGAGTATCTGGCGTAGCTGTCACTGTTGCGCAGCTGACAAAAAAAATAAGGTGGAGTTTAGTGAAATGGACAGGAAGACCTTCGCCCACCTACCATGTTTTTTCGTCTGTGATATTGGTTTACTGTTTCAGCATGCCCTTTCATTAAAATGCAACCAAATTGATCGCGGACCTGTAGACTTTTCCCAAGTTATCTCGTATATAATCTGTTCTCTCTCTCTCTCTTTTCATTTTTTTGCGCTGTCATTCGCTGCACATAATAATAATAACAATAAACTTTATTCACCACTCTCGTGGATGGGGAAACATCACACGAACATTCTCCGATAAGTGTGGCACGTCGCAAACTTGCCTTTTCATTGACTTTCATCTTTCATCGTTAATTTCTTAGGCGAATTGAGGCTTTGTACGTATTTGTCCCTTCTATGTTGTTCCAGCCTCAGAACATCAGCTCTTTCATGTTCTTTCATTGCCTCCCTCGTTTCATAAATCGTGAAGCGGCACAACACCGACACGGCTGGTCGCACAACGGAGCTGTTTTAAGTCCCGAAAGCAACTCCACCGAGCAGCATTCTGCTCTATGAATCCATAGCACAGCCTCCTCCTGCTCTGACCAGGCACCATGCCCTGTTTACTTGTGTTTGCTGGAAGCCTCGCAGAGTGAACCCCTCCGAGCGTACAGCTGCAGACCTATGGGAGTTTATTTTGCTATCATTCTCTGCTCCTAAGCTCTGCACGTGGAATCTATCACACAGTGTGCACTTGGACGCGAGCCAAGCTCCGCAGACCTTTTAGATATGCAGAGAAGAAGAAGAAGGTCTTTGTGTTATTTTTAATTTTGTTAGCATCTCGAGGGGGGAAAAGCCTGGACTCTCTTCTTGCAGCTGTGTCAGGAGAATGGATGCTGTAATTGACGGGTATGGTGGCAATGAAGGAATGCTATTTTTGGATTCAACACTGTGTGAAAAGTGTGTGGGAATGTCATTGGAGCTTGTAAACAGCTCAGTTTCGTCCATTCAGATTGTTTCGGTAGCAGGACGTTGTACGTGTGCTAACTCGTATTCCAGGTACAGTGAACCCTCGTTAATATGACCCCCGATAATCTGACATACGCGGTTTACGACCATACTCCTGGGGAACAATGCAGTGAAACCTCTGCAAATCCCCCCCGTTAATATGACAATTCCACATTATGACCAAAATTTTCGGGAACGACCATGGTCATAATAACGAGGGTTCACTGTATATAGGGTTGCCACCTTTCGTAGCGAAAAATACCGGCTGAGGGAGAGGAGGTGGAATAGAGGGAAAGGAGGAAATGTTCGCGGGAATGAGAAAGTGATAAACTGATGTTCTGAGGCTGGAACAACAACGGCAATCCAGAAGATGTGGGTTCGATCCCTACAGCTGGCTAACCTTTTCAGTGACTTTCATCTTTCATCATGAGAAAGTGGGTGAGGGGCGGAGAGTATACAGAGAGAGAGAAAGAGGAAACCAGTGTACTCGCTCAAGACAACAATGATAATAATAATGAATAACTAAGAAAACGACTGTTGACTACGGAGTTGGGTCTGCGCTCCAGATTTATGCAAGCTGTAGTGGAATGTTCAAAGGAAAACCCCGTAAAAGCCCCTATGAAAGGTGTTGAGCCACAAATACCGGCAAAAGGCTGCCGGTATCATCTAACTACCGGCAACCGGCAGAGCGAGCAAATAACCGGCCGTGCCGGTATAATACCGGCCTGGTGGCAACCCTAACTGTATACCTTAGTATTTTGTTTAGGTCATTTGCGTCGCACCCTTACCTTCCATAACATGTGCCTATTACATCAGACATCAGCTTAAAAAAAAATTTACCACTTCACCCAGCTCTCTTGCAGGGTGATTAGCCCCATCCCATGCATACCCTTTTGAATGTGTAGTGGTGTTTTTGTGATGCTGGCCATTTATGGGTGGGGGGTATTGAGGAATTCAATTATTTTATCTTAGTAAACCTCCCATTTTCATCTTGGTCATCAAAGTTCTATCTTTTTGAACTCACCACCTGTCCTCAGTGCAGATCCTGCATTAGTAAGCACCAAATCATCACCACCAGCACCAATCCTGTGATCTTGTCAGGGTAACCTACTAATGTGGAAAAACTAACCAGTTAAAAATGTACTTATGTAGACCTGTGTAAGGTGACCTCGACTCTCCGGGCGGCAGTATTTGTGGAACACCTGCATTTCAGAACTGCGGACTTTTTCCATGGGCAGTAGCAGGAGAGATACGGCACACACACTGTGCATCGCTTTCGTTTTCCATGCCGTCATGAGCCAACTCACTCACAACCTAATATTTGTTCTAAGAGATACATTACATGTCCACAAGGAATGCCCCGTGGTGCACAAAACATGGCAGTCTCCGTAACACCAACAATGTCTTGCACACTCTCTCTCACGTCCTGTCCAATCGCTCTTTCGGTTGCTTCAAAGTTACACTTCGTGGTGCACCAATACGAAGACCCTAGTGGTTGTTTTGGGGCACCTAAACAAAACTAAAATTATTATTGTTATTATTATTAATAATAATAATAATTAATATTAATTGTTAATTTTATTAATTAGCTAATTATTAATTAATAATAATAATACTAATTGCCCCTCGGCCCACAAGCCTTTGGGGCTTAGGCGGGTCCGCCTATGTAATGTTGTGTATTTAGTGAGAGCTGAATGAATAAAAAGAAAGGAAATTATTGTTCTGACATCACCATTACACCAAAATCGCCCGTAATTGCAACCTGTATCCCTACTTCTTACAGTGTTTGAGCACATCTTAGAACTGAGGCTATGCACTTTTTATGCTCTACCCTTGGTCACCACTTACCAGGCTCTGAAGTGGTCAGTGCATGTGCTCCGTACGATATAAAGAGAATGAAAGCGGTCCGACAGGTTGGTTGAAGGAAACTGTGTGGTGTGTCCTGTTACGTTCCTGGCATCCTTCACGATGATAGCATTTTTTTTTTCTTAGTCTTCAAGGGGGGGGGGGGGGGGGTCTGATGCCTTAGTTCAAACTAACGATTGGTTTGTGTGATATTTGCAAGGTTTGTCTTTGTGGTGCTCTATTATGGTGCTATTCTGACTGCATGTGTGGGATCCTTGTGGTGTAATTTCGTTGAGACTGGTGGTGTGGCTTGTCTGTGAATGTTAGCCTGAAAATTTCCATTCCTTGCAAAATAAACAGCGGCGTAAACCGTATAGGAGAGAGAGTAAAACAAGATCCTGCGTTGCTCTCAGTTTGGTTGTGAATTTATTTCAGATTACGTTTGAAGGGTTTGCATGAGTGTAATAAGAGAACTCTTACGCAATAATAGTAATAATAATGATAGCTTTATTCGACTAGTGTTACAGTTTTTTTGTTTACAGTAAGAGACTGTATACCTTCTGCCAACTACTTTGTTGAAGACAGGAAACAAAGAGCGCGAAAACAACAACCACGGGAGGAAACATAAGACACACACGGGCTACTTTGTTGAGCATGAGCATGGAGACTAACTACTGACTAACATGACCAGTGCAGCAAGCGATGGCGACAAAGACAAGGTAGACGGGACAGATTGCTGCCTGCGTCCTGCAGCAATCTGTCCTGTCCACCTTATCTTTCTGTTCTCATTGCTTGCTGCATTGATCACTATGATTACCAACTACCGCATCACAGGCATGAAATAACATGGCCATTGTCTTCGTAATCATTTGTCAACCTTTCACAATCGTGCACTTTAAAGTGTTGCTGTAAGGCGTACTTTGGTGAACTACTTTTAAAGCATCGTAACCTTACGCCCAAGAAAATGGTAAGTGAAACCAGTTGCAATGCCAAAAAGTTTAGCTATCCCATTTAAAGTGATCAGCCCCATCCTGTAGCTGCAGCTGTTTCGAGGTGATAATGCAAGGAGAAAAAAGGAAAAAAAATCAAAGGGGGATGAGTCATGCTGTATCCCCGAACCTCAAAGTGAGCTGCATATCCCTGCACTTTCTTGTGAGTTCATCGACCTCTGCAGTTTCTCTGTCTTGCACAATCACATTGTGTTTCATGGGTCTGCTACCTCATCAGACAATGTGTTGTTGCACTGCGGCTTACACCTGCTAGTTGTACAGGTCCAAGATATTGATGGATCATATTTTGCTGTCATTGTTTCGAGCATTTATTCTCAACTGTGCAAAAGATGCAACTGTAGCAGCTTCTCGTCAAACTTGTTTCGCTGCATACATTTCTCGCATGAACTTCGGAAGGTAACGTAGTTTTCTTTCTTCAACTTTAGCAGGCACCGCCTGAAGTGTTTGCTAGAATGTGGGGTGTTTATTATTAATGTGTCAATACCGAAGCAATGTTTGCATATTAATTGAAAACGTCCGATGACGCCAATGACCTGATGTGCAGTGTGCTCAGGTCTTGGCACGCATCGTAGTGGTCTTGCGGCTTGGCTTGGCATAAATTATTATGATTGGTTCCGTACTCTGACATGAGCTTGATGCGTTTTAAAATTTGATATTTTGAAGTTGTAAGCTATTTGGTCACACGGCTGCAAACTGTGTATATATGTAGTCTCCATGAGTACCGCATTGGGCATAAATCTAAATTCTCTCTTAAATTTTTGTTTGTGTATAGTAGCAGTGTACGACAGAGCTGCCAGTGAGATATCCAGTAGTTGGAGCTATTTCGCTGCTTCTTAATTGTGTTCAGCATCTATCGAATGCTACGTGTTGGTACACATTGTCTTCACCGTACAAGTGCATATTTTTGACTGCGCTAGTGGCCAGAAACTTTTATCTTTACTGCGGATTGTGTAGTACAATACTCGAGCATACTTGCCTGCGCATAATTCTAGATTCTTGATTACATCTTTGTTTAGTTGTCAGATTTCTGTTGCACAAACACGAAAATGCATCGCGCTAAATATCGTCTTAGTCACAAAATCTGAGCTTACCCGGAGTTAAACGTATAAGGTTTGTGCCCCACGCTGTCGTCGGCACCGCCACGAAAATCGCCAAATCTGGTAAGAAAGACGGGTGTCTGCATCCGGCGTTTGGGACGTGTGTCTTGTTCAGGAGTGGAACACACCACGGCGCAGACAAACATATTCTCACTTCCCAACGTCATCTTCCTCAGCAGAAAAAAAAGAAATCTCTGTCAAAATCCTCCGCGTAAATAGGCTCTACTTCTTGGCTGTGTTGCGTGAAAGACCCAAAAATAGCATCTGCAATAATGGATACACAGGCCTTACGGGAAAGAGAAACGCAGGGACATTTCTTTTCCTGTTGGCGATTCGTACGTCGTGGGAGTGATTTTCCTCGGTTATCACTCACGAGTGGCATCCCTTGACGTATGTGCGGTGGTGGCCGCACGTGCGTGAAGCATTTGCATGCGTTGCCCATGCATGTGTATGCGTTTGTTTTGGTCGTGCCTAATGGCACGACTTGTAGCCCCCCTATGTGCTAGCGTTGGCTTCTCAACAGAACAAGCCATGTTCGCAATTTATATTGGAAACTCGCCAGCGTCTTGAGATGCCAAACGGTCACTGTTGAGTTGACTGCAACGAATTTGTGACTTCACGTCAGTTTGAAACAACACAGATATTTTACGCATTAGGTCACGAAAGTGTTAATAGTATTCACGAAGGAATGGGGTTAGCTTGGAGGAGGTTGTTTCGTTATATTATATTACAATGTTATTTAAATTACAGTCAAACTCCTTTACAACAAAACTCAGGGGACAACAACAAAAAAAAAAAAAATTGCAGTAAAGGTATTTTCATTAAAAAGGATGTCCATTATTGGACATACAGGGCTCCAGCGGGACCGCAAAAAAATTTGCTGTAGTGGCATTTTCGTTAAAAAGGTGTTTGCTATAAAGGAGTTTGACTGTACAATAATTTTATTTATTATTTATTTATATTACAGTTAGTTACAATTTTGCTATATATTACTTGCATCGTTACTTGAGCTGTAGGGGATCCAGTGCCTCGTCAAGCCTTTGGCTTTTTTGTCGTGGCCTCATCTCACACCCCGGGTGTGAAATAAATATTATTATATTACTGTGATAAAAAAAAAAGGAGGGGCGTGCAGTGTTTTCGGCGAAGTGTGTGCTATGTGTAGTCATTTCATGTAAGCATGAGTGTTAATACTTCCCCGCAAATATGTGCTTATGAGATGCACAGACGTGTTTATTTTCTCTGCGCCTGTAAGATCTGGACTATGATGATGTAGTACACCACTGGTTACCTTCTAGGTATTGACGTCACTTTGCCAACAAAACAAACATACCCTTCCCAACCCTGCTTTTGATTTTGAATACAGCCAGTTTTTTGTGATCTGGTGTTCCATTACAACTTCTGGGAATTTGCTTTCCATGATTGGTTCTCGAGAGACTGTGGGCATAAGACACTAGGCGGCTTAGTTTGAATGCTTTCTCCTTCCATGTGACGCCAAATTGAATTTGTAAGATATATATTGCGCTTGTACCATGAGGCACATTGCGCCAGTGTGGCAGGTAATTTGGTTAGCGCTTGCTTTCTTGATAGCAACAGTACAATTGACGGGTCAGTACATGCACACGATTTTCGTTTACACCTTAATGCCTGCCTAGCGGTACTTTTTATTAACTGAGACAGCAATCTGGGGGGACAATGAAGTGGTTTGGTAAAGGTGAACATGTGCCTTCTATGTATGCACTGTGTTGCAAGTTATTATCCCTGTAATTTCATTCCTGAGTCGGTGCCAGGTATAATGGGCATGATACAGTGCAGGTTGTGTTGTGGTGCAGGCTTCAGGATGTCAAACATGCCACCTTACTTCCGCTCAGTGTTGCGTGACCTTTCTCTCATAGCAGTTAGTTGATTGACGTGAGATGATTGAGAGAAAGAAGTGATTGATATGTATGCTTGTGTATGCAGCAAAGAATGTGTGCATGACTCCTTTTGAGCTCACTGGGCATTGCATGTTTTCCAGCTTCCATATTCGCAGCTATGACTCGGCTATGGTAGATCTCGTGTAGTCATGACAGACTCCTTGAAGCAGGTACCCCTTCCCTTTTTAGTTGATTGATTGATTGATTGATTTGCTCTCTGCATGCATGCGGGTACAATTTGTGCGATGTGGGGGAGAGCGAATGGTTGGTTTGGAAAGTATTCTTTATAACTGTGCAATTTTTGTGGTCAGCTGTAAAATTGTAATTCAAATTGTAACATTTCTGCCTACTGTTGTCCTTGTTGTTACAGACTGACGATGACCACGATTCCGGAACAGAATCTGACGATGAAAGTGCGGAGATTGAGGAGTTACAGAAATGTAAGTTTTTGTTGTAAATGTTGCTGTTTACGTTGGAAGCCAAGTATCTAAAACATTGCTTCGCCGCTTAGGCCTTGAAACACGCTATTGAATTTTTGCATTTAATTTTTAATTTAATTTTTTGTTATTGAATTTTTGCATTGAATTTTTAATTTAATTTGTGCTATTAAATTTTTGCATTGAATTTTTAATTAAATTTTTGCTATTGAATTTTTGCATTATGTGATAACTTCGGAATTGCTTGTTGTGATAGATACTCGTTTGCATTCCTTTCGGTGTAATGTCAGAGACCACTTCTGCTCGGACTCCAACGGTGTCTTCAGTATTTCCTAAATAAATAAATAAATAAAAATAAAATGAATGCCCCGGTATGACGGTGTTACCATGTTCAGTCGGCTAGCGGAGGTGAAATGGTAGCGCTGCATCCGCTACTCCCTTTGAACGTGTGTACATTTTGTACAGTTATTAATCGGTTTGAGGGATCGTTTAGGGGGGGGGGGAGGATTGACTTTAACATTCTAGGTCATTCATCAGCTTGTTTTAGCCGTATTATTCTAATTTCAACATAATTCATTCGTTCGTCCACCAATATTTATGCACAATTGTGATAGATGCTTTATTGCGCAAGTTTGAATGCAGGCCCACACGGATGCACGTATGGCAGTCTTTCACATTCATCCTGCATAATTTGTGACCACGTGTCACCACCCCTTTGATGTCAACATGATTCTGCAGATATTACCGTATATACGCGTGTGATAGCCTCAATTTTTTTTTTTTTTTTCCTATTCACATTTTGGGAGCAAGTTATTGGTGTGGCTAATATACCCATACCAGTCACTTTTTGCCCTTTAGTAAATAAGAATATATTCATAATTTTTCGTGACACCTCTTTTTAAATGCAAGGGTGTCGCTATTCCATATGTACACGCACGCTGCCTTGTGCACACACAGACCCAGGGGCGGCTTTAGGGGTGGGGGGCGAATGTCGTGACCCCCCCCCCCCCTAAATTTCGGTCGTTACATAGAGTTTCAATTGACCTTGATGGTGTAATAGCATGCTGTCCAAGGCAGGACGCCCCCTCAGAAAAATCCTGGATCCGCCACTGCCCTGACCATTACATAGCCTGGAAACGTACTTGCGAACCGCCTTTGAGCAAATGAGTCATTTTGACGTTGACCTTCTATCTCGAGCAAAAAACCCTTTTGTTCGGCCTACTTTGTTTAGTTTTTTTTTTCCTCTCTCTCTCTCTCTGCTAGATGTCGCCCGGTGAAAAAGAGAATGAAAAAAAGTGTCCATTGTGTTGACCGGCAGTAGTCGTTTGAGTGTTCACGGTCGCCCGAACCAGTGCAGTCCAGGCCCACTGTGGTCGTCACATTGACCGCGGAAGCCCCCACCCATCTCTTTAGTGCAGAATGCATTCTAACGGAAGCGTGAACTCGGAATTTTTCTGTTCTGTTCCTCCTCTCCCTTGCTTAGAAAAAGAAACGACATGAGGGGAAAAAAAAAGCAACAAACAATTTCCGCGCAGGATCGAAACAGAGTTCTTTGCCAAACGTCTTACTACAAAGATACGGACGGCCCGTTGCCCTTGTGAGCCTGTGTCAGTAGGTCCGAGGTGGTGGTTGGTCAGATATTCAGGGACGTCGCAACTCACGTGGTCGGAGAGCTCATTTAGTCGTGCGCGCTTTTCTATATTTCACTGCGAAATTCCTTTTGTCGACAGCGTTGGAGAATCTACATTGAATGAATGGATTTTGCGTACGAGTAGTTTATTCCCCCAAGACTAAAGGGCCGCCGGTGCCTGGTTGATATCGACTTAACCTGCTGGCTGCTCGTTCGTACCGCCTTTTTGTATTATCGATAACGGGATTTGAGTTGTGTTGCGTTTCGCGCAAGAAGGCGATCGGGTGCTAATGCGGATCCACCAGCTTGCGTAACCTGTCTTTTGGATTGACTCACGGGCTTTCTTGCAGGCACTGTAGAATTTGGAATAACGATGCGGTTTTTGACGTGCTGTATCGTTTCGTCTATAGGGCTTGTTTGATCTCTAGGTAACGAACGCTTGTTGGGTTTTAGGGCTCTTGGTTCAGAGAACGAACTATGAAAGAAACTTCTCGGTGTGGAGTACTTTTGCAGTACACGTCACGGAGCACTTTCCCGCGCTACCGCAGGAACGCGACCAGTGGGGGGGGGGGGGGGGGGGGCGAACCTGTCCCATATTGGCTCCCGGACGTTATTACGAAATATCTCTTAGACAAGCTCCTAGCTCATTTGTGACGTACCATCCAAAAATCCGGGGAATCTCCGTGCATTGTTATGATTGCTGAACATCATCCTGTCACGAAATGGAATCTGGTTTCCCGTGCTGCCCCCAGACGGGGAAAACGGTAGCAATTCGCTGTATGCGGGGAATGTGGTACCACCAGGCACGTAGGCTTTGGAATAATGTTACAGTGTCGCTGGCTTCAAATCTGTAATGCTCGAACTTGCATGCAAATTGTACGCAATACAACATTTCTGTGCAGCTCGCGTATAGCTCTGGGATGTCATCGCTGTACAAACGTCGTTGCAAAAGAGGAGGGTAAACGCTCGTCATTGACCCGCGTGTCCTTGCGTGCTTTTATGCTCATCTGCTTGTCTGGAAGGGCCGTCGCAATGCTCGAATACGGCTATAACGAACTGTTAAATTCGCAGCGTATTGCTTTAAAAAAAATGCGAAGTTTCGGATAGAAAGCGGTACTGAGGACAGGTTCGCGATTGTGATTCGCCTGCTACGAGTTATCACTGATCGTTCGAAATAGCCCAAGCAGCAATATGCACTGGAAGTCGAGTGCAATAGGAGTGGACGGGTAGGTGAAAGGCCTTGAACAGATTCATGAAAGTACAGAACACTGATAAGACACATACCGTCCACCCCTATTGCACTCGACTTTCAGTACATTGTGCTGCTTGGGAGACTGGCGGATAGCCGATAGGAACAATGCTGGTGCAATGTCCCCGCGAATACTCCACGTTTTAGGTTTAGCAATGTCACGTCATCCGCTTCAAAGAAACAGCGCGCTTGGGTTACATTGTGTCGGAACTGTTATCGCGAACAACTGGCTATTCGCAACAGACAAAGCGTTGGATGATGGACACCGAGCCATAAGCCGAGTGTTTCGTCGTCGCGAAACATGTACACTTAGTATTGTCAAAAAAAAAAAAAAAAGAAAAGAAAAGAAGCGGAACCCGAGTCGAATGTGCGATGGCCTGGTTTTTCGCAGCTCAGCGATAGCCGCGAAAGCGAACGCGGTATTGGTGTACACAGCACGCAGTAAATCCGACGCAGGAGGAAGATTCTTTACTTTCCGTCGACAACGTATGGAGATCACGTTCACACGTGCAAGGGCAATGCGTCGACGTCTATGGTTGCGCCGATTCCTGGCCTAGATTAGGAACGAAGAAAAAAAAAGTAATCAGGGGAGGGCTTGCGAAAAAATGCGAGTGGGTCGACCGAGCAGCAACCATGCGGGATTCTTTTGGTTTGCGCATCCTTGAATTGATACGGAAGGCAGAGTGGAAAATTGCAATCTCCTGCGAAGTCTTTTTTTTTCCTTGTCGGTCTTCTTTCTTTTTGGTGGGGAGGGGGGGCCTTATGTGGTGTAAGCCCTTGCGTGCCTGCGTGTTTGTGTCTATTATGAACCTTATTTGCTCCTGAAACACAGTGTAGAATGCAAAGCATTTGCGCCATCCCGCGAAGGAAATTAAATTTCACCCGCTGGCTCTGTCGTCTGCGAACAGGAATGAGTACCGTTTTATGCGTGTGCATGGGCTGTCGTCTGCTATGACTGTCGTCTGCTATGACTGCTGCCTCACGTTCCGACGAAAAATCACGCACTCTTCCTCACGTTGTTGTTGTTGTCATTCCCTCGCGAATAAAGCGCGCTACTAAAAATCGAATCATCATCAACTGCCAGGCCAGTGAAAGTGACTGCGTCCAGTCAGTCCGGGAGGGTTTCCCGTCTGGATATCGGAACGGCACGCTGTTCTGTTTCGTCCAAAATGTGATAACGTGGCAACATTGTTCCGAATCTACTTGAATTAATTTCCAATTAGGACCGCGAAGCCCCCGTTTCCTCGTGAAATAGAGGGGAAGGGGCCGCCGCCATAACGTAATTGACTCGCTGACCGGAAGTCGTCGGATCCCACCAACCTTAGAGCTTTCTGCATCCACTCTTTGTTTTTCTTGCTTTCTCACTCCCTGTCGCTTTTGTGTACAGGGTAGAGGGGGGTCTGCGATTAAGCCTAATTCGTTACCGTTTTGCGAAATGCGATAGGGAGGGGGGGGGAAGCAAGCAGCGTCCAATTGTCCGCGATAAACACGTTTTTGGATTGGCTCATGCAACGAAGTAAGGGGGGGCCACGACAGGATGGAATTCCGTGTGTTGTTTGTTGTTGTTGATGCCGTTCGTTTGTTGCTGTTGTTGATGGATGATGATGCGTTCGTGTATCGGGGGGGTTATGGCGGAAGCGTTTGATTTTGGGCTGTAGAAAGGTCTGGCAACCGTGTGTTTGACAGTCTGGGATGGGGGGAGGGGGAGAGTTTGTCGTTCAGACAAAGAGAAAAAGGGGAACGATAACGCATTCCTTTATTTTTTGACACCCTCAGGCCGCTGAAAAGAAGGAAAGCTCGGTCGTTAACTTGACACGCGTTCACTTAACGTCAGCGCGAATAGCGAAGGACCGTTCACTAATTTATCTACCCCCCCCCCCCCCCCGCCACCTAACGCCCCCGAATGTTTGGCGACACCCCGTCCCTTTCTTTCCTGCTGTATATATGTCTGCAACGCGACGTAAATCTGTTACAACATTAGTGTAATAATGACCACCCCCCTCACCGTCATGATTGCGGTTCGGGATAAATCACTACCTTCGTTTACCCGCACACTATTGGCTGCCAAAACGTGTGCGAGATACTATGTACGTGTAAACGCACGAAAACACGTCTAGACGCTGAAGGAAGGCTGGTTTGCGCATGACTCTAGCCTCCATAATTTATGTGGGGCAGAGTCTGCTGGTAGAAGGTATTTCCAAGGCCTCTCTATACGCTATATTTTTGTTTACGACGTTGCTTTTACAGGATGCAAATGACGCGTATATTGGTGCTTCAGCGGGCAACCTTGGGTAGTTATGAACGTGATGTGGCTGTAAAAAAAAAAAAAAGCTTAGACGCGTCCGTGTTTTTTTCTCTTTCTTTTTTACACGCATGGCTGGCGGGGTGGACTTCCCCTACCCTTTTCTCGTCGATTTTCCTCCTCTTGTTTTAACGCTACGTTAGCTAACTCGATAATATTTAACAATGTTGACGGGCACTTATTTTTCTGTAGTTCGGAAGAGTGACAATACCAGTTGTTAAAGGGGTAAGTGGCAATGATATTATGTGGTCTCATGACGCGGAACAGCTATATACGGCCATAATCGACGCTGCAGCGGTCGGTTCGTCTGTTAACGTCGCTTAACGTCGTTCGCGGAACGTCCTAAGTCGCGCAGCTAGTATACGATGAACTTGAACCCAATTTCACCAACGCCGATTAACATTTGAACAGAGATCAACGGCTTTTAACTTGACTCGAACGCTTAACTGTGCTTCACTAAAAGGCGTTATTGTTACCGAATCATTTTATCGCGTCACTGACTAACGTTAACTAATGTGAAAAAAAGTAAGGAGAATATTTACAGGCAGTCAAATGTGAGGTAGCCATGGCTAACAAAAGTGTGGAGAGGCATCACGAGATATACGTAGTTATTTATTTTTGTCTAGGATCCAGGGAGTCAATCTTGGAACCTAATAACCCCGATAATAACCTAATAATATAATAAGTCTATAATAGTAATATTTATTAACAAATGCTCGAACTTCTCTTACTAGAGAGTTATTAAACCTTCGTAGTAATATTCCTGAAAGATTAATAGTGAACATGCAGCGCAGGAACGCAGACACAGAATGAAGACAGGACGACATGACTGCTACGCGCAGGAAATATACTGAATGAGAATAGCAGTCCCGTCTTCATTGTGTTGTCCGCGTTCCTGTGCCGCATATTTACTACGAATCTATACCGACTACTCCGCATCCGTACACTCATTCAATATTCCCGAAAGCACACGTTTGCGTGAATGCAGAGTCATATACCGTCCGTCCCTCAGGTGGAGCAACACGCTCAACATAGTCTCTATAAAAAGGAAATCTCGAAAAAAAAAAACACGCCGATCAGTCTTCGATTTCGCACGCTCGCTTCGCAACATGTTTCTTATTCTTCATGGTTTTTTTTTTTGTCTTTTTTTTAAACAAAGAGTTTGGTGCGTCTTCCGCACGAACACACCTTTCTTGCGCATCCGACACACGCCAGAACTTGAGAGAGAATAAAAAGGAGATCCGTGGCCTAACCATGACGCGCGGGATATCGTGGCCGCGGGTGATTGATTGGAAAGCGGTCTCGTCTTTGAAGGCTGGCTCGAAACGCACGATTCCTTTTGCCGTGAGATCGCAAACACGTGTTGTTTCGCCCCGCTCTTACTTCTGTCAGTGTTGTTTCATGTGTACTACATACGGAGGGGGCTTTTTCTCGCAAAGCCAGGAGACTGGTTCCCGTATATCGATAAATCATCCGCCATAATCATAACATGAGGAAGCAGAATTAGGAGTTGGACGTTTCGGTGCCTGTATATGCAATCGTCACGAACAAAAAACGTCGCACGAGCCCCGTCAAAAGAGAGAGAAAAAAAAAAAAAAAAACGGGCAAGGACAGCGTCTTGTTTACGGTGTGAGGATGATTGTTGATGAACGAGTTCCATTCCGTTATGTATTACAGTGAACCCTCGTTAATATGACCCCCGATAATCTGACATACGCGCTATACGACCATACTCCTGTGGGGAACAATGCGGTGAAACCTCTGCAAATCCCCCCCCCCGTTAATATGACAATTCCGCATTATGACCAACATTTTCGGGAACGACCATGGTCATAATAACGAGGGTTCACTGTACTCCCTATGGGAGTCCTTAACGTACCACTAAATAAATCGTGATTGCGTAGGCATTGAAAACTCACCTTGTAGTTTTGTCCAGCCGGTCTGATTTATCGATTGTATACACGAGTGAGATTAATGCTTTTTATTTGTTTGTTTCCCTTTATGTGCAGTCAGGGTGCATGTCACGTAGACTTTCATATCCTACGGTGTTGTAACTCACTTGCCCTGCGTCGTACTCCACCCTGAAGACATATTAAACACGTTAAGCACCGAGCATTTCGCACGGTAGTGCCTTTATCATTCCGGATTTCCGGAGAGACCATTGACATCCATGCAGATTGTCACAAAAAGGTGTACGCCTGCGATTTCCAACGAGTCGAGACGGAGAACGACTTCCTTTTGGAATGATCTTTGGTCGGGACCGTGTTATGCGGTGAAGGTCCGTTTTAGCAGGGTTCGGAAAAACCCGGGTTTTTTTTAAAAAAGCCCGCCCCAGTGGGTTTTTTCGGGTTTTTCGGGTGGGTTTTTCGGGTGCTGGGATTTTTTTTTTCGAACTGCTGCATATGACACGCAACATCCGTTCTCCACCTATTTTTCATGTTTCTGGAAGAAATAATTGTTTGCCGGTGTAGAATTTACGGTAAAGGAATCTCCGAAGCAGTCGTCCCTTTTCCTTCTTTTCTTTTTTTTCCTTCGTTTCTGTATTTCACCCGCGTGTGGGCTTTATTGGGTTTTTCAGCCCGGGTGGACTCAAAAAAACCCGGGTGGGTTTTTTTAAACTGGGTCCATTCGGCGAACCCTGGTTTTTAGAGTCCAGGCAAACGGGCTAAACACGGTCCCCAGGTCTCAGCGGCCGTTAAACAGCCCTATATGGTGGGCATAATTAATCCACAGACCGACCACTAAAGTCGCGAATTATCGTCGTCATTTTCTTTTGATAACGACACATGGTCAGGGTAAGAGAGAAGGGTCGAGCCACCTCTTCCCCATGTACGCGTGCTCTTCTGAAAACAGTGTACATTGTGCAGAGTACTCTATTGGAACAGCTGGGTATGAGCAGAGATCGCTGCGCTTGCTTTCCGCGAACTTTCGTGTTCAATCCGTGATTTATACTTGGACCCCGTCACATGCGAACTTTTTCCGATGAAAAACCACAGAGAGGCCTTGGAACGGGTGTATGCCCAGCTGAGGGTCACCTATTGTGGTGCGCAAAATATGCGCTCCCTTTGTAGCGCTCCCGCATTATTGCGTGTTTGATAAGGGTGTCGTCGAACGTGCCGGTTTGATTAGATCGAGACGGTGCTTGTGTGATTTGCTAATCGATGATTTCTGGAAGCGCAGCGAAAGTGTAGCGTTTGTTAATTATCTGTTTCGTACGAAGAGATGTACCGTGCCACAAAGTTGCTGTATCCTCATTCGGATTTTCAATCAATCAATCAAATAGAGTTTATTGTTGACCAAATAATATGCATACATTTAATATACAGATGGAGGTCCTACCTGAGGAAGCGTGGACCTCCACGCGAAAGCTTGTACAAATTAAACTTAAACAAAAATCTTCAGTGTCGGCTTCTGTATTTTGTTTATGTGATCTACAGGACTTGACTCCCCTCTTCGTATACGCATCAATTAAAAACTAGTTAAAAACCAGTTTCAGGACCTCCTATTATGAACACAATTTGAACAGCAAGCAACAGAGGGAGCGTACCAAATGAGAATTTTTAAGAATGTACAAAATTATTAAAGAAAATCAGTTTGAAGAGAACATAGTAAGGCATCCCTAAAGGCTGGAAATCGGACCGCAATAGACCGGATCGGATTGCGGATTTCAATCCGCAGTCCTGATTAATTAGTTATCCGAAGCATAAGGAGATATTCCATCTAGATCGACATATTATTTTCTGTAGTTTCTTTTGCGTAATATTTGGTGTTTAATGGCAGTTGTGTAAAATGTGCAGGATTTCCAGTTTTTCTATTTTGAAATATATACAATTGTATTAAATATATTGACGGGTAGCTGGACATTCTGAACGATAAAAAGCAACGGTTATGCAACGGTGCTGTGCAGAGCATCGTATAGAGCAACATTGAATCGTTCACAGTTGCAGTGTTCATATTGTTCTCAAAATGTTTATATCATTTTATGTTATGGTTGTTCGCTTTACTTGCGCAGCTGTACACTCTCCTAATGCATATTCAGTTTTTTGCGCAGCCTATTAAAAAGAGTCGATTCTTGCGGGATAGTGTAATATCGGACATGTTTAGGTTAGACGGCGATAAGATAGCACCTTTGTTCCTGGATGCTGTTTACCCTGCAGGCGAGTTTATGCATCCTTTGTCCGCACTGTGCAGATACTTAAACATGAGTGCTTTTCAACAGCTTCCGCCATTTTTTTTTTTTGGTTGGACTTTCGCATTGTTAAATGACCTTCTGACGTAAGCGGAAACAATAACGCTTACACTATACGCAGAGCTGGTCGTCGTAATCAACGTTCTTAGCTGTTCTCCGTACGTGTTGTTGATGATGTATGTGATTTAATATCTCCTCACAAATTGTTTGCTAGCAATCCTGTCTTGTTATGTTCTCACTGTCTGCGTGGCATGTATACAGTACGATGTGACATCGGGATGTTAGCTATAGAGATGCTTTCGAAATCCATGATCTCGAAATTCACGTTCCCGAAACAAAGAAAATCTAGGAGAATGCTCGATTACCTCGTAAGATGATATGCCGTGTATTGAAAACACGACATCGCTATTTAACCAATCAAATTCACGGGTTTTCGATGTCTGTCCAAGTCGTTTTAGCGAACGAAAGCCACATTTTAGCGGCCGTTAGGCTTAGCGTGGCGGACACGACGGAGCGGCACGTTGGTTAGTTTATTATTAGGTTAGTTCAAGCTCGGTGTTTGCATTCCATGTCCAGGCTAGTCTAGGTTCACCGTTGGCAGCTTCCCGCGCGCTGCTGTGCATTTTATAGTCGGACAGCATTCATTTGCAGTAGTTTATTTTGCAAAGGGGATTTCGATCACTTTATTTCGTGGTACTCCCGCTTTCGGGCACATGCCTTCTTTTATTACTCTTGCTGATCCGGTGTTACCTATGGTTTCGGGTGTTGCTTTCGCGTTAGATTGGAGACAAGACTTCGGACTAGTACGTACTAGACCCCGCTGCAGTAACCGTGTATACATACCGTGTGTACCCGACTATGAGAACTATGTAGAACGGTAACACTACGCAGCGAGAGTTGGACGTGTTCTAAGCGTATAGGAAATCCACTTGTGTAGCAGACTCTCTGTATAGTGCTTGTGTGTGCCTCTTGTGAATTTGGTTTATGAATTTGAATTGTCATTTGACGAAAATCGTGTTCTTATTCGACGAAGGCATACCTTGAGCTTGAGGGAACGATAACACACGAAGTAGACAAGACGAGGCTCAAATAGAGCCTCAAATTGAGCCTCGTCTTGTCTACTTCTTCGTGTGTTATCGTTCCCTCAAGCTCAAGGTATGCCTTCGTCGAACCTTCACCAGCTCGCTTGCCTGCTCACCCTTATTTCTTCTTATTCGAACCTGACGAATATCGCTTCATGAGATAGATATCCGGTGCAACCTGGCTTTACCCGAAATAGACGTACCGTGGGGTCTACCGTGACAGTGTAGTTTGACGACGTTGCGGCGATTTTCAGAATATGAAGAATGCATGGATCGGTACGAACGTCTAGACGGGTCCGATCGATTTCTATACACGAAAGGGTCACTACAGGGAAGTTCGATATTTTGTACCTTTGCGCATCGATTGAATGGTAGATATACGGGCTTCATTGAGTTTGATTCATTCAAGACGAAAGCTGGAAGAATGCTGGTTCATTTGGGTTTGCGGCTGAAGTCTACTGTGTTTAGGTTTGGTATTGATTTGTTGTCGCCTTGTCGGGGTATTGCTTCGTTGCGGTAGCTGGGGCATGCTCCTACGAAAAAAATAAAAAAATAAATAAATAAATAAATAAAGGAAAAGACTGAAGGAGGAATCCGGTGTCATTTTTTTTTCTTTGTTGGCAGGTACGTATCTTACTCGGGCATTGAGTAATGCGACAACAATTACGGTATATTTAAAATAAAACGATAAAACCCTCAGCGCAGGAGAAAAACGAACACAAGACAAAAACCAGACCAAAATCAAGCACTAAACTGCCAACCGAGACTTTATTCTATGCTTCAGTGCTTGTTTCGTCTATTTTTTGTCTCGTGTTCGCTTTCCCCCTGCACTGAGGGTTCTATCGTTTTTAGAATGGATCACCGTCTCACACGGATTTTTTTTATTATCTTGTATCACAATAATCACAAAATGTTAAGAAATTCGTCCGGATTTTCCCTGTAGCGGTATATGGAAAATGTGTTGTCCGGCATCTTTTGAATATCCGATTCACTTGGGCGTAATTTCCGATACACGATGTTTCACTTGGGCGTAATTTTTGCTCAAAAATATTTTAAAACAAAATTTGCTACGGGCTGTTGTTTGTATCTGTCCCTTCTAAGTCGTTCCAGCCTCAGAACATGAGTTTATCTCTTGCTACGGGTCTGCACGAGCTCTTTCACATCATATATTTGCTATTAACAAACAAACAAATTTGCGTGTTTTCTGTTTGACAGGGTTTTGAACATCTACTCTACTTCCACCGATCTCCTTTCATACACGAATACATCGTTCTCCCTCAAACGTTGACAAAGCGTCGATTATAGCGGTGACCGCGAAAGACAAAAAGCGAGGTGTAGCCGTGAACCGGCGCGCGTGCGTAATGCGCGAGGCGACCGAGAGGCGGCGCTGGCGGCGTCGGTGTGTCGACCTTTTGTGCAGCTCCGTCGTCAGATAGTCTGCTGCCGTTGAGGAAGTTCGCGGTCTAGGGAAGCTTCTCTCCTGTGGCCAAATGCTTTGCACGGACCAGGATGAGTCACGCCGGTGGAGCGGCCGCCGCCTCATAGCTCTCTGCTGGCTCGACCGGGGTGAGTCGGTCGACGCTAGTTACGCTGGGGTTACGTTAAACGAGAGTGAGGGTGTGTTATACGGGGGAGGAGTCTTGGGGAAGAGGGGGGGGGGAGGGGGATACAGGATTGCGCCGCGGTTTGTGGAGAATATTATTAGGTGCGTTTCGCTGTAGATATTTTACTGAGAGTGTGTGTGTGTGTGTGTCGCCGTTATATGATTTGAGGGAAGAGTGCGATATGTGACACTTCTGCGGAGGGGGGCGGGGGGTCTAAGCGATTTTGCATGTTTGAAATTTCGACATTGGGTGCAACCTCTACAGTCTCGAGGAATTGTCATTTGATGATATCGGGTCCCTGTGTGAGATCATGTGACAGACACGGTCGATAAGAAGAGAGAGAGAGGAAAATAAAGCACTTAGTCGACAGAAATGGAACAATTTTGAACGTCTACGACGTTTATGCCGGAGTAAATTGTGCATCTCCCGTATACCTTCCATAACACGACAGTCACAACGAACGGCGCGCGCGAGAGAGATAGAAAAAAAAAAAAAAAGAAACACGTTGTCGAAATGTCGTTGCCGCACGAAAGCACTGAAAGGAAGCAATTGCATTTGGGGAACGAGAGAGAGAGAGAAAAACCGGTGGACGGCTCTCCGATTTAAATAGCCAAAAAAGATCTCCCAGCTGGAAAGAAGGGTGTGCATGTTGTCCAGGGTTTCTGGTGCAACCATTAACTGGGTCGCCTCCTGTTGAGCAACGCTTTTTTTTCTTTCTTTTTTTCGCTCCTTTATATATTTTCCTTCCTCCCGAGCCGTTGGGTAAACGATGTTTTCACAACCTCCTCGCCATCTCTTCAACTGTCGCACTCGAGTAGGGCGGTAGGGCGAGACCGCAGTTTGGTTGTGAAAGCTGTTTTTCGCGTATCCTCCACTGGGGATATCTTTAGTTTGTTTGGACGGCGCACTCGCTGCTGTTTACTCATCTTTGAAGTTCGTCGTTTTGAGTCATTCTCGACCTGAATGGTAATTGAACGCACGATCGCTTTGAATTGCTCTCGACTCTGATGATGGTCCTTGACTCGATGTACGTGATTCCCGCTGGTCCTTGAAACCCTCGAATAGCCTGGAATTTGAAAATGCAATTTTCAAGGTGGAATTTTCAACCCTGGAATTTTCGCCGTCTTTGAAAACGACGGTTTTTGCAATTTTTTTTCCTTCTTGTTCTCACGCAGCTGCTAGTGCAATCATAGTTTGGAAACTACAGTGCTTAACACTCTTTGCAGTCGGTGTCAGCAGCAAAAAAATTAACGGCACCCTCCGATTTATTAATCCCTTTTCCTTTCTGTCCTGTGATCTTTAACATTCAGGTGTTGCCCATCATTTTTGTGAACGGATCACTATTGGACAGTCCCCGTATATTCTCTCATGTGATACCTGTAGCTTATAAATATTTTGCGCGAAATATTCGAGCGCTGGTCCAAAACTGCGTTTTACATCCCAGACAAAATGATGGCTGAGCCTTAAAAGGTCCTTGAAATGCCCTCGCATTTTTTGTTCCAAAATTCAGTGGGAGCCATGGATGTAGGTTCCCGAAATACTGTCAAGAGCCCTCGAAAACTCTGTCTGGCAGATTCGTGACCATCAGCGAGCAACTAAATAAACGCGCACATTAAACTTCCAAGAAGGGATTTGAAAAGTCAACAAATAAAAATAAAAGTCAACAGTTGTTACGGTCGTTGCACATGGCTTGTATTCGCAGAGCTATTTTTCTACTCTAGACACGTAGCACGATCGTACAAGAATGCGCAATAAGCTAGTATAATGAACAATTGAAACCCTATAGAAATTGCAGTATATATATATATATATATGAGGGACAAGTAAATGACACTAGACGTGTTTGAAATTCAAAATTACAGATTAATATGGCTTCTACGGCTGCACGCCGAGAAACACACACTCATGGAACGACGCGACAGCACCAGAGGACACGTGTTTCGCCGTGTTTGCGGCTCGTCAGCTCTGGGTAGCTGCGCATCGTTCGGAATTGGCAAACCAGGGGTCACTCAGCGCGCGATCTACACCTGGGAGAGTGACCGAGCACTCCTCAATGCCACAGTGCAAGCCAGTGAATTATAATGCAGAAAAAAAAACATTAAAAAAACAAGTAGGTGATACTACAAAACGTCTAGTATCAAACAAACAAACACGTCTAGCATCATCTACTTGTTTTTTAATGGCTTTTTTTCCCCCTGCATTATATATCTATATATATATGTAAGATCAAAAAAGACGCGAAAACAGATTTTAGGGAAGTTACAAACACTAGTTTATTACACAGGGAGACGTTAAAAAGTAAAATGGCCAAGGGGTCGACGTTTCGACAGTGCATGGCACTGTCTTCGTCGACGAAGACAGTGCCACTGTCGAAACGTCGACCCCTTGCCCATTATACTTTTTAACGTCTCCCTATGTAATAAACTAGTGTTTGTAACTTCCCTAAAATCTGTTTCCGCGTCTTTTTTTTTTTTTAACTTCTGTAACACTTTGTGGCCGTTTGACCTTTTACCCCAACTATATATATATATATATATATATCTCTTTTTTTACCATACATTTTCCGTTACTACAGACTCCTTCTTTTGTCTAGTATAGTGCCATTCGGCGTGTTGCGTGCGAAGCTGTCAAGGAACATGAATTGAATCTGCTCCGGTAGCAGCGATACAGCGTCAGCGGTGCTGGAAATGTCTAATGGCCATTGCCCTCAATGATAATTGAAATGCCCGCGTGCAGCGGTATAAGGCGGACGCCTCAGCGACGCTTTTGGACCCTATGCAAGGCCGCAGAGAGAGGAGAGAACTAAAGGCGAATGTGCATCAGGCCAGGGACACCAGTTCGAATACCCGACTTAACTATCAGTGTATAGGGTTTCTTTTTTTTTCCTTTTTCTTTTTTTCCCCTTCTTCTGACGTGTTTCGTCCCTCCGCAAAATGAATTTATAAAGAAACAGGGAGTATCAGAATTTCGGTCGCGCAAGAAAGACACGACCACATTATTTAAATTATTTATTTCGTTTTTTATTATTTGAATCCACTTTTTTTCTCAAAAGCCGCAGTATAAGAGGAGGGGGACAATCATTAATGTCTTTTCATCCCTCAAAGAACGCCTCGGGAGCGTAACTGTTGACAACATTGACACAAGCCCGTCCATTACGGAAAACGCGGAAGCGGCGACCAAAGCGGTGCGCAGCGGTTGGCTGCCGTATTACAATTTTACAGAAAAAAAAAAAAGTAAAGAAATGAGACAAACACAAAAAGGGGCGGACAGCTGCGAGGTGTCTGTCATTAAAGAACAAAAACAGAAGGGTTTATGCATGCAGATTTTGAGAGGAAAAAAAAAAAAAAAGAGGCAGACTTCTATGATTCATTCTGGCTTTAATGTCACGCTGGTGAAACGTCCAGCAGCAACGCAACTATATACCAAGAGCTATTGTGTTCTTATTCGCCCTTCGTGGCATAGAGAAAATAACGAGTGTGAAGCCCTCGTTTCGAGCTCTGACGGACTTCCGCTATCATCCCCGCCTCTTCGCTTTTTTTTTCTTCTTTTTTTTTTTGTCTCGCTCAGCAAAGAATATACATACAGACGAGAAGGGGTGGTTGTTTTTGACCTTAATGCCGTCCCGGGTTTTATATATGAGGGAGCTGGCTGCGGCTGAGTGCGTTTCGTTTTCAAGGTTTACTGCGTGATATATGGCTTTCAATTCCGCGTTCGTCTTTTCTGTGTTCGAAGCTTCGTTATATTGGGGCGTTCGTTTTACCGAAAGGCGTCTAACCCGTACGATGTTTGTCCCACCATATACCTACCTATATGCACCTATACCTACAGGAGGCATGCCATGGGGGTTACATCGACGGAAGTATAATGTACAGCTCCTGTCAACCTTAATTATAACACCGCAAAAAAATGGTGTCGTTCTCGAGCGCGATTACAGCAACCTTTGGGGCCATAATCTTATTTTAACAAAATTATTCGGCTAGTTTGACGCGAGGATTTCGTTCATTTAACATTCTCGCAGTGCACCCTGGGTGAGTGTTATCAGGCTCGAAAATGAGATTTTTTTCAGTGTTGTTATCAGGGCTGACCGGAGCTGTACTTAACCTCTAACGCGTTCTGTCGGATAACATATTCCCTTAAATTCGTGCCACAGTTTCTCCGTTTTTTTTTATTATTTCCGCTATTCGTTCCGTTCCATTATTTTTATTATCTCCGTTATTTCCTTACTGGAAGCCTATCACACCGATGTGAGATTTATCGCTTTAAAGACTACAATGAAATCGCGCATACTTACCTTGTACGAACCGTATCGAGATAACGTATCGTACAATCTGACTGTAAAATCGCATCTTGATTTTTGAGTCACGTCCGACCAGCAGTGACCTCATATTTTATCGCTTTCTTTCTTTCTTTCTTTCTTTCTTTCTTTCTTTCTTTCTTTCTTTCTTTTTTTCTTTTTTTCTTTTTTTCTTTCTTTCTTTTTTTCTTTCTTTCTTTCTTTCTTTCTTTCTTATTGCTTGGTATATGTTTTACACAGCGGAGGCGTGATTAAACGAACCAACACACGTGGCCGTGTACTCTCATTGTACCGTGCCTGGCATGCAGTATACACCGTGATAATCCGGCTGGCTTTTTCGAAATCAACAGCTGCCACCTTCACTTCCCTGGAAATCTAGATTCTCGCTTTCGGACGTGCTGTTCCGAATTTTAATCACAACCAATTCTAATCCCTTCCGCGTTGCTCGAGTTTTTCCTGGAACTAATACGTTTTTTAACATTTAGAGAACGCATAAATACTACGTAAAAGTCAAAACAAACTTTTATTGTACCAAGGACGTTATACACTGTTGCCAAAATTTATTCCACGATTGCGGACATGAAGGCGGTAGCTCTTTTGAGGAACTCTAATCATGACCTTGCGCCCAAGTTTTTGTCCGTATTTTCAGCCTCCTCTCTTTTTTCCGGGAAGTTCGATTGGCTTCTGAATTAAACAGCAGGGGACGCTGCAAGGCGATATGTGGACGCTTACTGTTCTCTATATATATATTTTTTTTTTTCTTCTGGCGGTGAGCTTGAATATGAAATGTTATGCAAAGCAAACTACGCGTAGCGAGGAAGAGTAGGTTGCCCAAGGTAATTTTTTATTTCTTTTTCTGTGTTAATCATATCGGGGGAAGTTCGTCGGGTGTTTGTACAGAGCTTTCGGGTGCCGATTGAACAGAACCCCGCACGTTCGGTTGCGAGAGATGGGGGCGACACAGCGCGCGCGCGCTTTTCTCCTACGGATTACTCTACTCGCGCGAGCACCCCACCCCCCTCCCCTCCCCGTCCTCATCACCTGAACTCTGGGAGGGCCTTCTCCTTGAGTTGCCCAAATGAGGCTGAAACATGGCCGACAGGATCGGCATTCTGTGTATACTCAGCACCAGCAGCACTTTAAGCACACAGACAGACGCGTTACGTTGCCCGCGTAGTTTTTAACAGCTTGAAATCGAGTTAAAATTCGGGCGGGGTTGGTGGTCCATTCTAAAAAGGATTTAAAAAAAAAACAGCGCAAGTGGACAACACAACTGGTGGCTTGTGTCGTCTCGTTTTTGTCCTTTTTGTTGTCTCCTTGCACCAGTTTTTTTAAAAATCGTTTTTAAAGTGTTAACAGCTTGTTGTTTGTGAACCCAGCACAAGTTATGCATGTGGCAAGTATCCCTGGCCAGAGCCAGCCCACCAACGCTCCTTTGACCTTCTTGGACACCATAGGACCTCGATTCTTAGGGGGCTCACCATTTCATTCCTCGTATCACCACCAGCAATGGGGTAGAGTATCGCCCTTGGCGATGAAACTCCCCATTCATAATCTCGAAATATATATAGTTGTTTTTGTGAGGAGGAAAGCTAAATACTTTTAATTTGCTAGTAAAATTGCGGTAAAACTGTTCGGGTCGACATTGTGGTAAGAAATAATCGCCAATTTGTCAAGCAGTAGTGATCTATGTTCCCGACTGGCTTGCTGCTCCTGACGGCTACGTAGCCGACTTCTTTTGTTTTAGGCACAGTGTTATGCGCATGCAATGTAGTTTTGCCGCCGTACTTGACGAGCGATGCGCAGTTGGTGGCAACTTCGACACCGTGTTGCCTGTAATTTTGAATTTGAATTTTCTCAAAAAGAAAAAAAAAAACTGAGTGCAATTGGGACGAAAATTGTGACGTGAGAGTATACTGAGGGCTCAGGCTATCGAATAGATAAATTTTACAAACTTTATCTCTTTTTCTACAAAATTTATTTTGCAAAATCTACACTCTTTAGGAATAAAATGATGAGTTGTAGTCATTGGGAGGACCAGATGCATTTAATGCACAACCGTTGATCCATTTCGGCCCTAAATGCACCGAGGCCCACGCAAAGTTTAGGAACCATTTGCAGTGCTCGGGTGTAATTTTGCGATTCAAGGGACTAAAATGGGGGTGTAATTGCAATCTAGGAGGCCAAGAACCTGTAACTGCTCGGCAGTATTCTTTTTTTTTTTTCTTGCATTGTGGACATAACCTGTAATAACTCATCGGCGGAATATTCACGAATACCACGTTTATTACTGCGTGTCGAAAACATCGTTACAGTGCTCGGGGAGACTTCGTCCACTTTTTACTATTTTTGACGAAAGATGGCGCCAGATGTACCGTAACGGTTCTGCCCGCTGTCCTGTTCCCGTAAGCGCTCTCCGTCGAGGTTCCGACCGTTTCTTTTTCGCAACTTCCTTTGTAATGCATATCGGGAGATATTTTGTTCAACTCACCAATGGGACTGATTCGTGTTTATATCGAAACGAATTGATTGATTGATTTTCTCCCCCATTTCGACTGGTGTTGACATCAGCAGTTCGTTCGTTTAAAATGATCGGTGTTCTGAACCGCGAACGGAAGTTGAATGTCGGTGATCTGTCGTTATGAATTTGCACGGATTTTGTTTGTTCTTCGATCTTGTTTTCAGTATTTATTCTACGCCGTTCTTTTTTATTCTCCTATTTTCTTGCGTCCTTCTATCTCAGGACAAGACAGTAGTTTCTGTTCATAAACGTTGCTTTTTTGATCATTTGCGTTTGAGTCGGTAAATATCAGTCGATGGTCGACATTATCCTCCGTCATGCTTACGCATGTCTGCACATTACGGTGAATCCAAAGCGTCTTCTCTCTCAGTGCATTTACATTTTAGAGTTTTCAGCAGATACGCTTATCGACCGATAAGTTTAAAATCCATCTCACCCCAAGAGGGCGCTGTCAGCAAATATTTCGCCCTCTTTGTCGCGTCGCTAAAGATGGTTGGTTGCGGAGCCTTCCTGGTAAAACCACTAAAACCTCCCATTCTTTACAGGATATTATCAAACGAGGTTATCGATAACTGCCGCCACCTAAAGCCAAGAATTATCTGCATCGATAGCTGCGGGTTTCGAGCACTTGTAGAATGGAATGGAGATAAGAAATACTCGCAACTCTTCTGTACTGTGTGCGAGACAACGTGCTTCAGTGTTTTATCATAATGATAGTTCGTATCGTATCGTATCGGTAGTGGTCGGTTCTCTATCGTAGGTTGGAACACACCAGGGTACACACGGTTTCCCGTTCTTGAAACAAGGAAAAACAAGATGTAAGATGTATATGCCGTTTTTAAAAACACGGTATCACCATTTAACCACCTAAATTCACTGGTTTTCGATGTCTGTCTAAGTCGTTTTAGCGAACGAAAGCCACATTTTAGCGGCCGTTAGGCTTAGCAGGGTAATTTGGTTAGATAGTTTATTAGCGGGGGCTTGGTCAGGTTATTATTAGGTTAGCCCAAGTTTGGTGTTCGCATTTTTCAATCCAGGTTAGTCTCAGTCCACTGTTGGCAGTTTCCCGCACGCGACTGTGCACTTTGTAGTCAAATAACGTTTATTTCCAGTAGTTTATTTTGCAGCGGGGATTCCACTTGATTTCGAGCTACACCCTTACCAAATTCCACCTCCAGGGGGAATTCTCCAATGGTTGAGAACCCGTCTAAACTTTGAGAAAAGTTTGCTTCCGCCATACGCCTTGTGCTCGCATGGATGCTCGCACGGATCATGCAAGCGCAAGGGGCATGCATGCTCCGTGCAAGCGCTAGGTAGCCGTGGAATAGTCAGTTTGTTTACGAAATTGATTTCATTAAAAAATACACGTATTGCTCCCAAATATTGTTAGAATATAAATTAAATATAAATAAATATATTTGTTAGAAAAACAACGTGCGCCCTCACCCTGCGGTAGCGTGCGGCTCGAAAAAAAGATTGAGACTATAGACACGACCCTCAATTTCATTGGGGGCGCAAAGCGCCTGGGTGCCCCATTAAATGCTCCGCTATTATTCCAAGAAAGCCGGTGCTGGACAAACGGGTTTCTAATATTCGTCCTGTACTCCCAAATACGACATTCATCTGACATTGACACGATACTGTTGTGTCAGTTCGTTCGTACTCGAAACACCCGAAGGAACGCACGAGTCCTTCAACCGTATCTTACTTTTTTTTTTTCAATCTGGCTTTCGATCTGTATTACAATCTAAGAGATGAAAAGTATAAGGGCGTCTTTTTGTTAGTTGTTGGAGTAATTCATTTTGTGCCGGCCGTCCCGATGAAATGGAATTGGGGAAGACTTAAGAAAGAAAAGAAAGGAGAAAACGCATTTATCCTAAATGTCTTTCTCATAAAAGAGGGCAGCCATAAAGAAGAAATGACGTGGCGACTTTAGAATTTGCGAAATGCGCTTCCGTGCCCTTATTGATCCAAACTGACTGCAGGGTGACTTTTTATCTTTAACGCGACTTTAATGGGCCGTATTTATATATATTAAAAATACTTTAGAACGTTTAATTATCGACTTTCTATTAATATCTCAACCTGACGCGCGAGAGAGCTGTTGGGGAAACGTCAATTAGCTGAAAAGGAGGTCGACGAGACGACTGAGACAAATAGGAGGTTGCGTTTGTGCGAGCAACACGGCGTCGATTTGTGTTGACATATTGACGTTTTTTTTTTTTATCGTTAAAATGTTGGTCGTGTGTTTACATATACCCATGCTCGCGGTGATGTCGGGTACGCGTACGTAATCATTACTTGCACGATTGGAATCCGGATCAGATTGACAGACATTTTCATTGGCGTCTGGGCGTTTTTGTTTCGGATCCGTACTAGTCTCTCTAAACGTTCGGTACACTCTTTAAACACATAATCAATCAATCAATCAATCAACTCTTAAAAAAGGGGTGTACTTTAACTCCTTTTTCTTGCCACATACATAACTCCCTTTTTGGAGAGTACAGTTACTCTCAACAAAGGAGCCTCCTCACTCCCTCAAGAGAGTAACATTACTCCATTACTCCCTGTCGGAGAGGAATATTACTCTCCAGTAGGGGGTTAGAGCGTAACCTTTTTAGGAGACTCCCTTTTTGAAAGTAATTGTACTATCCGGAAGGGAGTGATATATGTGGCAAGGAAAGGAGTTAAAGTACTCCCCCCCCCCCCCCTTTTTTTTTAAGAGTGTAGCGGACTGCTGTGGGTTTGTAGATTCGCGTCTGATCCAGATCTGCGACGGCTAATACGGCGATGTGAGAATGCACTCCACCTCCACTACATGTACGAGCAGCTATTCCTAAAGGCTATTTGAATCGTGATTCGAATCCACAATGGTTGTGATAATATTCGGTAGCGGACGGCTCCAAGTTCGGATATAGGCAAACGAGCCGAGGCGAGCTCCATCTATGGACAAACACAACAGGTAACCCAGTCACGTGTTTGCGAGTCCGTACGGTATACCATTCGCTGCTTGCGCGTCACACTGAGGAAGGAATGCGCTGGAGCGTCTTCCGTAAACTTTTAGCCGGCACTGTACCTTGTAGCAGGCATCCCAATGTACCTGCTACCAGTAATGTGCTGTAAAGGTAGCATTCCTGAGCGGTAAATCAGGTGTGTCCAGTTTCAACCCCTGGAACTGGCACTCATTGGCTTTTTTTCGTGGATTTCTTGTTGACTGCAAGTTTCAGGAATCGCGTCGGATCCGGATCTGACTTGTGATCCGGGACCAGCTAAGGGTGTGTGCTGAAATGAACGCTTAAAAATAAAACCATTACAAAATCCCCGCCTAAAATTTCCCCCATCAATATCTGTCTGCTGAAATAACCCTTTTAAGAATCCACGCTCTTGAAATCCGCACTGTCAAAATAGATCCTAGTTAGGCCTACCGGGGAACTCTGCCGTACGTTTGTCTATGGGTTCCGTGACATTTCATCGAATCGGTAGTCGCCGCTTTTTCTTGCGGCTATGTGTGAAATACGTAAAAGGCTCTCCTGACCTAACCTTGGTCAGTCTCCCCAACGTGTCAAATACGTAAAAGGCTCCCCTGCCGTAACGTTGGTCAGGCGTCGATGAAATGACGTTTCGACGAAATGACGTTACGGCGAAATGGCGTTCGATGAAATGATGTTTCGACGAAATGGCGTTCTGTGAAACGGGCGGACACCTTGTCTATGGGCAACACTATTCTGTTCAAAGAAATCCACAATGTTGACGTTCTCTACTCGCATCTGTTCCTTAATTATGTTTCTTCCGATAATAGTTGAGGAAATCGAAGAATCCAGCTTGAGAGTTAGACGACGACGCCTATGAATACAAGAATAATACGCACATTCCTGAGTTGAGCTAGTGGAACAATGCCATTCTTATATACGCTGGAAGGGTTGTACGTTCCTTTGTTCGTTCCCTTGTTTTCTCCCTACACTGCCTACGTAGTGTAGCCATGGCAAGTGGAAGTGGTGGATGCATGGACAGGTGCACGTGGGTTCAAGCTAGCTGACGCTTCGAATCCGTCCGCTTCTTTGCTGTTCTCCGTTAGAGTAGAAATACAAATATACAGGGTGTTTGCTCTAACGTGTCTAGAAGTTATGTGTAAAGCGAGCGATAAAAGAAACGCAAGTGGTAGTTTTCTGCTACATGAGTAAGAAACGGATACTGCTTCACTAGTAGCACCTGTTTCTCTTTTATTGCTCGCTTTAGAGCAAACACCCTGTATATACGAAGTATGTAGTCGCGGAGAATGTGCACACAAACCCACTTCCAGTAGAGCGAAATTGTCGTTCTCAGATGAATGCTCATTCCAAGACTGAAGAGTACTATTTTCTGACGTGGGGGTGGGGGTGGGGGTGATGGCAGGATCGGCTCCCCGTTGCTGGCCACACAGAAGTGGGCGTCGTCACGACGTGGACGTATAGAAAGCTTCGCTGTCCACCAATTTGAGAGGATAGATTTCGAAAGATTTATTTCGACGCGTTGCATTTTGCGAAAGTTATTTTTCAGAGTTTGTTTCGAGCGCGTTGCTACTTACACGATTTATATTTATAAGGTTATTTGGGAAGTTGAATTTTTAGATTTATTTTTCAACGTTTAATTTCAAAATTGTTTATATCAGCGTCAAATACCCCCCCCCCCCCCCCCCTGCTAATATATCTCTAGTGTCCAAGTGTAGCGATCTTTTAAAACATTTCATCGTTGCCTAATCTTCCGCGATCGCTGTAATGTAATCCGCCGATAAATCCGATTCAACAACGCGGAGCTTGCCCGTCCCCCTATCAGTTAATGCGATGTAGCCGGCATCGTACACTCTCCCGCACGTATCCCGGGATAACATTTCCGCAATGAATCATGCTCAACTGGAGGACTTGCCTCAGACACTGGTTACTCTTGGAATATGTCCAGGCGATACGCCCGTAAACGATAAGGAAATTTCTTATCAGTATTGCGCCCGTAACTGCCGAGGGTCGATCCCAAGGTGCTTTCTCTCTCTGTCTGGAGTTGTTTTTGTGGTGTATCTCAGACAACAAGTTGTAAAGAATGGATAGCGAATGGACGTTACGTCCAAGGCTAGTCGTTGATAGGTTCTCGTTTTTACGTTAAGGGTTTCTTAACGTTGTGAACGCCGTATGACGTAGTTTCTGCTTCGAATTGCTCGAGGAACGTTATTACTAGCGGGTGATGTAGACTTTCTTCATCGAGAAGTCTGTGAACAACAAAGAAAAGTTCGCTTCTACCGCTAGTAGCCGACCTTGCGGCGTAATGGATTCCTATCTTAGGTACGAACAATAAAATAACAGCATGCTCTGTTTTTGTGTGTTACGTATTGTACAATCCTAAAAACAAATCGCCAAATAGGACCAGCAAGTACTTAATAATTGAGACTATGTATATGAATACTCGGGTTCGTTGAATCTTTGCCAGAGCTTCTATGTCTACATACTGGGCGCCCAAACAGGACAAAGCGGATAAATACCACTATCTATTCTTTTTTTAACATCCGATTGGCCATTTGAAGTACCCCTTGGTTCTTTTCCGTAGTTCACGCACAAGAACACCGTAGCAAACAACACGCTTGCTATCAATTATCACCAGTGTGTATTTACGGAGAGGCCTTTCAGATCAGCGACAACGCGCCGACTGTACACACACACTCACAACTCTAATGTCTTTCACATCGTAATGAGGAAACGTCTCTACTTCCGGAACCCCTCGAGCGACTATACAGATGACTATCGCCTCGGCACTATGTGTGGTCCTTTCCGCCAATCGGAAGAGGGCATCGTAGCAGTTGGCTAATGAGGCGATCGCTTCCAAAAGCAGTGACTTTGGGAACAGGGGGTCTTACCTTGTCGGAGATTGAGCGGGGAGATACCGTGTGACGTATGTATGTAATGCGATGTTATCACCTCTCTGTGGGTGGCGAGGTAACAAAGGGGGGTGACTGTTTTGTAGCCGACATGGCAGGTACACAACGTGCACTCCACGGTCACGCTAAGTACCGTCAGGTAGCTCGTTCGAATCCCACCTCCTGCTACGCTTTTCCCTGCAGTATTTCCGGAAGAATGTCGCTGTAATCCCCCGTGAACTCTGCCCGCAGGACGCATACTGACTTCCCCATCTCTTCCACTCATTCCTGTTGTCTTCCGTCAACGTGTGAACACAGCCCATAGCCACAGTTATTTTGCGGTACCAACGGGTGACAAAAAAAAAAAAAAAACTAAAAAAAAAAAAAGAAAGGTCTGAAGCTTGTATGATATCCACTCTACCATGCCTCAGGTGCCTGAAGTGCCTCAGCGCTCTGCAAAATTCCCATCTTCGCGAAATGAACGCCAGCGCTTTAAACGCGGTCGCTCCTCAAAGCCGAATACACCCGGCTATTCGTCACGCCTAAAGCGCCCCCCTTTCTTCGAAACCTAACTGTGACAATGTATATTTCAGTTCCGGACCCCGAACTCCGAACTATCCTCGTGTCATCGCCCATTAGCTCTGTACCTCGGTTCGACGAAAAAGCGTTCCATTTTCAACTGCAGCTGCTTCCCGTATGCTCTCGTTCGTAATGAGTTTCAACGGGAATAAAAACGGACAGAAGAGAGAGAGAGAGAGAGACGCAAACTGTCGTCTGCTACGTTAAGCGCTTCCCTCATTACTCCGTTGATGACTAAAAAGAAGGGGGGGGGGGGCGCATGTGTCGTGATTAATGCGTGAGATAATGATGACGAATGGACATTTTGGGGGATTTCGTTTCATCCCGTCCTGGATTCGCTGTTTCGTGTTTTAGTGATGAGCGAAATATTGCTTTCCTATCGTAATGGACACGGTATGGTTGTTCTGGATTGGAGAGTTTTTGCGTCATGCATGAGGGGGGTAGAAAAAGTCACGTGATAACATTTCATTTCGAAGGTGGTTTTGTGTTCATGCCATGTGCATGAGATGGCGCTGCAGTAGCAGGCGCATCGGAGTTGCCTGTCGTCTGCATTAGTGGGGGTTTGACGCAGCTCCACCTAGATAGCGAAAGCCTGCTTACTCGTCGACATGACGTAACAACTGAGAGTCAGCCAATCGGGATCGTGTTTTCAACGGCGGTAGCTAATCACGAACGAGCTTTCGGCGGTCGTAGCCATGGAGATGAAGCACCGTCGTCTGCGAATAGCGATTGAACGAGAGGGAGAGGAGGTTAATTCTTTAGCGTGCTGACTCCAATGGCGAATTCCCTGTTTTTTTGTTTTTTTTTTTTTTTTTTTCGTACTGCGCAGTGTACTATACCGGTGTGGGTTCAGTGCGGAAAAGTCGACGCACGTTGTACCGATACGACCAGCGTAACACGCCCGCCCGCCCGAGCCAGTGTAACTTTCTCTGCACTATACAACGATAATCGGAACGGTATCCGAACTCCTGTATTTCATGCGTCGTCACCTCACCCGGTGGCATACAATGAGGTGTTGCGTGCCTGCTCCTATAGGGTTAGCAGAGCGTATATATTCTGCAACTGCAAAGCCAAGGAAGGCTTAACTTTTTTTTTTCTTTAGCGTCTTCAGCATGACCTCGGTGCTGCAGCCTGTCTCGCTAGACCACTGAAGCAAATCTAACCGTATCAAGCCAGTGCACGGGTACTGCTTATGCAAGATCGCGTGGCCTCGGTCATGCATCACGGAGGACACTGTCGGATAAGCCCCTTCCTATGTCCATTTAATGTGCGGTGCTCTCGATAGCGTTTCAGCAGTGCATTGTTTGCATTACTCGGTGCATGACCATTGCAGCGTTGCCGTCGCGTGCTAAGCACTGCGGAAAGACCACGAGGAAGTTTTCTTCTCTGTGATTAGAATGGCAGTAGAGAGACAAAGATGGAAGTGGTAATTTTTAACCAGTGCGTGGCGTGTGTGTCGAGTCACAAACGCGGCATTTTTTAGAGGAAGTTTTTTCCTGTCATTGGGGTACATAGCGCACGCCGTCTCGTTTTCGGTTTGATCTCGTTTTAACTTGGATCTTTCGTGAAAGAAAGAAAAAAAAAAGAAAAAAACGACTAGCAGCCCCCTTTCGTCTGATTGCAACAAAATTTGGATAATTATCATCAGAGAGAAACAGTCGCATTTGTGATTCCTACTACCGTATTTTCACGCGTATTAGCCGCACCGCAGATAAGCCGCAGGACTCGTTTTTAGATACATTTTGAAAATTTTTTTGCAGATAAGCCGCGGATAATACGACGCGACTGCTTTGTGCGCTAAACCAGTGATGCACATACGAAATCAATAGAGACTTTATCGCTATGAAAACGGGTATCATTTATTCGACAGAAAAAAGGCTAACATCAGAAATATTACAGAGCGGCTCACTAAGACATGTTCCAGAAGACATGATTCACTGTCACCCCTTTTGTTAAAGCTGCGTGGGGGAATGTATCCGGAAGGTCAGACCACTCGAATATGGACTCGTCCCTGTTCGGTATTGTTCGTGCACTGGCAGGGCGGTCCTGTTTCGAAAAACATGACGCACTGTCTGCCCTTTCGTTTCATCCAGGGTATTGGGAAAATACCAGGGAAAGATAGTCATCAGATAAGCCGCACCCGCGCATAAGCCGCAGAGCGTCCGTGAAAACAAAAAATCTCGCATAAGCCGCGGATAATACGCGTGAAAATACGGTACATTCCGAGCGTTTTCCCCGATAAATATCCTCCTGTCTATTTTCGTCGTCATCTTCTTTTTTTTTTTTCGTGGAGATCGGGCGTGAACTTGGAAACTCCGATATCTTTCAATGCTGACACGATTAGATTGGTTCGTTTTTAAATCTGCGTAGAACGCCGAGCGTAACAATTTCCCAGACACTGGGGTTGTTTACGGGCGCCTCGGCAAAAATAAAATCGTAATTATTAGCGTTATTAACTGTCAACAGCGATAAACAACTGCACCCACCTGCTTTGAAGCCCAAAACTACGTATTTCGATTGAGGGACGACCGTTGATGAGACGGCACTAGCAATTGGTCTCGAACACACGCGCATTTGAATTTCCCATCAGAGGCAAGATCGCTTCATTTCCACCAACCAACTCCACCTACCGGAACTTTCCATAATCGTCATCCAGCGCACAATTACGAATACCACCACCCGCGTTGATGACTCTGCAAACTGTCTGATGATGAAACACAATGTACCGAAGTAATAGCACGCAGTAATAGCCCGTTTCTCGAGTTTGGGCTAATTTACTGGCTCCGTTCCGGATGAACTCTACTAATGGTAATTTTGTGGAAATGTCACTCACATTCGTGCACTTTACTCCAACGATTCCGATGCCCTCTGCCGTCTCTAACGAGCACGATAAGTGTGGGTTAATGATATTTGTACAAACGATTGAACCTTCAACTGCGAAACGATTTCACGTTTTCTGCCGGGAAGATCGCACGGACGATAAAGATCCGTTCTGTAGCTTCTGTTTCGGTGATTGACGTAACAGATAAGGGAGCACGCACGTTTTCAACGGACAGAACATGGAAATCGTTCTCTTTCTGTTTTCTTTTTTTTCTCCGTTGCGAACGTTTCATTTTGCTTGCGTTGCTGAAACCGAGAAAGATAGGTTTTCAGCGAAAATACGTTACGAAAGTACGATATTTTTCCGCTCCGCAGAAGCCACCGCAGGAAGGGCGTACACCGAAGGCTTTCGTGAACGATTGATGAGCGCTTAAAAGTCGTGCCAGTTTTCGGCTTCCAGATTTGTTTTTCCGGCAGACTTTCCGGACGTATATGTCGGCGCAGTTCCCTCTGAAGTCGGCCCAGGAAGTGCACTAAGCCCCGTGTCCCCTTCTTCTTTCTGCCGTCCTCTCTCCATCTGTCCACGTCTCTACGCCGCTCACAGCCGCAGTTGCTTCGCGGCGCTAGCACGGAATTAAAAAAAAGCACCATATACTGTAAAAACCCTTATTGTTCACGCGCGCATAATTTTCGCGAATTGAAAAATTCGCGAAATTTAATTAAACACTTCCAAAATAGCGGTACAATCGGAAATTGTATTTTCAACCTTGGTTGCTAGTAAGCATTTGGACTACTTTACAGCGCAAGTGTGCGCAATATACCACATAAATTAAACGTAGATACGTCTCCTAACCGTATAACATTTCGTTTTTTCATTAAATATAGTAAAGAGAAATTAACGCGTATCACAATGTGAGGCAACGGAGCCACGAACTTTAGCATCTAGAGTCCGCGAAATCTAGTATAACCGCGAATGGGTGCCCTGCGCCCGATTCGCGAAAAATTAGTGTCGCGAAATTAAAAGGGTTTTACGGTAGTTAGTGCCATTCCTGCTTTCAAAACAAGAAACCCCACAAACGCCGTCATCTCCTTTTAACTTAAACTGAACGGTCATAACCGAAATCTGCCATTCATGCGCTCTTCTTCTGGTTTTCTTTTCTTTTTTTTTTTTCGTTTGAGCGCCGCGCAATTTGGAACTAAATTTGCGGTCCCTAATAAGCCTGCAACGGTCGAGTTCGAACTCTCGTATCTTTTCCGCGCTGCGGAGCGTTGAAGCGTGCAGAGGGCTTCATTAGAAGGAAGATGCGTTCTTATTCCGAAGCCGGAATTATCGGTAAGCTCAGAGGCGCGTTCAATGCAGCTGTGCACAGTCTGGCCACGATGTATGGGAATGTAACGGCTGTAGTAACGGTGTGGAGCGGTTCTTGCCGTCGGATTTCCGCGTGCGGCATAAGCTGTGTATAAGTGTGACGTAGTTAAAGTCCACTTGAGGCTCCTGCAAAGGTAAGGTGCCGCAGCACCAGCGTACGGCATCGCCTTAAAGTGGCTGTCTGCCCGCTGTGCAGTGGCACGCTGCTCGGAGAAGTTGTGCGTCCTGGGCAGGGATGGGCATAAATACATTTTCTGAGTATTTAAATATAAATACAAAATATAAATACAGTATTTAAATACCATAACTACTACCATAAATACTTTGAGGAAAATGTCATCTGGAATTACAGAAATAACGATAATCATAACAAATCAGCAACGAACAATAACATTTATTTGTTAGGTTATTATATTTGTTAGAACAAATGCTTGTATTAAATTTGAGGAAGATGCTTCGTACAACACGGTATTTGGCTAGTCGCGACGTTGTCCGCAACAACAGTGAAAAACTTGCCATCTAAAATGGTTTGTCGCATCCGCATGGTAGCGCAAACTCTCCCTTCTTGCCAAAAGGTCAAATGCAGGGCAACTTTAAGATATGAGTCAGTATATACTGTATCTAGGAGTATTTACAAAGTATTTTGAAGAATAAATACCCGAAAATTGGTATTTAAGTATAATTATAAATATATTTTTCGAGTCTGTATTTAAGTACAAAATATAAATGCATGTATTTATATTTGAAATAGTATTTTAATTACAATGTATTTAAATACTGCCCATCCTTGGTCCTGGGTCGACTTCGTAGGGAGCTATTCCGACGTTTGCCTTAAAGCGTTTGAGAAAAAAAACCTGCTACATGCTAAAGGGCGCGAAGTATCAGGGTCGAATCCTACCACCTGCTGTGCCGTGTCTAGTATTCCATGGGTTTTCCGGCGCACTTTTTAAACGGATGTACGCCCCCCCTCCCCCCCCCGTATGAAGTCGGTCCGCAGTATGCATACTAACCCCTCTGTGCCCAATTCCTTCTGCTATCCTCTTTTCCATCGGTGTGCTTGTAGCCACTGTTACTTTGCGGTGCTGCCACGTTTAAAGTTGCAAGATAAAAGGAGCCGAACCTGTATGGCGGTCGTCTGATACGCGCACGATTTCTATCAGTGATGATGGCTGTCTTATTACAGGTAGTAATTTGAAAGGCGAGCTCGTGTCAGTTATTGGTTTTTCGAAGCCGAATACGTAGTTTATTAATATATAGGTTTAACATACCAGGGTAGTGGTCGCAGTAACGGCACGGTACGGGTACAAGCTTTCATTGAATTGTATTGGAAACATACAAGTGTACGCTCCATCAACACTGATTATACGGTTACTCCATAGCACTCGGAGCTGCATGATAATGAAGGTAATTACGTAGAGCAGAGAAGTCGCTGAAAGGGTGCTGCGACTGTGAAGACAAACTGACTGACAAAAGGTCACTCGGGGAATGGATAACCCAAGAGCCAAAGAACTGAGCTAACGTAAAAGTACTTTCTGTCACGATATCCTGATATCTGAGCATCCAGGGCATGCCGCAGTGCGCAGTGGGGTAATGTCAGGTGCCCAAAATTGGTAGAGGCGATTGAACCGAGTTACAGTGCACAGGTAAATCTAAAGTACTAACTATGCTCGGAGGCAACATAAGAGCTACAGTTACATAGGTGTATCTCCGCCACCAGAGAATGTAGTCCGCGCATTGAGGGCGGGGCATATGACAAGATGGCTGCAGCAGGCAGTGGTAGAAGCAGATTCACATGTTTTGTTTTGACTTGATTTGATTAGTTTTTTTTATATATATATTCATTTCACATACACGGAAATGGGGGAAACAGGTGCAAAAGACATCAGCCGAAGTTTGTAGACGCGAATATTTTACGTGTTTGCTTTAAAAGCGTGCAAATATGCTCCTCCAAGTATACGAGGTCTCCGACGAGTGTTTCCGGCACTACGTTGTGACTCGGAGGCGTCACGCGCCCAACAGATGTCTTTTAGATTAGTGGGCTGATCTGACGTGCAAAAATTGTCCCGAAGTGTACTCCTCTCCCAAGCAACGAAGAGAGTCGTACGGAAGGTAGACACGGTATAGTGCATGCATTCCCTTTACTCTTCTCCGACGTAAAGTACTAGAGCACTCTGCATACGCAACGTATATACGAGCAGGGCTAATTTTCGTTCAATTGCTCCTAAAGTGTCTCTGCCCTCCCGAGCTTATCTTTCACGACGAGAATGTCGCTGCCATCCTTTGTTCCGGACAGCCAAGTCGCCTACTTTGCCGTCAATTACCGACCTTCCCAGGAATTGCGTAACGGAGCAGAATACTGGCATACCCTCCCCCCCCCCCCCCTAACAGCACCGCGCTCTATCCCGAGGAAGGAGGAGGGGAGAGGGGGGGGATAATCTCCGCATCCAACGATGACGACAGCCGCCTAACTAACAACGAAAGCGGGTTCCCCGAAATCCACGTTCGCGGCCGCTCACAACTTCCCGCGCTTCGAGTTCAGTGACCCGGGGTTTATTAGCGCTGCTGTAGCAGCCGGGCTGCTTGTGGCTCAATTTCATTCCGCGAAATGCTAGTGTATGTGTGCGTGGAGGGTCAGGAAGGGAGGGGGGGTGTAAGAAAAAAAAAAGCAGTAATATTTTGTCATCTCTATATGTTTGAGAATGACTTACTATGTATGTTAGGTAATGAGGTTTTCCATCCCAACCGTTATCTTTGCTGCGTTAAATGAAGTAGTGGAGATGAACTAATATTGATCACTGGTGTTGAACAGTACGGTACTGTGCCTTTGTGAGACATTTTTTTTTTAAAGCACACAAGCTATTTCTTTGTTGCTTGTTAACGGTTAACATTCAAGCAGGTAGTGAGGTTTTTTGTCTGTGCTACGAATATGTTAGTCAGAATATGTATTAGAGACGAGGCGATACTGATTGCCGCGGTCAAACAGTGTGGTATTTATTTTCTGTGTGCACTAACAGCTTGAGCCCAAGTGGTGATGTACATAGTCATACATTGTGTTAATGTGAGTATAATAGAACGAACAAAAATGGACAAAGTCTGAATGCAGATATTATAGTGAAATCATACTGCAAATGTACATCTTAAAACTCTCAAATGTACGACAAACTGTCATTGTAGGCCCGATATAGTTTTAGGCATATTGAAGATAAGGCTTTCTATATGGTAATCTAGTTTTTTTGCTAGAAAGGTAGCTCTATTTATTACACCATTTTTCCTTCGAATGTCTCGTATTGCTTGTTATGCTTTGGAGGTCCTCGCATTAACAGCTTGCACACAGCAAATAATCGTAACACCTCAATCGCTGTGTAGCTTGATTAATACGGATAGATCTATTTCTTTGTAAGGCGTACTTGTACTGCCGATTGCAACCGAAAAATCTTGCGTTCTCTCGCATTACAAAGAATGAAGACAGATGGCGAGGAAGAGAGTAACGTGAGATTGGTTTACTAATGAGGCAGAGTGAAACGTCCCGGGCAAGACATTAAAGCTGCATAAGCATCTTTGCAGCTGCCAAACTTTCTTTCTGTCTTTTAGGCCGCTTTGCAGTCATTAAGGTCCACTGTTGCAATTCCTCGAACCGTGCGGGGCGCTAATGACATAATGTTGTCTGTTTGTCCTTTCAGACATGGAACACAGTATACAGCTGGAAGACGGAGGCACAAGGCATCATGGGAAGGGCCGGCACGGCGGCCACCACAACCACCCCCACCAGGTGGGGGCGCAGCAGGGGGGTTTGCTGGCCCCCCACAAAGAGGTGCGGGTCGTTGCTGACAGTCCGGCCACGCTTGATTCAGCATTGCCCAGTGACAGCGACCACAACTGCGATCACCACAGTTCAGAAGAGGAACTGGAGGTGATCAACAACAGGGCGGGTTCCGCTGAGAAGCGGAAATGGTCACAGGCCAACCAACGTAGAGCGAGAGGTCAGTTTCTTATTTTGCTATTAGAGCAATGGTGAGACTTCGATATTTGAGGTACGTACCCAAGCAGCACAACATCTTGGCAAAATATCGGACCAATACTGGCCCAATATTGGACCAGTATTGAGCTGGTATTACCAATATTGGTCAAAAATTGGGCCAATACTGGTAATACTGGCGGAATATCGGACCAAGATTGGGCCGGTATTGCCAGTATTGGTCCAACGTTGGGCCAAGATGTTGTGTGCTTGGGGTATCATTACAAAAAGGAATTATTTTTCTATGTGTTGTAGCTGGTGTTGTAGTACCAAACACTTGAACAAACATCAGTGTCCAGCTTTGAAGTCGGAGCAGCGAGGGCCATTCCTATTGGCTCTCGTAAGCACATGACCTCTCCCAATGCTGTCTCACTGGGGGAGGTGCTTGCCGTCACATCACGTCCAGATTAGCTTCGATATTCATTGTGCCAATTTTTTAACGCATATATTACCACCTTGGCCATGAAACTTGGGAGGAAGGGAGCACGTTAATACACGCCAGTCTTTTAGGTTTATCCATTATAACATGGGATGAAGTGGCGCAGCACATTTAAGTTTCAAATTTCAGTGCTAATGTCTTGGTTAGCATCTACGCAGCATTTTGAGCAGTGCGTCAGGGTGAGCAGTGGCTCAACTTATAAAATGGCACATTAATACTTTGACTGGATGTTCAGTTAACCGTTAGCACCTGCGTTTCATCTGCATGCAAACAACCCGCAGCCAAGGTATATCCGCATCCTCAGTAGCCGTAGCCATAGCCGTAGCCATATCCGTAGAGATGTTTTTTTCTCTGTGCTCTCCTTCTTCCTCTGCAGCCGTACGTTTGTGTGGAGCACAGATGTGAGTAAACGTAAGCTAGAGGCTGTCTATACTATATTTTGTTAGATATGGCAACCTTGGGTTCGTAGTAGAGTAACAAGCAAATCAGCAGAAGACCGAAACGTATACGATTGAAACGTAATGTCCTACATCATTACACTTTCAGCATAGCAATACTGTGAAGCCCTCAAATTTCTCTTAAACCCTTAAAACCTCTATTTTCCTTTAGAGCCCCTAAGTTTCAAGCAGGACTTGATACGAAGAAGAATATGCTGGAATCGGGTTATATGGGTGACCCGATTATGGGATGGCAGTGGCAGAGAGCATTTGAGCTGCTTGACAGCACACACACGTGCAGTGTCGCTTTTAGCAAATGCAATGTTGGGTAAAACCCCCAGCTTTCTGCGGTGGAAAATTTACTGTCCCCCGAAGCGGGATTTACAAATCCGCAGCATTCCACGGGCAAGAGGAAACGAGCAAAAAAAAAAAAAAAAAAAGTGCAGCATTCTCTCAAGATTGCAATGCCGACTCATCCCATGCTTCTCCAGCCTTTCGTAAGTTTTCAGTGCGCAAAGGAAACTAGCCTCAACTCTGTCGATCTCTCTCCGGGCGTTGCCGCCGTCGTTAAATTTCCTTTCGTCACAGCGCGTTCAGCTGCTGAAGGGCCAGCATTATCAGTGGCGTCAGGAATCGCTGTTGCGACTGATCGGGTTTTACCCGTGGAGACGCCGCAGATCCATTGAAATCCTTACGTAATTTTGTAAGACGTCGAACATTCCGCGGAAAACGGACGATCGCGAGGGAGACAGCTCGTTCCGCGAGACGTGGACAGTTCCGCGAAATTTCGTGGATTCGCGGAAAGCTAGGAGCTCCAAGTATGGGCAGTTACCGTGAAGTCAGCCAACCAAGTCACTCAGTTTTAGCATCGAGATTAGCGTGCTAAATTTAGTGGCCACAAATGTGTGCCCCGCGTCTGATTCCCGAAAACATTGGGGCCCGCAAAATTGTAGGGTTCGCACCTGGACAACAAAAATGCATCATCTTCACCAGCTCGCTTGCTTCCTAGCCATTTTTTCATTAACAAAAATGCATTCACACGCGGAAAACGTTGTCGCTACCAAAGCACTTAGGTGCCCTTGCAATATGCATGAGTTGCCTCTTAGCTACAAGGTAACACCTTCTCGAAAGCTGGGACTTTACAACTACGCAATTACAGTGCATGAGAATGGAGCATCTCATGCATAAAGCCAGGCGGGTCGTAAAAGTTTTTTTTTTTTTTACCACCTCGTTAAACCCGATAGTGGGCGTTGTTGTAGTCCAATTTTAGTACGAGCAGTCAAGCGTAGTCAACAAGTGTGCAAAAAAACACAGAGCAATGGGGGATATCTGACCTTCTGATAGCAGAGCGTAAACATGACAGAGAGTTTTAGAAAAGAGGTATCTTGTTCTTGCACTATAGTAGCTTCACGACTCAGTCAGCTTTTGTGAAGTTTCGTTGCTGTAAAAGCGTTCAAACCCAACATTTTAATGCAATACATTATCATGGACTACAACACAGCGTGGTACCTTACCCTTTTTAACCTTTTGTTGCTGTACACCCTGGATTTTTTATAAGCTGTTCATTTATCACCTTCTTGACGTGCAATGTAGCCGTAATATTGTGCAGTAAAATACGAAGTCGTCTCCATCAGTTTGCACTGCAAGGCTTTGAGTGTACAGGGAAGTGTGTGGATATTTTTACGTTCTTATTTTTTTACAAACATGCAGTATTGATACAACGCTACTGTACCGTGGTAATTTATATGTGAGCACTGTTTTTCTGTAATCTCTGTGAAATGTGCTGAAAATACTTAAGCTAAAATAGGATGTTGATTTTCAATCTCATTGAACACCTAACATTTCAGACGCGCATGAAATTGTCACAAATTCTCTTAGTTTCCCCTCTTCTTTTTCTAAAGCGAAATTCACACCGAGCGCCACTCACGCTAGCATATTTTATTCGGTCTCGCGTCGAGTGAGAAATGACATTAATCTACACATGCATTTCGTAGTGCATGGCACACACGATACGCAATTACCAATTGCCTTGAGCTTCGACAGAAAATGTGGAAGCCGTCGTTAAATGCAGAAATGTTATCCCAGAGTTTGATACCCGGAAAAAATTGCATTAAAATGGATGTCTCTTTGAACAAGTTCAGCCTTGAGAACAGCTGCATCGGGTCTAGAGTAAATTACGCTGGAGTACAATTTCATTTTAGACGATATTGTACGTATGTGTACATTGTGCCTCCAACTAGCATGTGCCGCAGTGGCAGGTGTACATCGTAAGGTTACACACGTGCGTCAACCTGTTCGGCATTACAAGGTGTCATTGTTACACATTTCGGAACGTTGCTCCCAGCATAGTGGAACCCCTTTGTGATAGACGTGCAGCTGTTTCTGCATCGGTGAGGTTCACAGGAAATCCGTCTGGCAAGGCGCTTAGACGTCCGTAAATTGTTGAGCAAAATGTTTGATGTTAACGAACAGACTTCTCATGCTACTCTAGAAGCATGTAGGATTGTGCTGTCCAGCAGAGATGGATTACGTGTGATTGAAAAGTTATTGTCCGCTGGGGAACATGAGGAATTCATTATGGTATAGTTACGCTCATGATTAGTCATCATTCAGTTCAATATTACGTTATTTGTGTGCTTCAGGCCATATCGACATGAGTCATCCTTGAATTTACCATGAGGAAACACATGTTCTGCATTGTAAGATGCGTCAAGGGTTTGATGTGTGCCGTCTATTATCCCATTCTTCTCTTAATTGAGCGCTTTTATCTTGTTGTTGATATATTGGTTATATATTAAGTAGGCAGTTTTTTTTTTCTTCTCTAATATCACCTCCTCGTGTATTTTACGCTTTTGGTAGATTTGCATTTCGTGCCAAAAGTGATTGGATTGAATTTACTTCGCACAAATCTAAGAAAGGCGGTACTTCGCGGTAACTCGTGCATAAAAAGTGACAATGGGAGACAAAGGTGAAAAGTGTTGTAGCTACAGTGTTTTTTTTTTTTTAATATGCACCAATTAACGCTTGAACAGTGACGGATCGTTGTAGAATCCAGCCATGCCATTATAAGCGATTTCGATACAAATGTCAATTCTTTATAGTGGGTGTCGCTGCAATGCAGATTTCATTTCGGCTCGTGTTCCTACAAGTAACAGTGCAATATAACGAACGTCGTAATAACCGATACCTTCGTTATAGACGACGTTGTTATAACCAGAATTCACGCTAGATTGTAAGTATCGTTCTCCCCTTATGAATTCTGCTTATAACGACAATACAGATTTCATTTCGACTCGTGTTCCTACAAGAAACATGCTATATAGCGATCGTCGTAATAACCGATACCTTCGTTATAGACGACGTCGTTATAACCAGAATTCAGGCCAGATTGTAAGTATCGTTTTCCCCCTTGTCTGTTGACGCAGGTTCCCTGCGCCGCAGCCGGTCTGATGGCGCCCACTGCGACGGCGACGCGACGTCGTCGGACGATGAAGAAGTTCGTGACCTGACTCGACGGTCGACCGCATGTTCGACGGCGGCCGCAGCGGCTGCCGCGCTATCTGTGTACGCGGCCCCCGTGGAATTCCGAGCCTCACCGCCGTTGCACGTTCACCGGCCGCACAACGGTTCTCCGCCGCTGAAAGTTTTCCACGCTGCCCACCTGCCCGCCTTTGAGGTGTGTTCCGTGAGTCCTCGTAAGCGGCACCGGCAGGATTTCAACGGGGGTCCCCGCAGCGGAGCCTCGTCGTTTGCCGTCTTCTCCCTTGGGGACGGCGGTCCTGTGCCTCGGCCCTGCCTCGATTTCGAGAAGATGCAGCAGGTAGGACGACGACACTTTCAGTTCACCGCTTGACTTGAAACGCGAGCAGATCCAGTGAAGTCGCGGGATTAGAAATGCAAAATTTCCGGAAATTTTGAATCGCTCGAAAAAACTCGTTTTTTTCTGGTTTTTTTCCGCAAAAATAGAAACAAACGCGGTTACTGCTGAGTCGAAGCATTGCCGGCCAAGCCACAGCATACAATGAGCTAGAGACTTTAGTAGTGTTCACCCTCTAGGCACAAATGCAGATCAGAGCATCGCATGATACTGCTGTTTACTCAGCGATAGGTAATTGGAACAACCCACCCACTCCGAAAAGAACTACGACATTATGTGAACGCGATGGCGATCGCTTAGAGCAGCCAGACGGAGCTCTAAGTTGGTGGTTGTTGGCGGTTTAGAGGCACCTAAGGCACTGTTGGTGGGTTGGAACGCAGCGAAGGCACGAAAATTTACATTTTTGAATTTTGTCGCGTGGAAATTTTGAGCTATTTTTCTGGAGAAGAGGAAAAAAAACTGTTTTTTCCCCAAACATTTTTGTTTTTTTTTTCCGGGGCGTCGCATCTCTACGCGGGATACGCGTTACCACGAGGTTAGCGACCTCCAACCGCCGTGTTCCTACAAGTAACATGCTATATAGCGATCGTCGTAATAACCGATGCCTTCGTTATAGACGACGTCGTTGTAGCCAGAATTCACGCCAGATTGTAAGTATCGCCTAGGAGTAGATGTATGCGTAAAGTCAGTCAGCCTATTTGTGTGGTGACATTCTGCACGTGCCGCAGGGTAGGACTGCGGTTAATTTGGACCATATGGGTGGGTTCTTTTGACGTGTGATGGAACAACACACGGTACTGAAAACAATGTGTACCTCCCCAACGTCGCTACCGTCCTCGGCCGGGTTTCAACCCGCGACCTTGAGCTCAGCGAGCCCCAACGCGTTACCGACTGTGCAACAGATTATTTTAGCGACTTTTCAATAACGTCTACCTCACGAGATTTCTTCAAACTTCGTTCTTTTCTTGAACGTTCTGAAACTCAGCCCGGCAAAATAGCGCGCTGGAAAAATGAATAAAACACGCTATTTTTGCGGCGCCGAGCTTCAGAAAGTTAAAAGAACGAATTTTGAGGACATTTCGTGAGGTAGACGTTATTGAATAGTGGCTGAAATAATCTTTTAGAGATTTTGGTGTTTTTCCAGACATAGTACTCAATCCTGCGTTTCCTTTTCTTTTTTTTTGTGTGTGTGCAGAATAACGTTTTTTTTTAATTGCAGAAATAAACATGAAAGAACAAAAAAGAAACCCGAAACGTGGTCTGGAAATTGACAAAATCGATAAAACCGCTCGTCATTAATAAAAAGAGAATGCGGTATTCGGTACTTAGCTGCGCCATATATTTGCAGGTCCAGTAGGCCGTGTCTTTGAAGGTCGCCATTTTGCATCGAGATGAGATGCTCGTGGGAAAGACGCCATGTGAGATAGCTTTCCCAATAGCAAAATGTTAATCGTGATGCAACAGCTTGAGAAAAATAGTGATAAGGAAAAAAAAATAAATAAAATAAAATGAAACTCGAACAAAGGAACGGGAAATATAGTTGCAGACGACAGGAAGCGTTAGCAGACGACCGAGATAATTGACCTCCCCGTGGCGAGATATTCTAAGCGGCCACCGTGTTTTTAACCTCGAAATGACCGCTACGAAATTGAGAGCTGCTCGTACTCGGAACCGGAATTCTCGGCGATTTGAGACGCCTGGCGCCGCCGCTGCTGCTGCTGCTGCTGCTGCGTGCTTGTCTAGGCCCCGCTCGCTAGTGTGCCGCGCGCGGTTTTCTCCACGGTCGAAGGGAGACCAGATGGGTCGCCGATAACCGCGCGCGCGCGCGCCTGTTCTACGGCGGGAGGAAGTTTTGTGTGGTCATTTATATAAAAGAACGTTCCGGTTTGCGTGGGAGAGATAACTCCGGAGAGTTATGGTGAGGGGGAGGGCTGTGATGAGGGGTAAAGGCACTGAGAGACGCCAGGATTGTATCTAAAAGAAGTTCGGTTTCGACGGTCGGGTGTCTTTCCCTGAAGCTGACGAGAACATTTCCTCCAGGATGAGAAAGCGCACGAAAAGAGGACACGAACAGGACAACTCAATGTTTCGCGGTGTGATGCATCTTCTTTAATGTTGGTTATTGACCAATCAATTTAATTATTCACTAAGATGACTGAGGAGAGAAAATGCGAGCAAATCGGGCAACAAAAAGTAAACAAGCCTTCAGCAGTTTTTGAAAACTTTTATGACTACAGAGAGCAGTTTCGTGGCGCACTCATTTTCTTGTCGTTTTGATCCGTCGCTGAACCTCCTCTCCCGTTCTATACAGCCAGTGAAGACTAAATCACCTCTCTAACTTTTAAGACTGTCAGTGAATGTTTTCTTCGAAGGTCTCTTCGAATATCCTGAAAATGGAAAAATAAAAGGAAGCTGTGAGGAGAAAATTGCCTTTGAAAATATCCAGAAACATAAGTTGAACTAGCCAGAGCTGTTTAAAATACTGCTCCCCGGCGTCATAAACTTCCTTCAACTTTCTTTTGAAGTCTCCGCCCGCAGGACTCGTTTGAACGCACTGTTTGTATTCAACGCAGGCGTTTAAGGACTTGAGGGGGGGGGGGGGGGGGTCGGGAGCAGGTGGCCACCACGTGTATTTGGACGAGTCCTTTGACGACGCGAAATTTAAAACCCCTCGGGAGAGCTTTTTAAAAGTCGTCGCCTACATCGCGTGAGTCTGACGAAGTGTCTAGTACAGCGACGTCGTGTACTGTTGAGAAGGGTGGTTGTTATCCGTGTGTACACGAGTTTCCCATTTGCAGGGTGCTGTCTGACTCGCATTATGTGAGAGGGATATACCGGTGCTATACGCATATAGGGGAATGGATAGGGATGATGGATACATGTAGTACGAAGTAGATATGGGCGTTCTATCCGGAGAACTTTATAGCTGGTATCGACGCAAATTTTGTGACATCGAAGTTAAATTTGTAGCGTTGTCGAGCATTCGCCAGTTGCGGTGACTCCAACGCCACGCTGAAGGCGGAGAGGTAGAGGTCACGTAGAGGACATTCGCCAGTTGAGGGTAAGGGGTAGAGTGATCCCAGCACCAAATATTTATACTGTGCCATGAAGGTTTTTCATGGGTTTCCTGGCACACATTCAGGATACGTGTCGACGCAGTTGTTTTTCAAGTCTGCACAGGATGCTGTCCTTTTTTCCCATCTGTGCACCGCTTATAGCAACAGTCGCGTCGTAGTGCTAACGCGAAACTTTAAGAACAACTATGAAATTTTGCAGGACGTGTTCGAAACGTACGAAAGAAAATGCTTGCGTTGCGATCTGCAAGAACGCATACTTATCCTCCTTTCATTTTTCCTCACTTCCCTTCCCTATCCATTCTCGTCCGCGTCGCTGTTGCGAACGCAGGACGAAGACGGGAACGCTTCGTCACATTTGTCCGCATGTATCGCTTTTACATCAAAACCCATCAACCCTCACGTACCTGACAGTCATTCCCTCGCATCGCTCCTTCTCCCTCTCTTCCTATCCGCGTTCCAACCGCTCTTCCTCCTCTTCCATCACATCCCTCTCTCCCTAACCGCGTTCCTACTCCCCTCTCCTCCTCCGCCCCCCCACTCCCTAGCAATCAGTCATCACGCGCTTCATCCCCGGCATCTCATTCATTGACAGAATGTCCGCATCCTACAGACCCTCGGGAAAGGGACACAATGTGTTTTCCTTATATTACTAAGAGCAGGCGCGCCACGCTTTGGTGAATGTGGCAAATGGGCTTGATTTCCGGTTCCGACGCTGGATTTTCGCTTCCGTATCGCCCTCCTCTCTTTTTTTTTTTTTGGCTTCTTTTCTCGGTTCCCCGTCTTCCTTTCCTAGACCTTCCATCCCGGGTTCTATATAAGGAGTAACAGAGGGGGGGCCTCAAAGTTGCACCAGCGGCAAATGGCCCTAATGCACGGGAAAGCGAAGGTTTCTGTTCTTTCTATTCTTCCGGGTTCGAACCATGGCGCTTTTTTGTCTGCGTAGTATAAGAACTCGAGGTGCATTCCTCCGGGGTCATTTCGTTCGGGAGCGTTGCGCAATGCGAGAATTGGAATGTTCGCTCGTGTCGTCTTGTTTTGTGTGGGAGGAGAACTAGGCAGCGGTATTTAAATGGAATGCGTCGGAACCGTTCGGAGTTGAATCGTTCTGCTTTAAAGGGTCGACTCGTATAGGCGTCGAACAGGTCGCGTAAGACACGCGCGTTTATTTATATTTATGGGATGAAGCGTATTTGAATATGCGCTCGCTCACTGTTGCTAACTGTGTACAGTCAACCCTCGATTTATGAACCTTCGATTTATGAATTCCCTCGTTTTATGAACACGAGCACAGGGAACCAAACTTTTTCCATTCATTTTTACCTCGTTTTATGAACCTCGATATTCGAATAATGAACGGAATTTCTGGGAACCAACTAGGAGTTGCCCAGCGTTTTTGCCCTCATGAACGGGTCGTTCCACGGTCAACAGAAACCTTCAAAGGGATTATTCCGTGGTCTTATTAATGACGCCTGAACGGACAAAACGTTTTCCAGGTATTGCACCATCGGTTCTTAACCCCTCCAAATCCGAACAACAAACGGGTTTTCCGGGTTACATCTCTCCTCTCCAATGAAACAATTTAGTATTGCATAATAAACAGTGTGAACGCGCTAACGTCTGTTCTATGTGAGATTGATACAGCAGAAGGCATGGTCAAAAGCAAAATTACACAATATATGGCATTATAAACACAATATCAACTCGGAAATACTGTTCCATTTGCTCGATAGTACTCAGTTAACGGAATTTTCCATTTATGAATCCCTCGATTTATGAACGGTTTTTCGGGGAACCGAGGGTGTTCATAAATCGAGGGTTGACTGTATTTATTGCCTCGCGTACTTGACCCTCCCGTTAACCTCCTTCCATTCATTCCTGCTGTTATTCCCGAGTTCTCTTTCACTCTCTCTCTCATCCTCCGTATCTTACGCACTCTCTTTCCCACTGTAACGCGCTCTCTCCAGCATAGCACCTATCCTCCTAAAGTCTGCGGCGCTCTGGCCAATCTGTGCGGCTTTGCATACAAAGGGCACGTCTCTCTAGGGGGTCTCTTTACTCTGGAACACTCTGGAAGGAACGCTGGTCTAACGAGGGCCCTTTAGGGAGCCTGGAAGGTGCTGAGATTGCTAAGTAGATCCCGTGATCGACTCGGGAGTGGTTTATTTGTTTCCCTTTCCTACTACATAATGGATTAGAGTGCTTGGCTCTTGAGTCCCCCTGTGTGCATATATTGCTCCCAGAAGTCGCGTCAGAAGAACGGTCAGGTGCAAGCCCGAGCATAAAGGAAGCTGGTTTTAATATATACAGGGTTCGCAGAGATAAAACGTGTGTTTGGAAGCCGAGTTATACATTGAATGATGTATTACTGTAGAAGCGGTTTTTTTCGCGCGGAATTATTTTTCGCGTTTTTCGCGCACACCTCCAAAGTCGCGAATTTAAGTTCCCGCGAATAACTCTGGTCATATGAGGGTGAAAAGCGTTCGGAGTTCGACGCTATACCGTGACTACCTGACCCCTCTATTCCATGCAGCGTAGGCAGTTTAAGCAAGCGCAGAAGATTGTCTTATCCCATCAGGCAAGATGCAAAGAAAAGAAAATTCATCATGCTTTTGTTACTCCTATAAACGCTTTGCACTATACCACGAAGCCGGAACATGCCTTTCCCCGCATTATCAAAACCAGATCTTATGATAGTACCACATCTCAACCGAACTGTTCAGTGCCGAAAGTGATAATTAATAAGAACTGCTAAAATGAACTGGCTGACCTGCACACGACCAGTACTATGGCCTCCTACAGGGCCTTTCCTCCCATCGCTGTCAGGAGAAGAAAGGAATAGACCCAGAATGCCGCAATACACGTGAACAACGGATGTCTTAGTACGTGCCAAAATATGCCCGAGTATTGACGGCGGCACGATATGCAAGAGCAAAGCACTCCCGGAAACCTGTGTCGCGAATTTAAGTTCTCGCGAATTAATCGTCAAAGCAGGTCTGGTCGAAAACGCGAAAATATTTTCCACGCGGAAAAAAACCACTTCTACAGTATGCGCTAAAATTTTGTGTAATTGAAACTTGGTCCAGTTCTTTGTAAAAAAAGAAAAAAAAGCAGTGGAAATTAAAGAACGCTGAGAGGGCATCTTAAAGGGGCACTAAAATGCAAAAACAAGTTTACTTCAGATTACGTTACACGCCATGTTAATTTCGAACTTGTTATCATAATTCAAAACTTTGATTCCGTTACGGAACTATAGTAGAAATTCTACCGGGCTCTTTCTTGCTTCGGCGCTGAGCAGTGGACGTCGTTTCAGCTCGTCCATCGGTGCTTTTAGTTCATGCTGCGCGTGCACGCGCGTGCCACGCCATGCAGATAGCGCCGGTGGAAAACATAGTGGGCGTTGTGAAACGAACTGGCGTCGCTGTCCGAAGAATACGAAGATAAATGTTGTCAGCGGAACATTCGCGAGAACCGCTGTAGGCTACAGCTCAGTGAAGGGGTATTGAAAAATAAGTTTTTACGCATTATGGCGCGCATATACGGAACACTACGATCGGACCCGTTCCAAATCCACACGGCCACGATAGGTACGATAGGTAAGCGCGCGCTTCTCCTGCTGTCTCATTGGATGCCGCCAATCTTTGCATCTTGCAATCTGTGGATCCCATTCGTTGCCGCAAAGGACGGCTTTGTTTTCATTGCGTTTTTCTTCTAAACGGTAGCGCTGTGTGAACTAGTTTTGCTTGCATTACACTAATTGAAACACGGACGTTCGTTTGAGAGCAAGTTGTTTTTGCATTTTAGTGCCCCTTTAACGTTTCCAGTGGCCAAGCCTCGCGTATATACGACACACTTGCTTAGTTTCGTAGTAGCCCAAACTTTGTTGCGACTTGCAGTTCCACCCAAGTATAATATGCAGTTCTGTTGTATCACTTCTATAGTAGATATGCTTCCCAGAGGTAATCGCAAAGCCCCGAAGATCCCCGTCAGCTAAAGAAAATGGCGGAATAGGGTATTGACGATAGGGAGTTTTGGAGAATCGTAAGCGCGCCCTTCGATTCCGGCTCCGTATCACCGTCAGCCAATCAGATATCAGCGATGGGACGTCACCAACCCAAAGGAATCGGGCGATTGACCTATCACGTTTTCCGTGAAATAAGGGTGAGCAGGCAAGCGAGCTGGTGAAGGTTCGACGAAGGCATACCTTGAGCTTGAGGGAACGATAACACACGAAGAAGTAGACATTTGAGCCTCGTCTTGTCTACTTCTTCGTGTGTTATCGTTCCCTCATGCTCAAGGTATGCCTTCGTCGAACGTTTTCGGAAACGTTACCGTGAAACTTCTACGTTCTCCTAAAACTCGCTATTAGGGAGTTTTCGGGAATCGTAAGGGCCCTCCGTATCGCTGTCAGTTCGTCAGATATCAGCAACGTGACGTCATGCAGGCGTAATGTCAGAGTGGCTGACGTCACGTTGCTGATATCTGATGAACTGACAGCGATACGGAGTCGGAGAGCGCTTACGATTGCCGAAAACTCCTTAATAGCGAGTTTTAGGAGAACGTAGAAGTTTCACGGTAACGTTTCCGAAAACGTGGTAAGTCAATCGGCCGATTCCTTTGGGGTGGCGACGTCCCATTGCTGATATCCGTTCATTGCTGATATCTGATTGGGTGACAAACGATACGGAGTTGGAATCGGAACGAACGGAACGAACAGGAACGAACGGTTTTTTATTCGAAATTTGCTGGAACAAATCTGGAAGCTGGAAATTTTTTACACTATTTTTTTTTTAGCTCCGGCGCCTACCGTGCGGACAAAATAAGGTACTTTATCTTGGCAAACCGTACACTTTGCTTCGTTCCTCATTAGTCCCGCTATTAGTCCTTACTAGTCCTTAGTCCCGCACGGGAATGTCCAAACTTGAAAAAGCTCGAGTTCAAAATTCCACCGCATCCATAACGCTACGAAATTTTGCGACATATGGAAGTTTGCCTTCAAGACGACGACAATGCGTTCGTGAAAACTGGCTTTCCACGGCAGTTTTTTTTTTTTTTTTTTTGTGTGTGTGTGTGTGTATGAAGTGCAGTCATACGTACGCTCGAAGGCATCGCTAATGCTTGGAGGGAAAGAAAGGGTACGTGAAAAGAACCCTTTGGGAACGCTGATGACGCTTCACATCTTTCGTGGCTGGATGATGATCGCCACGTTGGGTAGAATGAAAACTCTTCTCTCCGCGTTGAGGCATCGAAGAACGTTCGGGAATTACTTGCACGATTCGTTGGCCTGGTTTTGCCTAGAGGCACCACCACCACCACCACCACCACCACCATCACCACCACCACCACCACCACCATAGTATATATCGCGCGTTACGAGATAACAAGTACAAGATGAGGCCCTGAATTTCTATTTTAACCTCGTACACGAAAATGGACGCTGACTACCACTTGATGGTGCCGCAAGCGCCAGGTGCTTGCGTCTTGGGCTGCAATTTGTGAAACCCTGTTCTAAAACTGTCTCGCGTTGCCTTCGTTTGCGTTCGCCGCACACCCCATTTATTGGGGTGCGCTAAAATTGCGCCCTCTATTCTAAAACTCCGTGTTTAGAGAGTTTAAAACCTTTAAAACTCGCTCGGCATTACGCAAAACATCCGGGTTCTCAGCATGCGCGGTGACAACGTCTTATTTCTTTGGAGCCCCAAAGGGGTTAGGCTGCGTCTACACTTTCCAACTTTATCCACCAACTATGACCAACTTTTGCAGTTGGTCCGACTCGGCCGACACCACCACGAACAATTCGAGTTGCTCCGAATCGGTCACCCGCCGAAAGCTTCGGAGAGTTGGCGGTGTTCTAGCCAATCAACGAGAGGAGGAGCTTTGCTACGTGACTCCCGATGGCGTCATGTGATTTAGTTCTTTGCCGTACTGCCTGATGTGTCCATCTTTCTTTCTTTTTTTTCTAACAAACACCACACAAACAGGAATAGGCAGCATTTTTTTAAAGATAAGTGATGATCTTTTGGCGAAATAAATTGATTTGGGTTCGAATAATGGCAGTTGAAGAAAAACGCACCGTCAGGTGGATTCGAACTCACACCCCCCCGATTGGCGTAAAGTTGTTTGCGGGTGGAGCTACAGGGTTGGTATGTGGGAACGCGGCCTTAGGACATCCCATCCTCAAACTCTCCTTGAATATCTTATTCCTCATTCGGCGCCACGTTTCGTCAAAATGGCAGAAGGACATGCTTGTTTGTATCGTCGAAAAGCAGTTTACGAGTTGCAGAAACTTCTCTTCCCGTGCGCACCTCCTTGTCTCTTTATTCTTCGCATGATTTCTGGGTCGTTGGGGGAATGATTTATGTTCCCTCTTCCCCGCGTAGTAGATATCTCCTTCCTTCGTGCTGTCAGCTCGATGGTCCACGTTTTGTTGTTGATGTCGAGGCCCGAGTGATGTTTCATCGTATAGTGGCGAACAACTTAAGCGGCTTAAATAGGAAATTGTTCTCGGTACGTGTTTCTCGTATAGCGGCCGAAAAAAAACCTGTAGCGTCAGTGTTTTCCGAGAACGAAGGCCCAGTTACGTCCTGGCTTTTATGAACGGTGCGGAAGTGACTTTTTTTTTTTTAAGCTTACGCGAGGTAATTAATTTCACTTTTTTCTTCTTCTTGGGCTATGTCATAATTATCTGGTATAAAATGTATTCATTTAGTTATAAATGAGTTTGTATGTAAAGTATGTACAGTCAAACTCCTTTATAGCGAACACCTTTTTAACGAAAATACCACTACAGCAAATTTTTTTGCGGTCCCGCTGGAGCCCTATAGGTCCAATAATGGACATCCTTTTTAACGAAAATACCTTTACTGCAAATGTTTTTTGCTGTCCCCTGAGTTTCGTTGTAAAGGAGTTTGACTGTATATAGATGTAATGTAGGCTATAGAGTTTACTCACTGACGTCACCCCTCCAGAGGGCACTAGCTTCGAAAAGGCGAAATCGCCGCCTTCATGAAGGTCCCTCGAAGTTTCGTTTCGGTTTTCGTTTGCTGCCACGTGCTATTTAGATGACTATTAACGTAGAAAACATGGAAATTGCTTGGATTGTGGTACAAGTAGTACCCACACAGCACAGTAGGGTAACTTTGAAACGTCAAATGTACGGCGAATGCGATGTGGGTGAAGGCTTGGATACTCAAAACTTGAGGACCTACATTGTGGCGCGGCAAATCTGCTAGCGACAGTGGCGGTCTCCTGCGGATGGGACGTGCGAATAAACCCTATACGAAAATATACGAGGCATCATCTTCGCAGCATTTCGTTTCGATCTGCACGTGTTTGTGTACATAGCCGGAACTGTATACAGTGAACCCTCATTATTATGACCATGGTCGTTGCCGAAAATTTTGGTCATAAGGCGGAATTGTCATATTAACGGGGGGGATTTGCAGAGGTTTCACTGCATTGTTCCCCAGGAGTATGGTCGTAAAGCGCGTATGTCAGATTATCGGGGGTCATATTAACGAGGGTTCACTGTATCTATGTCCGACAGTTATAACAACGTTGCCAGGGGATTACCTCCAAACTCATGGTATAGGCGGGAAACCTGGCATCTTATCACGCGCTGTGCTGTCGGAAGTTGTGCGTGTGACGGATGTGGACGCAGTTCCCTCTGAAGTCTGCCCAGGACGCATTTTTTCCGCACGCGACCACTGTCGCTGCGCGGTCCGTGCCACTGCGGAATTAAAACTCCGCCCTAACAACGTCATCTAACTGTCTCCTCTCCGGTAAGCGGGTTGCCTCGTATATAGGGTCTGCTTCACAGGGTGGAGGATTACGGGCAAATGACAGTGCAGGCTTAGCGACCTCGCAGAGAGGCTTAAGTAACCCCGACGGGAGAAATGCACTGGAACTTGTCATTTTCTGAATAGGCTGGTACAAAGTGCTTTCGTACAACTCGAGCATTTCGTCGTAGACGGAATTAGTTTGGGAAGCAAGTTTGTCTCTGCATGGGAACCGGGGATTTCTTGTGTGTATATACTCTGTTGAGAAATATGCGTCCGGATGAATATTTATACGGGCCCTGCATGAATATGCAAATTACGGGATACAAGCTGGCTGGTTCGCGCGCGCTTCGGATACTCATATGCAGCGTGGTGTGACTGTCTTTTTGACAAATGGATTTGATACTTCGTGTAAGGCCCGTTTCCGCACGATCGTGTTTGTCGTCCGTTTGCGTCAAAAACGGAACCTGAGGGCATTCGGACCCCGTGGGTTCCAATGGGTCCGTTTTGGCTCCGTCAAAAACACGGAGAAACGTTCGTGTAAAAGTCTGTTTGCGATGCGTTCTTCAGAGTCTATAATAAGGAAAAAAGGAGCGTGTCTTTACTGCTTAGCATGTTGCAGTTTTTTAGAAGTTAGATTACATGAAAGAACTGATGTTCTGAGGCTGAGATGACGCACCCTGGAAGTCGCTGAAAAGGCGTGTTAGCCTTAACTCAATTGGTAGAGCCCTGGACCGGCAATCCAGAAGGTGTGGGTTCGAGTCCTGCAGCTGGCTAACCTTTTCCATAACTTTCATCTTTCATCAGAGGTTAGATTGCCGACCTGAAGCTTGTACCCCTATATGCGACCTATATAATCGTGCTACTCTATATACTATAAGGAATGTAGTTGGCCGATCGGAAGTATATTACTCCAGGACTGATTATGAGAGCTTCCAGTTCTGTAGCATGCGTTTGTGACTCTGACCATTGCTCCATGTAAACGCTCTGTATTGGAATTGACCGCTAGTATACGGCATGCATATACGGCCACGGTTGCACCAAGATGATAACGGATGAACAAGAGACAATTGATGTTCTGAGGTGTGTTAGCTGGACCGGTAATCCCTGGACCGGTAATCCAGAAGATATGGGGTTCGAGTCCCACAGCTGGCTAACCTTTTCGGTGACGTTTCAGTTAAGTGGCAACTGTCATACAAGCAACAACGAAGAGTACCAATTATTGCCTTTTTTTTCTTAAGTGCCACGCTTGAGTGGAAACCTGTCAGCACCCAACGTCTGTAGCCTTGTCACATTTCAGCCTTGTCTGCTTATCAGGAGGGACTACCTCATCTTGACCTTCGTTTGAACATCCGTCTCGACCTTGGTTGGACGATCAATCCTTATTAGGCTGTATAGTCGCCTACGAAGTCATCCCACGAAACGAGGTAAATCGGGAACCTTGCGTCGAGAGCTATCGAAAACTTCATCGAAGGCTGCCGCACTTGGCTGCATTCCTGTACACTTTGCTGATATTACGGAGCTTCGTCTTGTCTCTACGTCATCGTGCCGAGTATCCCCAGCAAACACTTCCCGCTATGTGACCTTACACCAGGACTGCCCGTCCTGCTTTGACGGACGTCCTCCTTGCTCTCATCGATTTAGAAGTGATTGAGAAGCATTTTAAAGAGGCGCTGTAGGACACGTGATATCGATCTGATATGGATTGCGATATTGGCGTGGTCTACACACCGATGTCAAAGAGGGCTGCAGAGACCAAGATGCGGTCGATGGACAAGTCAGCTGTTACCAGAAACGGTATATGGCTTTCAAGGTGTGACATACCAGTTACCGGTTTTAGATAGGAACTAAGTTAACTGTAATTAGTTACAATCGAGGGTTGCATTTACTTTTTAGGCATTTACTTTAGGCGTTTCCGTTTTAGGCAACCGTAACACAACTAACATGCCAAGTTACCTCCACTTGGCAATTGTAGCTGTAACCTTGTTTCTAATGGTTTCCTAGTAGTTACAATTAGTTACAATCGAGGGTTGCATTTACTTTTTAGGCATTTAGGCATTTACTTTAGGCGTTTCCGTTTTAGGCAACCGTAACGCAACTAACTTGCCAAGTTACCTCCACTTGGCAATTGTAGCTGTAACCTTGTTTCTAATGGTTTCCTAGTAGACTAGATTCTAACTATGGGACCTCTTCGTGTCCTACGTGATTTCATCTATGTATGCATGAATAAAAGAACATGTCAGTATCGTATCAGAACCGGATACGTTTCCAGAAAACGCTCACTCACTGTAACTTAGTTTAATTACTATTCGCACCAGCCAGCTGTAACGGTTGCGTCGTTGATTTTTTTAAAGTTACTTGCCCATGACTATAGTGAAGACTAGAGGCGGTGAGATGGAATGCCACCAGCCGACTGTACTGTGTGGAGGTTTTCTTTCCAGACAAATAGCCACTCGCAGCTCCCCCAGAAGTCTGCCCAGGACGAACAATAACCCCCCCCCCCCCACCACCACCATATTTCATTGTTCTCTGCCGTCCACGCCTTAATTTCGCTCAGTCCTCCCGCGATAAACACTGTTTCTGTCGAATCCAACGGAATCCGAATCCGACACGAGCCAAAAATAAGGGGGAACAAAAAATTTTTCCCCGCAGCATATACCTTCTCTTTGCAGCATTCAATCATTCTGTGTTATCTGACTGGAACAGTTGCAGAGCCCATTTCTCCCTCTCTAGCTCTCCTCCTTTTTCTCTCTCTCTCTCTTATTCATATTCTGTCAAACTTTTATCCATGCAAAGTCCTGTCACTCCCCCTCTCCTTCTATTTCTCTCTCGCATCACCGTCCGCCCGAACGTTCTTACAATTTAATAAATCGTTCTCTGGTGCTCTCCGCTACGAATTCGGGGACGAGGAAAGGAAATAGACCTTTGATTTCCGTTCTATTCAAAATTATTTCTTTTAATTTCTCCTCTTTTTAATTTTTTATTTTTTTACATATTCCTCCTATGTCGTGCGGTGAAGCGGTCCTGGACGCGTATTTTTTCCTCGAAATGCGTGCCGCTTTGCGAACTTCGGTTCCGAGAAATTTTGGATGGGGGTGGGGGGAGAGGGGGTTCTTTGTGTGTGTGTGTGTGTCATCCCTTCCCGCTCGTCGTTCCTCCCCTTCCTGTGCAGTACTGCTGCTCTGGTTGCTAGGCAACGATGTGAGAGAGGGGATACTTCCGGGCATCGATCCGGAACTAGAAGGTGGGGTTGGGGGAGGGGGGGGGGGATAAAAGAGGATCTGGGCGAAGTTTTATCGCGCTTATTGGTGACGTGCGCAATGTCGAAGAACCTATATGTTGGATATCTTGCGATTAAGTGTCAGTTTATTTTTATTTTTTTTTAAGTTTCCTTCGAGCTTTTTCTTTTCTTTTTTGCTTGATTTTGATTTGTCGTCAAGAACGTTCTTTGGACTGGGAAAGGCGCATTGTTTTCCATGTGATGAAACGTTCTGAAGGACGAGTTCCACGTTAAGTTCTGCGTGTCCCATGCTTCGATTGCTTCATGTTAGGTCTCCGTTGGCTTTTGACCTGGCCTCAACGTCCATTGACTGCCCATTTTGTCACCTTGATACTGTGCGGTACTAACGAAGAAAACAAAAAAACGAAAAAGAAAACGTTACGAGCTGCGGATAATGGCCTCGTCACTCTCGCTTGCGTCTTCTTTTTTTTTTTTTTTTGCCAGGCCGTTACTGTTTTTGCGTCAGACCGTTGAAAAAAAACGAAGAAGAAACGGTGACCTCACGCGGGCACTGTTAATGACGTCACCGGTACTTAACGACTGACTATCTGCCTCTGCGCCATATGGAGCTTCAACCGTCAAGTTAAACGACAGCGGTGAAAAAAAAAAAAAAAAGGCTGGCTAGGCTCGTGCGATAACCCGTTATTAATGCCTTCACACTTGATAAGTTAATCGCTCATTGCTGACATTCTCTTCGCTGTGATGTATGGCTTCCAGGCTGGAAAATTACTGACAAGAAAAAAAAAAAAAGGTGGCGCGACGGTTGGGGAGGGGACGAGGGAGGTTTGACCGACTACGGCTGAGCAATCTTGGGTATAGGCTTAACAACATGGAGGCCCTCTTTCCCGTGTTCTTTTCTTTTTTTCGTTTTCCCCCGTTTGATTAGCTCTCCTATGGTCTCTGGAAGCCTGCTCCCTATATTATTATTATTTTTTAATGTTCCGAGTTAGCGCCGCGAAGCAATTGGGGCTATGAGCGGCGCGCAGACGTTGACAGATGGAGAGAGGACAGCAGGAAGGATTGGGGGGGACAGGGGGGTTAGTATGCGTCCTGGGCCGACTTCAGGGGGAACTGTGCCGACATTCGTCTACAGGTTTTTTCGGCGATTTTAATCCGAGCTCCAGCTAAATTAATCCATGCCCCATAAAGTTTGCATGGCACGTGGATTAATTCCGATGGCACTCGGATTAAAGTCACCGGGAAAACCTGTAGAAAGTATTCGGAAAAGCCAGGGAAAACCTCAGACAGCACAAGCGATGACGGGTGATTGGCGGCGATGACACTCTCGATTTTTGACTCTTCAATTTTTTTTACATTTGACGCGCAACAACAACAAAAAAAAAAACGGTGAAAACTTCAGCGCAGCCTTGCGGTAGGATTCGAACCCAGCACCTCTGTCTTTATAGACCTGTTGCTCTGAGCCAGGTGGCGCAAGTGAGCAGGAACATCAGCGCCCCAAATTATGCAACACTCCCTAGTTTAGCAGACGACGCGGCACTTTCAAATACACGGTCCCGAGTTGTTCGCAGTTTTCATGAAGCACCGCTTTTTCTGTGGATTTCGTACAGGTTTTGTAGCTTTCCTTGGCACCATACCGTTTGAAACACCATGCAAAACCCGCCGATGAAACTCCTTACTGTTTGGATCCGTGGCCGCTTGGGCCAGAAATGGCGCTGTGCAAACTACAGTGCAACAGCCCTATAGCGTGGCCTCGGCGCTGCAGCTCGGATGAGCGGGATGTGGAACTCTCGCGGCAGCCGGTGATCCCGTTTTCCGATTATGGGCAAGTTGAAGCTCACCCATTTCTTGCGTGCTGACCGTGTATGACTAAGCGTTTACTTAACTACCGTCATCTTTACTTTTTATCGCGTCCACTTATCGCTGCCCGAAGCAGAGGAGGAAGCGATTACGTTGGTCGAGGCTTCCCGTACTTAGTATTCATGCAAGGGTCTGCCCTGAAGGTTAAGGCTTGTTTGGGTATGGGCTTGGGGGGGGGGGGGGGGGGACCCTGAATTAATCTCCTCCCTGCTGCTCCCCAATCTATCGGTTATTGCGTGCAGGGGTTTATGTGATCCTGCGAATGCCGTCGTTTTTTTTTTTTTTTTTTTGCCCGGCATGATTTTTGAGACTGATTATTAAGTCGGGTTATTGATGCGGGATCGGTTTTTATCTCTGCTCCTCTAAGATAGTGGCGGCGATAGGAGTAAATTACTCGGGCTGTGAGTTTTTTTTTTTGTGTGGCCCTTTTTGAAGAGGTCGTATGTGATTAACCCGCGCGACACAACTGATGACGAAGGCGCTCTAGGTAATGTGTGAAGGAAAGTAATTTGGCTCCAGGTGTTAAAAAAAAAATAAAACATTTCCGGTTGTTATTCGGTCTGGCAAGAGTGGAGACGTGGAACACGTTTTGACAACTTCCTGTCGTGGCGGCCGTCCGTTGTGCACTAGCTCAGGCTCTCATAGGTTTTCACCAACGCCGATTTAAACTTTTAAGCCAAGATCAAGCGTCCCTTAAACTCGAAGTTAGCCGTCAATTCTTTGTCCATAACGTTACCTAGTTACGTAAGGTGAATTCCAGTAACGCTAGCTATAACGTTAGAGAAAGAGGGTTGTGTCGTAATTTCAAAAGGGACGCTTGATCGTGAAACTGGCGCATAGTGCTTGCGTATAACGCGTGCTACGTAAATAGGCCGCATCAACGCAGATACGCGCGCATATGCAAGTCGTTCCTCGTTCGTACACACCAGCGATGGTACATGATCATAAACACTCGCAGAGGTAAGGAAGTTGATTGTGTATTAGGCGAACCTCCTCGTATCGTTGCCCAAGGTTGGCCGACAAAACAAACCTTGACTCGAAGCAACGATACACGATGTCCTTTATTTTTCGTCCTCACGCGGTGGGAGGGGGGGCTGCGTAAAATCTACGAGGTGTTTGCTAAGGGGGGGGGGGGGGGAAGAAGGTTCTCTACAGCGTGGGCTTCAGCGAGGGCGACGATCATCGGATGTTTGCGCAACCTCTATCTGTCGGAAACCTGTCTGGATGCGATCCAGCCGTTGGTGGCGTCCCCTTTACGTTGTGGCCAGTTCTTTCTTTTCCTTTTTTTCCTTTTTTTTCTTTTCTTTTCTGGCACTATCGTGGTCGTAGAGCTCTGATAATGCCTCGTGAGTTCTATCGTTATTGTTTACTGTCGTCTATGCTTATCGTACACCCGCAATGCGTGTATACGCGTTTTGCATGACTGAACTATACTCTGCTCCAAATACTTAAATGTCGTTGGGAGTAACTTAGTATCTTACAGACGGATTTAAACATATTAACCCCTCAACTAAAAAAAAAATGCACCGAATTTTATAATCGAGAAAAATTTTGTACAATTTATTTCTGCTATAAGAGAAAGACTGTAAATGCGTCCTAGGCGCAAGTTTCGACCATATTTGAAGCGCACGTAAGAAAAACTCTCGGGTGCAGAAAAACACGCCGTGGGTCATAGCTGCCTCGCGGTGTAAAGTCCCGAATGATCGCTTTCAATGCACGCGTCTCTGCAAAACACCCGATGGAGCAACTGGTGCAGTGCCGTGCCACTAATGACGACCCGTAGCCATTTTCCGTCACGCGCAAGTAACGGTCTTCTTCGCCGTCGTGTATATGCCAACATGAAATATTCAGTTTTATCGACTCCGAGCCAGTCCCGGAGATGGTGCTTTGTTGCCCCGCATGGCATAAAGGAATTGCATGCCCCGCAATATTATTGCCTCTATTGATTCGGAAATGTTTCCCCGAAGCCCTAGCGTTGTTCGGGAGGAGGGCGACTGCCCTAATTTGCTTATACAGTGCGTGCTAGTAAAGGTGGAATTTTATAGTCCTCTTCGTAGCAGTCACATATTTTATTCAGCCACCGCTTCTTCGGCCCAGGTGCGCATGCTGGTCCTGGCCAGTTTTTTTTTTTCTAATTTACCCTGCTGTGTCTTCATGTTTTCTTTTTGTCAGTTTTTTTTCGAGGTTGAAGGTCATGAGGTGACTGCCTTACCGAGATTTTTTTTTTTGTGTGTGTGTGTGTCTCGATGTCTTTTCCTCTTTTCTTTTTTTTTTATTGGTGGGCGGGGGCAACGCATGTTGATTGGCTTTTGATGGATGTCTGGATCGCGGATTCGAAAGCTTAAGAGTTTATTTCTGTTGTTCCGTGTCGCTTAGTGGTAGTAGTAGCAAGCCTGATGCTGGATATGTATGAGAAGGAAAAAAAACAAAACAAAAAAAACATCGATTTGCTGAACAATCAAATTATCAACAATCAGACTATATAAACTATCGAATTATCAACTGTCGAACTATCAAATGCACACACACACATACGTGGCTCAAAAACACTCGTGTCAAAACTATCGTATAGTATGGCCAGTGAATATCGCTGTACAATTATTTTAAAGTACACGAAACGCGCGCTCTTTTTCAAATATCAAACTTTTTTGTTATACGTATGACGTTCAAAGTTTTGATAACTGTCGAGTGGACTGTTGCATTATCTTGTACTTTTTCTTTTGTAAGAAAAAAAAAGCGCAAAAAGAAAGCACGAAGCTCCATCGTTATTTCTCGAGAACCTTACAACGAACAGTACCTCTACTTTCTTTCGGGTACGGCCGCAGTCTAAATTCGAGAAAACACGGTATACTACTCGCCTAAGGCTTTAAGACTGCGTTGATGCTGCAGCGAAGGATAGGAGTGTACTTCAGAGAGAAATTTTCTTGGATCGCCTAGCAAGATTTTGTAAATAAATAATTTGACGGCCGGGCTGTTTCCTGGAGACAGATTAAAGCGATAGAGCACGTCTTTGAGAGCGGACTGGCTAGAGTAATGGCCGGTTTTCCCTCCCCCTCTTCTTTTTCCTCAGTTATGGATGGGCCTCCTGGGAGTTTCTTTGTAACATTTTCTACGTCCGTAGTAGAACTCTTGAAGTAGCTCTGGGGATTTTTTGACCGTAAGCTTCGGTCGAATTCTGTGCATCATTCAAAGGAGTCTGTTTAGATAATGCAACATCAGCGCGAATCTACTGAATCCAGTTCGTGCTATACGCGTTCAGGTAACGGGATCGAACCCCATCGGCGGCGCTTCGGTCCGACGATTTACCCCATTGTTTTTCGGAAGACTGTCCGAAAGGATCTTGACACACCCCAGAAGTCTGGCCATTACTCCGATATTAACCCCCCTCTGTTTTGCACCTCTTTCCCCCTTTCCCATTTGCGTACATTTCTACGCGGCTTATGACCACATTTGCTTCGCGGTGCTAACGTGGGATTAAATGACGAACGAGTCGGAGCCGACCAGCGGTTTCGTGCAAGTATTGAGCATTTCCCTGCTTGTCTATTGTGACCACTATATTTTTTTTTAAATCTGACAGTCGGAACTTGCTTTCGAACAGAACTATATTACCGCTCTGGAATTTACTATCTTTTAACACCCCGTTAATTGTGAATGAATATCTACGCAAGATACCGCTGACAACACAACGTGACAGCAAACAAGCACGGTTCCCATGTCTTGTCTTGACTTCCGGCTTCGCTTTCGGATTACTGATCGCCCTTCTGCAACTTTTCTTCATAGCAGCTACGCCCGCGCCACCTATAGATGTAGAAGATCTGCTTAATGTCTCCTCTCACTCCTTCACTGCGTAGACACATAAAGTAGGGGTGTCGTCTGCATCAGCCAATCGCCTCAGACTGTCTCAAGCACAGGCTTGCTGTGGCTACCTGTGGCTGCGCGTACGGCTGGTGTCGGCTAGTCTCCATGGATACCGCCGCCGAAGCACAGTCGTTGTCGGCGGACTCTTAATTGTCACGTGACGTTGTTTAAGCGATCAGGCTTTCTTTGTCTATAGGTGGCGCTGGTTGTGCAGACGAGGCGCACGAGACGAGGTAGCGTGCCTAAATACTAGCTCCCTCTGCATAGGGTGAAGACAACCGCGTCGTCTGCTACGAATTTCCGCCATCTTGACTCCCACGCACAGCTTCCGATCCGCTAAAAAAAGTGAAGCTGTACGCGTAGCTACGCGTATAGCTTTTAGAGTTTAGACGCGACATTTTAGAGTTGAGTAAATGCGTAGCAGAGAAGGTTTGAAAAAGTTGGTGAAATCGATACACAGCATTCATGCATGGTAAGCGTGGGCGTCAACATGGCGGCATTCGCTTCTACAAAGGGTGACTTCACCCTACATAGGAGCTAGTATTCAGGCCAGAGCGTCGAACCCAAACGCTTTTCGGTTGGTTTGGGGTTCCGGTTCGGCCATAAAGGTTCGATTCCGGTGCAGCTCCGGAGTTCACATATGTCGGTTCGATTAGCCGGTTCGGCTCCAAGATGGCGCTAGTAATTACTGTTCATTTCCGGTTCACTTCCAGCTAAAAATTACGGTTAATTCCGGTTTTCGGTTTCGGTTCCGGTTCCGCTTCGGTTCGACTCTCTGATCCAGGGTGCCAAAGACGAGGAATCTGCCTGAGCAACAGAAGAACCGTTCCAAACCTTCCACGCTTTTAATAACCTTCCATCCTCCCTCATAAATCATGGAAACAAATGGACCGGACAAGTCTCGTTATTATTCATTACTTTTCTATCATCCACAGCGTTTATTATCGTTACGACAAACGAGAAGAAAAAAAAAATTGTTTTCGCCCTGCCCCTCGACTCATTACGTGTTATTACTTTGCACGCTTAGCTGTTTCGAAAGCCACCGTCTGGAAAGCATCCTGTTCTTCTTGCGAAACTTTGTTTTCTTTAATTCTTTCAATTGGAAACAGTGGAAGTGTCTGGGAAGTGACAGACGTATAGACTCAGCTCGTTATGAGTGATAAATAGTCACTTAGCAATATTTGACAAACGGAGCGGGACGCGGCTAGCACGTGCCAGGGGTCGTGCCGGTACTAATTAATATATTCTAAAAAATTAAAATTTACTTTTATTTTATTTATTTTATATTAAATCTTAAACGTTATGGCGAGAAAGAGCTTGTGTTCAACTACTTCTTAAGTGTGACGAGCATGCATAACCTCTTAAGGGATGTCATCTTTTCTTTCTCTCTCTCTCTCTCTCTGAATCGCTCACTGTGACTACATCATTCGGCGGCGGAGACATACCGCTGTAACTGTAGCTCTTACGTTGTCTCATAGTATCGTGTTGAGCGTTTTCGTAACGGTTATTGTTGTTGCTCTTTTTCATTTACAGCACTTGCTCTAATAAACGCCACTAAGGACCTTGAACTTTGAAGTGCTTCCCTTCCCTTCGACGTATCACCGTGCCGCGAAACCATATTTTCAAAGTCAACAACGGAAACCTTAACACACTTCTTGTGTTTGACCTCCTATACTAACTACCATTCCTGGTGGGGCGGTCATTTCGGCGCACAGAATGCATTAGCACATTTGGCGAAAGAGTTTCCCAATAACGGTGAGAGCGCATGCAGCGAGCCTGATAGTAGTATAGGCGGCAGGCAGCTATCTGTGGGGAGCCCTTGCGTTTGTGGGCCAAGGCTCTTGCGGAGTCTCCTGCTGGGTTTCGCGAGAAGCCTTTTCCTCCTCGCACGTCTGTTCAATGTTGCCCCCACGTTCTGGAGCGCGTCTTATGTTTCCGCGGTCATCGTGTAGTGCAGGGATTTATGGAAGGGGCTAGTTGTTTTCTAGGAGTTCCGAATGAGGGTCTGTATTGAAGCGTTGGTATGGTGTTGCTACTGTACTGCGAGGGTAATGTCGCGAAGCTGGCTTTCTTCTTCCATGGTTAGTGACTTCACCGACCTCAAAAGGAGCTCTGCAGGAAAATATTTCCGTGTATAACGCGCGGGACCTCTTCGGAGCACTTTTTTTTTACTGTATAGTGCGCTCGTTATCAACCGGAAAATACGGTAGTACGCTTGGGTTTTACGCTGACGTACCCCAAGGGATTGTGATTGTGGATTGTGATATGCGTGGCTCACGTGCATCATGCAGACATTGTACTGTACGCCAGAGTATTGAAGGTAAAATAGCCTCACAGAGGTGAGCAACGTTACAGCTGACGCCCTGGGGAATGTACGTCTTGGGCCGGCTTCTAAGTGAACTGTGCCGACATATATGTCTGAAAGAGTCCGAGTAAAACACAGCAAAAACTCCCAGACAGCACAACCGGCACCGAGGTTCGAACCCGGGTACCTCCCATGTCTCGGTGTGACATGGTCATAATGACGTCAGCTGTGAGAGAGCCTCGGCCGTTCCTATTGGTTGTAAGCAGGTGACGGAGGCTGCCTGACGGGCCGATGCGCCTGCCACGTGGGACGAAGTGCCAGAACCCCTCTAAATTTATTGCACTTTCATTTCTGTATTTTCACTCTCGTCGCGATGACCACGCACTTTAGAAACTTTTTTTTCTTTCTCCGCGCCAACTATTTTCGGTAGAGCCAGTTCGTGGGGTGGGGGGGTTGTATTTTTACTCTCATTCAACCTTCTCGGAGAAGGTGGGAAATGAGTATTTAGTCCGAACATGCTGCGTAGTTTTACACCTCATCACTCAACATCTTTCACAGTGCACGGACGCCTCTTGGTCGAGAAGGTTTTGCACGTCACTTTGTGCACCCGATTCTGGAACAGTAGAACCTTGCCAGAAGACCCGTGCATTGCATCACCCGGCACCGTCGCATTAGGGTGTTTTAGTGCATCGGAAGAACGCTACGAAAACGATACGATGAAGCAAGTTATCAAATCCAAGATTAGCAATGTGACGTCACCCGCTCCACAGAAACAGGGCGATAGGCTTATCGTGTTTTCGGAACTCTTGTCGTGAATACATTCTGGTGTAGTAAAACGAGTTATTAGCGAGCTTTAGTACATCGGAAACCCAAGCAGCAAAATGTACTGAAAGTCGAGTGCAATAGGGGTAGGCGGAAGGCCTTGAACAGACTCCTGAAACTAAATAACATTGATAATACACATACCGTCCACCCCTATTGCACTCGACTTTCAGTACATTGTGCTGCTTGGGAAGTGTTCACGATAAGCAAACGTGATAAGCCAATCGCAGTGTTTCTTTGAAGCAGGCGACACATCACATTGCTAAGCTTGGATTTGATATAGAGGGTTTTAGGAAACCGTTGATAGCGTGGCTTGCCTCGAGCCTTATCAACGCGAACCAATCAGTGGACGAGAGTCTGAGTCACGCACGACAGCGATTGGCTCCGATAGGCACGATAACCCTACAAACGGTGTGCTAAAACTGCCTGATAACTTGCTTTATCGTATCTTTTCGTATCGTATAGCTGTCTTTTTCCCGAAGAAAGTGGAGCCTCCGCGGCAGCGTCGGCTTTCATAATTAATACTGCATTCTTCCTCAATTATTAGAGACGTCCTTAATTTTTGTTAGTTTCCTCCTCTTTTTTGTGAGGGACTAATATACATGTACTATCTATCGTCTGTCCTGATCCACGGTATACGCTACTGTCTATTTATGCTATCTATCTGCGTTATCAATGCTGTTTATCAACACTAAATCTCTGCATCCGCCGTAAAGTAGCCATGACATTGTCGTTAACTTCTCGTTAACACCCGTTTAAATAGTTTAACCCTCAGTAAACGGGCGTTTTCTATTACTTCCCATACTTTATTATCTGTATCTCGTTTATACTGTCTTTTACTTTCCATTTCCAGCTCTTAGCGTAATCCATCGACATAAATACCCGGCCAGCTGCTGAACCTGGCTGTCTGACAAAAAAAAGACCCGTACTGAATGGACTATAGTAGGCGACGCTGTCAATGACAAACGGTACTTCCGCGCAGACACAGTATTGACGTCATTCCTAATTCATTTACCATTGTCTATTTTGGCTCATTAGCTGTTCGCAGCGGAGGTTAGTTTATAAATAAACATGTTATGACGTCACAAAGAGGACACCCCCCTATTCAAACAGGATGCCATGCGACATCTACACGAATGTACGGTTCACGTGTGCTTTTATGGGGGCGTAGACGTCATGCATACTCAACACTCAACGTAATGAACGCTAACGTAACGTCACCAGTCAACGTTAACGTCAACGCTAACGTAACCAGCGGCGAGGAACGTCCGCTTGTGTGAAAAAAAAAAAATCGCGCTAGAACTAACCTTGCAAGGATTTTTAATAGTTCCGCAGCCAATTACTTACAAGAGTCTCATGTCCTGTCGCCGTGACGTCACTGGCTATCACTTCCGGTATTCGTTGTGTCGAGCAATCAAGGCACGGATTGGAGGTGAAACTTCAGTTTTATCTGATCTCCAAACAATCCTCAATCGCTTTTATGTCCGCTACCCAGGCTCATGACGGGCGGCTAAAGTATACGGTATGCCATGCTTTTGCAACCGTAAAATCGAAACTGTTTGCTAACTTTCATTTTTATATATAAATTTATGTTTCTGAAAAACGATGATTCTCCGCCGGTTTTGTGTATGGCGATAGATGTAGCTCCCAGTTGAATACACTTCTATGGCCTAAGTTGCTCATGCGCCGTAAAAACACCAGTCATCATCATCACCACCACCACCACCACCACCACCACCACCATCACCATCATCACCACCAGTCGTTCCAGCGGTATGCCCGAGCTAGCACAGTATACAGATACAGTAGATGACGGCAGCACAACGGTTTCATCATGTTTAATCGAAGTAAACCGCCATGGGTTTCCTCTTGTATGAGGAAGGAAACGCGGGTTCCTGACTTGCAGGACGACCACTTTCGCTTACCATTTCAGCAAATGTCTTTCACAGACACTGTTCATCTTCCGTCGAAATTTCTCTTCTCAGTACAAACATCTCCGCGTGCCTCAAACACAAGAAAAAGCTACCCACAGCGGTCTCTTTAAATGGCTCGCATCCTTGTCATCATCCTGAATCGCAGGAATCAGACCGTTGGGAAAATACGCATACTACGGAACATAGGAGCAGAATCCTGTGTCTCCCTCTTCCCTGAAACTCGACGAAAGGGTGCCTTATTCGCGTGTCGACTGCCGCACAGCGAATGCTTGCAGTTCAACACAGCTTAACGCGAGTCGGACCATAAAATGAAAACACGCGCTCGCGAAATTCCTCCATCGATGTTTGAAACCGCGCAGAAGGCCGTCTTTGCGTAGGTTGCCAAGGCATTTACTATCATCCGCTACGTCCAGATACGGTGCGATCTGCTGTACCAGGTACTGTTTTGGAATAACACTCTCCGCGCTGTTTGTCTGTGTATACGCGAATTCCACGGAAATCGGCGGATCGAAGATAGTGCCTCTTGGCTTTCGAAAGGGCCTTGCCAGCATAACCACTATTACCCGCTCTGCATCTTCGCCTCCGAAAGCCGTGTATGTACTTTTTATCTGTCTCGTGAAATCTCGCGTATATCTCGCCAAATGCTTGCACGCGCCAATTCAGTCGCTGTAATTTCATTAATTTTAATCTAGAAGGACTTCGAGCACGCGTCTAACCTCTAACGCAGATTACTATTTCTTCTCTCTCTCTCTCTCTCTCTGTGTGTGTGTGTGGGGGGGGGGGGGCATGCATTTTAGTTGCACACAGTGTGCGCGCAGTTTTTCGCCTCTCTTTCACAGCTAGTTCACATTGCACATGTATTGAGCACTACTATTGAAGGGAAGGCTTATTTGTAAACACACATACTAAACTGTTCAGCTGCTAAAAAAGAGAAAACGGGGAACTCTTCTTATTCAATGTTTTTTCTCTTTTCACTCCACTTGTAGTCGTATTTTCTTTTAAATTTCTGCATCACATTTTTGTTAGCAGTTAAAACAGAAGGAAGGAGGAGAAGACACGCACAAACTCGCGAGAAAAAAAAAAATACAATGTAGCAACGATTGAAACGCTCTTCCCGTTTACTTTTAATAATGTTAAAACGCGCGTGATGGAAAGATGCGTCATTATCCGCTATACATCTTTGGAAATGAAGGAAACGAGAGAGACATAGCGTTTCTCTTTCGCTGTGTATGTATCTATGCATGCATGCATGAATGCTACATTTCAGGAAAACTTCTGCACTCCTGTTTGATGCATGCGTAGCCTACTTTTCCATTTCTTCATCGATTTAGTTGCACTTAATATCCATCTCCCCTTTTCTCTTTTTTTTTTCATATATTTTTGTTCGGTGGATGAGGGTGATCGATCTCGTGTGATGGAAACTATGCGTGTGCGTTAACGGAGACAAAAAAAAATCTTGTTCGCTTTTTTTTATGCGTTACTCTGTGGAGGAATTCCTTTGTAGCGCCTTTTTTTATATATAGAATACTTTGGATATCACGAATGCATGAATGCACTAGGACGGTGGTTGACGCAGCCCGCACGTTTTTTTTTGTTTTTTTTTTTTCAGCAAGGGTCTCAGTGCCCCTGGATACTACTGCCATACTCGGTGTCCCCTGTACCTCCGTACTCTCATGGTATACCGCGGCAGTAGAAAGCAGTACAAGAAATTCCATTCAGCGGATAATGGGACGATTTTGAAACGATGCGCGCGGCGCAAAGCAGCATAGGAACTTTGAGGGATACTGCTTCGTCGTCCGCTTCGGTTATGGTTTATCACGGCTGTCGCTGCAGCTGCGCACACCGGGAATGTTGTTGTTCTTCTTCTACCTCCGCCCCCTGGCTGTCTCGTAATGCTCTGAGAAGCTCTAAGTTCCCATGAGCAGTCGCGTGCCACAGATGGCGCTATTGAAACCTAACACACGAGAAAACTGAAGACTGCATGACACCTTGAAAATTCAATGATACGCACAATAAATGAAACATGAACATCCCTTTCCCGGAATCGGTTTGTATGGGGAACGGAGCCCCTTCGAACTTTGCGCGGATTCCGATAAGGTGTGTTTTCACCGTGTGTCCAAACCCCACCCCACGATTGATATGAATAAACGTGACCTCAATCAGCTCTCGTTTTAACTTATCTCTTCATCGATGCGGTGTGTTAGTTCGTCTTGTTGACCCACACTCGCTGCAAATTAGTTCTTCTGTACTTTCCTCTCGTAGCTCCCAGTATATGACGGGTCTTCAACTTCTCGTTAAAATGACGACCGCAATATTCGCGAGGATTACTACTTTTACAGCATTTACAAAGGGCGCTCTTTTACACGCTGAAGGGTCTAAAAAAAGTACAGTACTTTGTAGTTGAAACATTGCAACCGAAACATGGCAGTCGTCGAAAAACAAACAAAAAAAAAACAGACATTGGCGGGTATCGAACCACACACCTCCTTTGTGTTCGTCTGTCACTTTCCACCGCCCCTCGATACATTTTTCTCTTCTTTTTTTAATTTTCTTCTATCTTTCTCCTTTTTTATTAGAGAGTTTTAGTACATCGTACGCAAAGGCGATAGCGTACGTAACATATAGCGTTGGTGGCTATGCGCACTGCGCGAAGCTCTCTTTCTGTTATGGGCCTGCGCAAGAACCATCAACACTATCCCTTACGTACGCAAAGGTGATAGCGTGCGATGTACTAAAACTCTATTATTATGACATCGACCTCACTATCTTTGTTCCGTCTTATGCGCAAAAATAGTAGACTGTTTTCACGAACACTCGACCAACGCGTTCCTTTAAAAAAAGAAAGAGTTCCATCGGTCAGGAAAAGTTCCGGGCGTAATAATTTCGCGCGAGTTTTCGCCAGCGTGCCGGCGAATTCGTTTCGGCCCAAAATATGCGCATGTCGTCCTTGCCTTTCTATCCTGGCGAAAGGAAAGCTTTAAAAGCGGGGCTCTCTCGTTTCAGGGCCTTGAGAGAGAGATAGGAATCTGTGTGATTCCGCATTTTGCACTTTCGCTAGCGAAATTCTAAACTCGGCGAAAACGGGATCTCCTTTTGTTTCCGAAACATCCGTCTCGCCTTTCATAGATGGCTTCATCTTTTGTTTTCCGACCAGGATTCCTTCTTCGAACAAAAAAGGATGAGAAGAAGAAAGAAAAAAATAAATAAAAGACGGGAAAGGCGTTTTCAGCACACCCTTATAAAGAAGCTACACACATATCTGCGGACGGATGCGAATTTCAGCCGCTCGGAAAATTGGCTCGGAGGCGGCAGGGGTTTTTCATTTTGTTTCCTTTCTCCAACAGCATCTGGAAAGGAAACGTCTTGCCGCCATTTTTTTTTAGATAGTGTTTCTTTTCTTTCTTCTTTCTTTTTTCGTTGAAGACAAGAATACAGTTGAGTTCATTAGGAGTACTCAAAGGGTTTACGGACAAGTTCAGCGCCGTCGTCAGAAGGACTCAACGCGATTGCAGTCGCAGTGCGACGCTGCGACTTCCACCGGGAAAATCAAGGTCAAACTCTGCTTGCACGACAGCGCTGTGCGCTAGGTTTGTTTTCGCTAACTTTTATAAGTACGTACGTGGTGTGTATATTGGAAGTGCGAATGAAACCGGAAACGTTGATGTGGGCCCTTGTGCTAGAAGGAGCGAAGATTCGTTGACGAAGAGTGTTCATGCTGCAGTTCGTCCACTCTGCTGCGCTTATTTAAATAATGTTTTGCTCCAATTCTGTCGCCTCGGATTTTCTTGAAAACATAAAATTTGAATTGTAGGTAATTACTCGTCCAGTCGCCGTACTTGCGCTTTCCCACAGCATGTGGCCGCCCGAGCAGCAGAACATCTTGGCAATACTGGACCAACGTTGGTTCAGCCTTGGTTCAATATTGGTTAAATCTTGGTCCAATATTCGGCTGACATTGCCAATATTGGGCCGATGTTGGTTCAATATTGGGCTGACATTGCCTATTTTGGTTCAATATTGGACCCACATTGCCAATATTGGTTCAATATAGGTCAGATATTGGACCAAGATGTTGTGCTACTCGGGCGCATAACCCGCCCGCGGAAATGGCATCAATGCTGCTCTCACAGCTGTTTTAAAAATCTGAAAAGGGTTAAAAGAAAACGACAAAAACGCGCACCATGTATATATGTGGGAGGGAGAAACCTCCTCTCCTGATCCTCTATACACGAATGAATTATCGATCATGTGCACGAGGGTTCTGCTTCGATTGGTTCGTCTGATGGTGGTCGCTAATATTTTTCTAGTCCAGATAAAAAAAGGGGTCCGTACCGATCCGCACGTGTGACTTACCGGTCAATATAGGTTCCGTTGAATCGGGAAAAAAAAACAGTCGGGACGACGAAGACAATACATGACAGGTGCATCGGCGACGCTATTGTTCGCGTTTTCTTTCTACTACCAGGTACTCAGGTCTAGTATGTGTGTAGATTATCTACCGACGAGAGAATGGAATGACGCTATCGGTCGTGCTCAATAGGCTGACAACGGGTGAGGAAGACGGACCGCGTTTGCATTAACACGACGCAAGTGTATCGAATCCAGTTGTGGAATCGAATCCGCCCGTGGAAACGGGTAGATTCGCAAGGAGAGCGTGTTGCGTTCAATCCACTAAACAACAGGGGTGGATCGAGACAGTGGATGCACATTTAGTTATTGCATATACAGTAAACCCTCGTTAATATGACCCCCGATAATCGGACATACGCGCTTTACGACCATACTCTTGGGGAACAATGCTGTGAAACCCCTCTAAATCACCCCCGTTAATATGACAATTCCGCATTATGACCAAAATTTTCGGGAACGACCATGGTCATAATAACGAGGGTTCACTGTAACTAGGGAGTGACTTTTTTTCGGTTAAATGCCTTTCTCAGATTCGGGGGGTAAAAATCGGCCGCTATTTTTTTTTTAAATCTGTAATTCGGAGAGAAATCGGGCGATAATTGTGCCTTCGGGTGTTTTGTTTTTCCTCTTGTCTACTAAATTATTTCCTAATCTCTCTCTTTTTTTTTTTTTTTGCGGGATCGTGGCCTTCCAGCGGTAATCCCCTAAGGCATAGACAGTGTTGACCCACATGGGTGTATTGCTGGGATAGACAGTGTTGACCCACATGGGTGTATTGCTGGGAAAGTAAGTGACCCATTCCTACATGTGTTCCACGTGGCGACCTTTGTTCGTCTTCAGTGGAAAAACGTCACTTGAGGATTTCATATTGCCTGGACTTCGGGGAGAAAAATTCGGGGTTTAACCCGAATTGTCAGTTCGGGGGAGGGGGGGGGGGAGAATAACCGGGTGAAATCGGGTTTAACCCGAAAAAGTCACTCTCTACATATAAGCACAAGATGCGCAAGGGAAGAGGAGGGGATTATGGAAAGGGGGTGCGGTTCGCTGCGGGTCAGTTGCGTCGTCTGCTGCTGCCAGTCGAGGTGACAAAATGGCGCCACGAGGGAGTTTCAACGTAGACGCTACGTTTTCGACGTTTTCGGTTGCGGAATAGGGGGAAACGTCACTATTCGTGGAAGTGGCCCTCTAACTTTCCAAAAATGGCACGGCGTGGCGCAGCCTTCGCGCCCTTGACTCGATGCGCATCCATGTAGACTGTGACGCATCCGCTGGCCCGTACGCTTGTGTCGTATCCATGTAAACGCGCCCTATGAAACCGCGAGGCAGCTGTGGCTGTGCATACATAAAAGACGATAGAAATAAATGAGGGAGTAATGCGGCCGATTTTGGGGGCCGGCTTCTGGAGGAGTTCAGGTTTTCCCTGGATTTCCCTGGAACCCCCCTCCCTTGTCTTCCACACCTTCCTACTGTCCTCTCTTTATTCATCTACGTTGAAACAAAAAGTGAAGACTAACTCCCGTGCCTTGATAATAAGTGCGGCTAATAATATATTTAACCACCAAATTGTACTTGTAGGCGTACATACGTCAATTATGGAACGGACGTTCATGCTTTAGACGATTTTAAAAAGATATCGCGAGGCGCAAAGCAGCATGGGAACTTTGAGGGACACTGCTCCGTCGTCTGCTTCGGTTATTATTATTATTATTATTATTTATTGGTATTTTTATGGTGCCCATGAACAGCAGCTGCCTAGGTGACGGTGCACCCCAAAGATGGTTATGGTGTGCCCCGGCTGACGCTGCTGCTGCGCACACCGGGAATGTTGTCGTTGTTTGACGCCTCGTAATGCTGTAAGACGCTCTAAGTTCCCATGAGGCCTTGCGTGCCACAGGTGGCGCTGGCTTTTCTAAAAAGGTCTATTAGGCCTCGTGTGGGTTACGTGTAGGGAATATTCTTGCGATGCGTTTTTCGTTTTTTTTTTTTTGGGTGGGGGGGGAGGGATATAAAGTTAAAATACGCGAGAGGGGGGGGGGGGCTTCAGCGACTCTCTCATTTTTAATCGCTTCCGCTGTTGGAGCAATTTAAGCCCCTAACGACCGGACACCTCCAACAGCATCATCCCTTACAATACTTCCTCGCATTCTAATGGAGATGTAAAACGATGTCGTATATTATCCGCCTATCGCCTTCATCTACATGTTATTTATTTTTATTTTTTTCGTCCGTAAACAGACAATCGTCGTGGCAGTCTCCATCTACTATGGAAGCTGTTGTTCCAAACAAACAATTGCACGTGCCGGAACGAAACGGGTTGCCCCTCATACGTGAACGTGAATCAGGTGTTCATTAACGTTTTGTATCTTATTGTTCCGTCTCGGGTTTTCCGGTTGCCTATTTAAAGAACTATCGCTATCCTATTTAAAGAACTACCGCTGACGCACCAACTACTGACAAGTGCACAAACTCTGTATACGTGGAGCACGGTGCTAATGTGCTCGATTATTGTCGAAATTTCGCCGGTATTTTTCGTCACTTTCGCTATAGTTAAAACGCAGCCATATTGTGTTACCTAAAAAACGTAAGTCACAGTTACAGCTGGGTACATAGTTATTGAATTGAATTGAAACTTTATTTCACATCGTAGCAAGTACAATGTGGGAGGCCCAGTGCAAAAAACTGCAAGTTATAGTGAATGAATTACTCTTACAGTAACGTTTCTTTTTTCTTCATTTGGTTAACCAGTTATGCTACAGTTAGTAAGTTGGAAAAACTCGCTTACTTCAGTTGTATTTGACCCAAAGCAAAAAAGTAATGCTACCGCATCAGTGTAACAAGTAGGTCGTGTATTGGCGGGAGGCCAGTGCTAGTGCTAATGTAAGGTTTTGCATTGAGAGTTACATTTGCTCGGTCCTCAACCCCTTAGGGTGAAACGCAACTGAAGTAACCGGGTTTCTCCAAATTCATAATTGTAACGTAACTGCCTACACTAAAAAAGAAAGAAACGTTATTGTAAAAGTAACTGTCACTATAACGATGTGCTCAGCTGTAACCGTAATTTAATCAGTTACATTTCGCGCACAATTTCACCGAACGTAGTAACTGTTGACAAGTTATAATTTCCCACGAGAGATTAATCGCTACTCGCTGCTCGTTATGTACTGTAACCGAAAGAGCTACATTTATGAACTACTCGTGTTTTAAATTACGACCCTGGGCTGGCGAAATACGAGGAGTGGAGAACTCTCATGCAAGTGTATGTAAAGCGCCTGATGGATGTGAGCAGTGGATGTCTTGCGCAACGCGGAAGTGTCGGGTAGCACCTACCCGTTGACTTTCGCAACGTCTTAACACGCACTCGGTGCGTGGCAAAATATTGTATACTTAGACTACGACACGACAGCCGCTTTATTCTTTGTTTGTGCCAAAACTGTTTTTTTTTTCTTTCTTTCTTTCTTTCGGGACACTATTATATTTTGTTTCGCAAATTTGCGTCGCTGACACTGACTAAAAAAAGGGAGAAAGTCAGCACTACGGTTATGAGCGACGTGCAGAAGTGGAGAGGTCATGGTACATATGGGAGGGGAGTTAATATGCGTCCTGGGCCGACTTCAGGGGCCAACACTGCCGGCATTCGCCTGGAAAGTCACAAGAAAAAAAAAATCTCATGCAGCACAGCCGGTGGTGCGAGTCGCACCCACAGCCTCTGTTTGTGGCAGTGTCTGTGTACCGAATACTGTATATCGGACTGAAAAAAAATATTGACTCACGCATGCAGTATCAAGCGCGAACCAAGACAGAGATTAGTCCTATATGTCTAGCGTGCTTCCTCAGTGCAGGCGGAAGATGTGAGCGTGATTTGACTTCCGGTTTCAGGAAGCGTCGCTTTTTTATTATTACTACTATGCCCGCAGAAACACGATGTTACGTAATGTGTGGTTTTGTATCTTGTGCGTCTCAAATGTGCGCGCGGAGTCGTACTCGGAAGTAGCACAGTATCAAACGTCGTTTGGACGAATATTCGCAAAAAAAAAAAAAAAAGAACGTAAATGAAAAGCGAGCGTGCCCACGCAGATCAGATGTTCCACATGAGAACGTTCTGCATGTCCTTTCTTTCACCCCCTGATATTGCAACCGAGTGCAACCCTGTTCTTGGGAAGAACACTGCTAGAGAATAACATGCAACCGTTCCGCTTCGACGAGACCCTCTACGAAAACAAGTATAATATAAAGTAATATAATTACGCCCGCACCCCCACACAGTCCGATATTAACGATGCGCCACAATAAATTGTCGTTCAAAATACACAAAACATCTCCGCTCGAACGCAAACATCATTTCCGTTGGCGCATCGCATATCCTATCCCAGAAGTCCCTTCGGCAGGACCTAATGTATAATTGGCGCGCGCACACACACAAGAAAGAAATAGGAGCAATCATTTAACTGAAACCAGAAATCTACGTTTGTTCGCGAAGGTTTCATTTATCCCGGCCCAAATTATGTAACGCAAACAGACAACCGACGACGGTAGAAAAAACGAGGAAAGAAAAAAAAAAGATATGCGAATCGGAAACGACAGCGAATTAGCAGCGATCCAAAGAGAAACCGTGTGTACGAATTAGCGAACGAGATTCGGTGAGGCAAACAGATTGGTTTGTTGCGAGCGATATCTGTAACGGGCAACTTGCTTTCCATTTTGTACATGTGGAGATGACGATGGCAATTCCGCTGGATTGGTCATTCGGAGTTTGCTACCGCGAAGCACAAGTGGTCGGCTTCTTTTTTTTTTTTTTCGTTGCACAGCTGTGGGTTCAACATTTATTTTGATTTCGTTTTAACAATGCGGAGCAACAGTGGGTATACGAACAGCGTTCGTCAACAGTAGCTTACTGTGGAATACATCTCTAACCTAAAAAAAAAAAATCAGTCGCCAGCTCTAAACTCTCCCTCTAAGCAGATAAGACACACCCGATTTTTACCCCGGATATCGAAAAATCCCGTCGATAGACCAGACGAAAGCAACCTAGTATTCTTTCCGTTGGAACGGAATTTCTGTGCACACGTCCCCATATATCGAATGAATCGAAACAACTTGTTTACCGCACTGAAACACCCGCATACCACCACGTGGCGCAACAATCGCGTCAGATGTGCACTTCCGTTTCCGGTTACTTCGATTATTGTCAGCGGCCTGCAAAGAAAGGAAAATTCCAAGGGCGCCGTGACGTATTTGTGACGCGGCGAACGACGAGGAAGGGCTTCCCTCGTTTCCGCGTTGTACGCGGAAAACGCGGCAGATGCGAGCGCCTTGTAACGATGCACGCGAAAAGCAGAGCGTTTATCCTCAATCTGTGCATGCTGACACAGTCGATCTAGATCGGTTGATCCAGATAGCACTTTCTCGAGGAAGTAGCGAATTTTTCCTCGTGCCATCCAAAGGATAGGTTCGTGAAAAGGCTGTACGTACGGGGAACGTACCTATTTGAGGAGTAAGTGCCAATTACTGCTTTCGAAAACGTGATACGACTGAGATGGATGCCCGTATCATCATGACGGGCTGAGCAGTTGTCCCCGATTACTTTGCGCGAGGAAACGTGACCATTTACTTCTCGAAGTAGCAGTCACGACGGTAATACTCCGGCCATAAGCGACACCACAACGGTCGTTCCGTAGATCAATTTTGACCGTGCACCTCAGGGTTTGTTTAATGTAGTCGCATGTTCATGGAACTTGTCCTGGCGCACACTGCGGTAGTTCTGCGAACTAACATTAGCTAACACGGGGAGTTATTTGACATGTGCCGAAGTTTCTGTGCTGTTGGAATGCAGTTGTTGTAGGAAACTTTATTGACGACAACATGCGCCGTTCCCAGGTAAAGTGCACGGTGACCAATTTCAGGGTACCAGGTTGCGACTCTTTCTTTCTTTTTTTCTTTTTTTTTAGTTCATATGTCACTGGAGAGAACGGCACATATTATTTCGTAAATAATAAAAATTTATTTCATGCACGAATACATAAGTCTACAACAGGATGGTCTATGCCTTATGGCGTGTGGGCCGTCCTTACCATTGGCAGAGTGTGGCTATGTTGCCATCAATCTATATGTACTTACATAGAAGATAATAAACAAAACACACACAAAAAAAGCATTACATACCACACGGACTAAACACAACAAGTTGAAGAAGCATACTAATGTAAACGCATCGGAATTCTATGTACAGTAGAACAGTATATCATTCAACAGATGTTCCTATAAATACAACACTTACATTATGCAAAGGTCATTTTTTTGTAGAACGGCCATTTCTTAATTAATTTACTTGCACTGCGTTTTGAGGTTTCGTGGAGCAAGTGTCCAGGGATAGCGTTGAAAACCGTTGGAATATAGTAATTCCTTCGATATTTGCCATAAATAACCGCACCGGTTCATTATGATCTGGTTCGCACCCAATAAAAACAGAGTTCCGTGTTCCTGTCACGTGTTTTGTCTCTCCTGTGCTCTCCGGACACCATAGAATATTTGACTCTATCGACCCGGAGCCAATAGTACTCGGCCACCCGTTGATTGCCATCACCAGTTGCACCCCTGGGCGAAAAGCGTCAATAAAAAACATGCCCATCAATTTGGTCCCTCTCGAGTACGCGATCGCTCATATCGCTCGAATTAAAACCGCCAAGACCAAGGTTGCCATTCTGCGTATCCTCTAAATGTGGGCGTATGTAGCACACGGACCCTATTTCTGACTGTGTGATTACTGGGTTGTCTTGATGGGTGCCCAGCAATTATGCGGAGAATGATGAGGATCTTTTTTTTTTCTTGTTTTTTTTTGTCTTCTCAAGGTCCTTGCGTACTGTTGAAGGTGAGTTTTGTGTGCACATTGCCTTTAGATTGGGAAGCCTTTCATTTTTCTGTTTATTAAGTACTTTCTGTTTACCAAGTTCCTTTTACCGATGAACCAGTTCCCTTTTAATGTGAGCCAAGTACTTTTTTTTTTTTTCACGTAACGAGTACTACAGTCAAACTCCTTTATAGCGAACACCTTTTTAACGAAAATACCACTACAGCAAATTTTTTTTTTTTTGCGGTCCCGCCGGAGCCTATAGGTCCAATAAGAGACATCCTTTTTAACGAAAAAACCTTTACTGCGAATTTTTTTTGCTGTCCCCTGAGTTTCGTTGTAAAAGAGTTTGACTGTACCTCGTTTTCTGAGTGCCTTCCTATATGTTTTCTTGACGTATTGAGTATTCTGTTTCTACGAATAACTAAGTGAGCAGAAAGCAAATACCATTCACGCGCTGCTGTAAACCACTAGTGTTCAACATACCGTTCGGTTTTACCCCCACGTCTGAACCCACACCGGCACACTACGCCACGCTACGCTGCACGAAAACGACCAGTGCCGTTATTTCTTGTCCCGACCCGTTGCGTGCTCCGTTCCCGATTAGAGATTCATCGTCGGCCTTGCGGGCTGTCATTCTTGGGCTCGCCGGTTACACCCTGGCGATGCGATACACATGGCTGATCACTGCGCTTTGGAAGGTTTTTGCGTCAACTCCGGAAGGTTGTGTAAGAATCTGCAAGTACTTTTGAAGAGTGGTTGCGCGAGACGACGGAGGTGGGGTCTTGTTTACACACACACACAAAAAAAAAAGTACATCAGGGCGTGGTGTCCCTTTTCGTTGCTGAAATGTTACGTACGTGTCGGCTGTGGAAATTTAGAGAACAGAGTTTGGAGCTGTAGCGCACGCAAAGTAAAAGCTTGTTCATACTGCGCACAAGCTAAACTGAACGCCATGTTCGGTGCATGCGGCGTGTACACCCGCTATCTCTTTCCGTACGAAGAGTGGCTATACGTACGTTACGACTAAAACTCCCTTTTCACGGCGTACGTCCTGTCCCCCACTCCTTCCTGCTGTCCTCTCTTCATCTGTCCACATCTGTACGGCGCTCATAGCCGCAGTTGCTTCGAGGTGCTAACTCGGAATAATATATATATATATATATATATCGTCGCGTACGGCGGCAGCATGTGCCAGACCAAACGTGCCGTGCCGAGAAATTTGCAAAGAGATAAAATTGCCAAGACATATAAACTCCTGTGGAGCTTTTTTGCCTCTAGGACCACCCCTATGTAGAAAAAAAAAAAAAGAAAGAAAAAAAGATATACAATAGATATGTCCGCGCTGGAAAGTAAACAGAGAAAGGGGGACAGCATGTAAGATAGCTGATTCGCTTCTTGAGAGATTTGTAATCTGCTTGAGATAAAGCATATATTCCAACCGTTCACCGCTTCCGCTTGGCCCCTTTCACGTCCTCGCAGTTAGCACCTCTTCTATTGTTTCATAAGATAAGAAAGAATCCCCTTACGAGGTTTGTCGTAGTGATGTAAATATTTAAATGCGAGACCTCCCAACACTCGCATGAAGAACACATTGCTGGAGAGATTGTAGGACCAAAATATAGCCTGGTTTGATTTTTTTTTTTTTTTTGTCGGTTGGGGTATTCACCATTTATAAAACTGCTTACATTATTTTCACAACTGTGGAGAAATGCAAAGTGACGAGCCTAGCAACGATTGCACGCTTGCAACGATCCTGATCCAGCGAAACTGCAAGAAAGCTACGAGGAGCAGTAGAGATTTTTTATGCATACTTCATACTCCTATCCAAATTTCATATTATCGAACGCTACTAAGCGAGGGAGAGGAGTGTAATTTCGCGAAGCGGCCGGCTATCGATAAAAAGCCGTGTTTGGAGCTCGTTCGAGCTGTGCATAACGTCGGTAATGCAGCACGCTGCGAAAGAAACAGATATGAAACCCGCTTCTTGTCGTCTGGTGCTCGTGTCGTCTGCTGCCACGGTTGTCTTCTGCTAAGTTTCGATTTTCTGTCGATTGCTTCGCGATTATGTTTCAACGTTTTTAACTTTGTTTTTTCACCGTGCGGAGTGAAGCCTTCTAAAACTCCGACGAAGATGCTTCGACCGTAAAAAGAGAAAAAGAAAGAAGGAAAAATACCGAATAAGACCAGCAAACGCGAAGCGAGCCAATGAAAACAAGCTTCAACTTCGACTTTGACAAATGGCGTTTGAAACTTCGTCTTTGAGCGAGGCGCCCTCTCTGTTTCGGCGTTCGAACATGTTATAGTTTCGTATCTCTCCCTTTTCAGGGCTTAGCGTTTATACCGTCGTCTGCTTTCGTTGTGCGGTGGATTCTTTTCTGTTGGGCCTTGTTCAAAAGAGGGGAAATGAAAATAATGGACAGGGAAAAAAGGGAGGAAACACAAAAGAGATCTCTTTTATGGACAGTTGATTTCGAAGCTCGCGAGAATACATCGCTTCATTTGTCGAGCTAGGCTTAGCGAGACCTTTTTGTTTCTCGAAACAAGATTGACTAGCAGATATTTGTGCTTTTAGCTTGTGAGATAGTAAGGTATCTGTGGTAGAGGAAGGTTGACACACAAGGCGATGTTGTGCTGGACGGATAAGACGCGTCCTTTTGAAGAACTGTCGTCTTTTGAAAGGTGTTGAAGCGCAAACTTTTTCTTACCCTTTTGAGGTGTGTTTGTGCGACCGACACAAACACAGCGTATAGTGTTTGTGACGATGTTTACTAGAGCGTCGCGACTTCACTGAGGCAGGAAAGACGGATCTTAAAATGGAGGGATACTTTGTTTGTAGCCTAGCCGAAGGCGGTTTTTTGAAATGTGTCACAAAAGGGTTCTTCCTGGGATTCTGCTGAATGGGGCAAAGTTTGTTTCTCCGGGTCTTTTGTGGAAAAGTATCTCGAACGGAAGTGTTAACTTTGTGCTGTTTTTGCTAGGACGCTATTTATAGCACAGTACAGCATCAAAGTCAAAATTGCTGAAGAGCCTTGTCACCAGCGGCTTTTATCACAATTAATGCGTGCGCGTATGATAATGGATGTTGCAGCGTGTCTCTTATGCGGCAACTCATTTTTCTAAGCTTTTAATCAGCATTTTCTGTAGCACGATCTCCTATAGCTTTAGCCATCAATTTTCGATATGGTTTGGAGCACTATCTTCTGAGAAAGTGACTTTCGTAACAAGCAACTCTCCTACGTTATATCTACGTACTCCAATCAATACATCGGTCATTAATCGCCGCTGTTGACGCAAGGCGGCGTCCGCGTCGATCTTCAACTCTGCTTACGCCACGAGAATTACTGTTGACTATGTTTATCCAAAGACGCTGGGTGCAACTTTTAAATCCATTACCGTCGACAGCGCATCAGTTGGTGGCAGTTGATTAATTTGTCTCCCGCTGATGAGATTTGGGTGGGATTGATGATGACGACGATGTTTGCGGAAGCTACTATGCGATCACAGGGCAGGTGAAGGATTCCATTTTCCTTTCACTTCCGGGTCTCTCTCTCTTTTTTTTTTCTTTCTTGTTGTTTCCCAACACGACTGACATGAGTAGAGTCGTAAGGCTGTTTCCCCTGCCTTGGCTTATCAGTGTGTTAGGAGAAAGCAGGATTTGTATTTGAGGGAGTCTGATAAAGCTTATCACTTCGCGTGTGACAATATCGCTGTTTATCTCGCCTATTTTTTGAAGCTGATGGAGTGCAGGTTATCAATTTGTATCCAGTGTTCATCCAGTCGAAGTGTATTTTAATCCAAATGCCAAGTTAGTATTCGGAAAGTAATTGGTTAGTATTCAGAAAGTAACTCCGTACGCCATTAGAAATGCTCCACCGTCATTCAAGGCAGTGCAAATGAAGGGTACAAGTAGGGTAAAAAGGGTGTACAAGGGGTGTGAGTAGTGTAAATGCAGTGTTCTTCACTCTTTGATTTACGTATGTTTCTGTTGTCTTGATAGCCCTTTATGTTGTAGGTAGGATGGGCATTGTATCGCATCTTTGTGCGTTTATTTAGAATAGGCAGGAAGGCGATTTTCGAAACTTGGATAAAAAAATTGTTTTGTCTCCGTCACACCTTACCTGATGATGGATGTAATTTTTATATCATTCAGTGTGTACAACAAGATGTTTCGTAGAATATTCTTTACCATTATTACTTTGTCGCAAGTTCTCTTGCAACCGTGCAACGTTACAAGTGGGTCCTCCTTCCAAATAGATGATCAAACCGATATTTCTTTTGCAGATTTAATACTTTTTAAAATTTTAACTTTTTTTTACGTAGTGGGGTATCTGAGTGCAAGGCTTGTAACGGTTTAAATGATTGAAATAGTTAGTGATTCTATAATGCTACGGTATGAAATAGAATGCAGGGCCAAATACAATAATGCGGTCAAAATAACATCGTAATGAGATTATCAACTAAAATCGTGTTCCACTTCCACCACGTATGCTCTTTTATCAATTCAAGGGCGCCGACAGGTATCCGAGGTTGCCGGAAAAGAAAATATTCCTGCCGCAGTCTAATTAAAAATTCAGTTGCTGTTCACACGGACGCTTTTTATTGTTTCTTTATTACTGTTAATGGCGATACCAAATAAGCGAAGTACCGCAGCAAAACGGCAAAGGGCAGAAGCAGTAAAGCGAACACGAAAGCGTGTGGGATATAAAACTAGCATCTGGAAAAGAAGCAAGAATCCGATTCGACGGAGCGGAGGAAGGTTGCTTTCGTCTTCGTGTGTTTACATTTCTCCTCTGCTCCCTTTCTTCTCGTTTTTTGCTCAGTCGAAACCCGGAAGCGATGAAGTCGAAACCATGCGCTCCCCCAGAGCGGAGCGCGATTTCATCTGTGGCGCCATCTCTCGTGCGATACTGCAACTATTGGAGATCGCGTCTTTTCCGTCGTCTGCTACTAGAGAAAGTAGGGCAAGGGCCGTGGTAGGGTACGGATAACGTTCTTTTGCAGTGAATTTTCTTGCTTTTTTTCTACATTTTCGTTTTGGTTATTTTACTTATACCGCACGTGTAATTATGTATATATTCCACCATTGGTGGCAACACACAGTCCTATTGGATAGTTAAGCCTTTCCGAACAGTCGCGTCGCGGTGTTTGTTGTATGACCTCAACGGTCAATGTATTGGTAGAGTAGTGCTGCGTGCAAACTATTCGTTGCCTAAATATTATAAGTTTGCTCGGTGCGGAGGGCTGACGTGTGTGTTCTCGTGGCACTGTGGATAGTGTTGTTGACTTCGAGCCTGTAGGTCCTGAGTTCGAATCCTGCCTGTGCAATTTCGTATAAACCACTATTAAAGGTGTTCTTGAGTATTTCATTACTCCTGGGCATAACTCTTCAGTGGGAAACGTAACTTGCACACGTGATCGTGTCAATGTCCGTGTGACATCTATATGTCGTACGGCGCACGGTAGTGTACACATATGCCCATGTTTTAACGTTTTGCTGCATGTAGTAGGGATGTATACGTAACTATAATAAATTATTTTTAAAAAATTTCCCTAAGTTTGCGCACGAACATTTATTGAAAAAAAAAAAAAGTATTACAGTTCGTACTGTTATGTCCTGCTATGCGAACTCATTTGCCCAGCCATCTTGTCCTTCGTTCACTCGTCCGCCTGCCATCCGTTTTTTGCCAGCCATTTTACCGACTTTTGTTTCGTTGTGCTCCTTGTGTCTGCCTACGTTCCTGCCCAGGGTGTTGGGGATCGGCCTCGTTACCAAATCCGTAGGTTCGCAACAGTACTAATCCTGTTTTAGTTTTCTAGTGATAGTAAACTAATCATTTTCATTTCATTTATTTCTGTTTGTGTCAAACACAAAACAAGGTGGTACGCCAAAAAGCAGCAGAAGCCTGTACGACAATCTATGCGACAATTCGTTTTCTTTGCCTTCTGGCAAAATTTTATTTCACCATTTGCACACCGCGGGTTCAAAATACGACTGCGTTACATTTGGCACAATTAGCGTCCCTATCATACTATGCCATTATATTACACTTTCTGAGTCGAGGGTGTCCCAGTCTTGAGGGAAATGACGCGTCCAGATTTCTTTTCGCTCTGGGGTTGGAACCGGTATAGGTTTCGAAACGTCTGTTGTAGATCATTTTTGACCTGTTGCAGCTGCCGTGGAAAATCCTGTTTATAACATGCTATAACATTACTATTCTAGGAGAGCACAAGTGAAAAAAAAAAGTTTTTTTTAGAGACGTCAACGTCTTAGACGTTGTACAAAACGTGTTTTTCTTGAAGGTAACTGTAAAGTAATCAAGTTATTTTAACGTGGCGACTGTAGCTGTAAGCAGTTACATTTTGAAAAAAGTAGTTGTAACTCAGTCACTAACCCATTCCCTTATCTGCTTGTATTCCAAGGAGGTGTGATTTTGAAGGTTTAGAGTGTAGGGGGAGAGGGGAAGAATCTCTTCCGGTGTTTCCCAAGTACTATCGCACGTGTCACAGGCGTGAATACTTTCCGCGTCGCCGCGCACGGGTGACTCCAGGTTGTGTGTGTGTGTTTATAAAGTTTTTCAGCATTCTCTGGTTCAAGGAGAACCTGCCTTTGTCTTCAGACCGGTTTTGGAAGCCGCTGTACCCATGCATCTCTGCGTGCGTGCGTGCGTAGCGTGTTTTGTAGACTTCGCCTGCGACGGGGGATTTGTTTATACGTCGGATTGCGGCGCAGAAATTGTTTGTTTGTTTGTTTGTTTAAGGAGTTGGCTCTCTTCACGGGAGGTGAAGAGAGGTTGGCCATGCTCAGCAGGCCTGTACTGCATTCACGTCCGGCGTGGCGAGCGAGAAATCTGGGCTAGGTTTGAGGCTGGAGAGCGACACCCTTTCTCCGTGCCTTCTTCGTAGAGGTGGAGGTCCGGGTTGTAAATATCGGCACGCTGCGAAGTCTGCATCAGGATGCAAAAATGCAAAATCCTTCCGGAACGGCACGTCACCACACGGGAAGCAATTCGCTCGGGAATAACCAACCAACACGCGACAAAAAAATAAAAATCAGTTTGCGTAGTATTTCTGTAAAAAAAATTACAAAGAGTTTTTCTTTCTTTCTGGCACCAGGATTATGCATTCTGAAGACACGGGTCACTCACGAATGCAACAACTTTCGAAGTAATTTCTAAATTTAAGAAATTTGTAAGTCCGCTCGTTTCTGGTAGCCAGGGTCGTGCTGAAGATTTTCGAGCTGGTGGGTTCGAATCCTACCCAAGACGCATGCTAACCCCCCCTGTCCACCGCTCCTTTATTGCTGCCCTCTCTCCACCTGTCCGCGTCTCTACGCCGCTCATAGCCAGAGTTGCTTCGCGGCGCTAACACCGAATATAAATATTTAAAAAAAATTAAAGGAAAAGGCACCTTCCCTCTCACCCCTTTGGTGAGCACAGCTGGTGACCCCTGAGAAGCACGTTTCTTAAACGACCGTATCGTTTGCGACCGTTCCGCGTCAGGTGACCTTGACGTTCCGTGCGGCCATTACGGAGCAGTCACGGAAAAGGGGCGTGTCATCATCAGGGGTGTGCCCCCAGGGGCGTCAGACTTTGCGTTATATCGTATAGTGCACTGTTTGATGCAAAGCCGGCGAACGTGGTTTGAATTCGCTGCACGGTTGAAAGTGATTTTGCTGTCAGGAGGGCTTTCGCTGCATTTATATTTTGTTGACTTAATGTTCCGGCTTAATTTATTGCCTGTCCGTGCTGTCGTTAATGAGGGGGTTGTAATTTTTGCCTCGTGTAGGTGTACTTTTCATTCACTATCACTGTATAGAAAGAGTTTTCGGGCTCGGGGATATAAAGAACGATGGACTCTTTTTCTTTCCTCCAAGCTGTTCGTTTGCTGGAGCTGTTTCTGTTAGGAGAATGCATTCTGCACGATATACATTGTATTACTTGTACTTTTTTAATACTCCCTTAATCGAGTATTGCGTGGGTGGACGAAAGCCGCTGGAAAAAGTATGTATGCATAACGTATCACGTGACAGAATATATATATATATATATATATATATAACAAATAGGTTAATATATCAGACGGCTACGAAGTTGAATAAAAGTGAAATAATAAGACTTGGACTACAGATTACAGGAACGTTAACAAAAACTAATTTATTTAATGGGCAATTTAACACATAGATTAAAAAAAGAATGGTCGACGTTTCGACTGTGGCACTGTCTTCGTCAGGACAAAAAGATATATATATATATATATATAAAGATGTATATATATATATATATATAGTTGAAATAAATGGGAGACAGGAGACGAAAGTAGGGGAAGTAACAAAAAAAAGGGGGCTTATTAAAACTTAAAAATTATAAAAGTTAGGGATGACGTCTACGTTACCGCGGAAGCTCCGCCTTCTTCGGGACGAAAGAGCTTTAGCTCTTTCTTTCGTTTTCTGTCTCCCATTTATTTCAACTATAATGACATAGCCATCCGATCCAACTCCAACTTTTCAAGTTATATATATATATAAAAAATACGCGAACATCCTTCGAAAATTCTGACCGTCACATAAGTGTATCATGCAACCTCACCCACGCTATGAACGCCAGCTTTTCTTCGTCGCCAGACTGCTTCGTGCTTAACTGTGCCTGCTTATCCGTCCTTCATTAGTCATCGTGGTTTGAGCCTTCGAACTTGTTTGCGCATTTTATTGTAGCTTTAGGATTAGTCCCTGCACCATCGCATTATTTCGCGGAGTTACAACATCAATTAAAAGTTTGTAGAGCACAGAAGTGCCGAGGTACGCCGCTCGTAACCACATTTGCTTCGCGGCGGAAACACGAAATTAAAAGAAAAAAAGTACGCAGGTCCCCAAGCAGCAAAATGTACTGAAAGTCGACTGCAATAGGGGTGGACGGGTAGGTGGAAGGCCTTGAACAGACTCCTGAAACTAAAGAACACTGATAAGACACATACCGTCCACCCCTATTGCACTCGACTTTCAGTACATTGTGCTGCTTGGGTCACCGCTTCAGCAGCTGGAACAAAAAATGGCGGCGTTCTTTAATCAGTACGTTACAAACCCTTTTTATGCGAAACAGTTTCTAACAACCCTGTTTCAGATATTTGTCTTTCTGTCGTTCGCTCTCATTCACACTGGACCTTTACCTTACGTATATGGGGATAAAAAAAAAAACAAAAAAAAAACAAATTCAGCGGACATTCCAGTGTGTGCTTAAGCACTCCGGTCGAACTGGTCGTTCCAGTAATGACAAAGTACAACAGCGCTGGGCCGGGGTATAATCAATGAAGAAAAGGAAAAAAAAAAAAAAAGAAGTCCTCACTGGCAACAGTGCTCGTCGTGGGAGAAACGGAAAAGACCGGGGAAAGCACTAATTTTTAGGCCCGTAAATAAAGTTTAATGGGCGTCTCGCTAGATGTTATTTCGTACGAAGATAAGTATTTAAAGTGATTGAAACATTCAAATAATTTATTTTACTCAAAAAGAAGCTTTCGGACGGACTTGTTTTTATTTTTTTTTTAGTAAAATAAATTATTTGAATGTTTCAATCTCTTTAAATACTTACCTTATTCACATACGAGTGCTAGACTTTTCCCATTTTTGCCCGTTAATTTCTTACGAAGGAACGACTAGTGTTTGCCGTACTTATTACGTTTCTATTGCGCTTCGAAGCGACATAATCGATGCAGGAAGGGGACTAACGTCTACATTAGGTGGCGAATCCGTATTTTTTTTTTTTTTTTTCGGACAGCCCCTTTTCTAAAAAGCGGAATAATTCTAGGAATAATCTCAGCAACACGACACCCATTTAGTTACGCTTCTCTACGGAGATCGGGCGGTTCGTAACCGTGCTACACTCTAAGAAAAAAAGGAGTAAAACGGGGAGTAATTGCAGCTTCTACTCCCCTAGTCTGCAATTACTCCGCATTTTAGTCCCCTAACCCAACATTTAGTCCCGACGTTTACTCCCCACGGCTGCAAATTGTCCCTAAACTTCGCGAATGGTCTCCTGAATGCAGAAGTCTACGTAAATATGTGCCCTTGGTCAATTTGAACGACATAAGGCTGTATAACTCACACAACGTAGCAATTTTCCAGCCACACAGAGTAAGAAACAGTTAGCGCATCTTTCTTCGCAAATTGTGCCCTAGTATGGCGCAAGATTTTATATCACTCGATATATCACGGTTGACGGTTTGCTTCAAAGTATCTTCATGCATGCGCACCAATTATGTACCTGGGACTCTTACAACATCGCGTGAAATGCGGTCTTCACTCTGTGACATTCATTTACTCCCGTGCATTTACTCCCGAAAGGGACTATTTTTTGTGGCAATGCAATTACTCCCCAAAAGGAGTAAAATTACGCCTTTTTTTTCTTAGAGTGTACCTCGTTGCTGGCGTCCCCGATCGGGCACGAACCCGCTACCTTTGCGATCGGTGAGCGGACACGTTACTCAGTGATCCCCGTTACTGCGTTTCTCGTTCACGGCCAGTGACAGTAACCGAGTGTGACAGTGAACGTAAGAAGGGAGGCTGGCAGGCAGGCAGGCATGCGGGGATAATAACAGTTTTCTGCGTAGCCTTAATGATAATAATGAGTGCAGAAAAGGCAGTTCGGTGGGGCGCGTCGACCGGGTAGACACACACGGGGGGGCGGTCAAGCGGACACAGAGCCCGATTCCCACGGAGAGGGAGATTTCTGCTCGGAAGCGTGACAATTAATTTTGTGCCTCGCGTGACGGGAGAGAAGGTTCAAGTGTCCAGCAGCTGCCGTCCAGCGTGCCTTTGTTATTTTCACCTCTAGCCATCCAAAGAGGGCGCGAAAGACGCGTGTGGTGGAGGTACCCTCGGTGGGGGTACCCTCGGTGGATGATTAGGGTTGCCACCAGGCCGGTATTATACCGGCACGGCCGGTTATTTGCTCGCTCTGCCGGTTGCCGGTAGTTAGATGATACCGGCAGCCTTTTGCCGGTATTTGTGGCTCAACACCTTTCATAGGGGCTTTTACAGGGTTTTCCTTTGAACATTCCACTACAGCTTGCATAAATCTGGAGCGCAGACCCAACTCCGTAGTCAACAGTCGTTTTCTTAGTTATTCATTATTATTATCATTGTTGCCTTGAGCGAGTACACTGGTTTCCTCTTTCTCTCTCTCTGTATACTCTACGCCCCTCACCCACTTTCCCTTTCCCGCGAACATTTCCTCCTTTCCCTCTATTCCACCTCCTCTCCCTCAGCCGGTATTTTTCGCTACGAAAGGTGGCAATCCTATGGATGATAGCAGCAATTTTGCTGGCGCGGTGCACATTGCTCAGGTGACGCACTGGGAAGTGGGAAACACTGAGTTAGGGACTGAGCATGGCATTGTAGCCGTGACGGGCTCGCGCCTAACGAAGAAAAGAAACAAGAGAGAGAGAGAAAATCTTCATGGGCCTTGTAAAGTGTACCCTGGGGCTGAAGGCCCATAATATCCGACACCGCAGAATTCATATGGATTCGAATAAAGTACGCATAATTAGAGTGTGTTACTAGAGCGTTGATGACGTCAGCGTTAGCGCCGCGAAGCAACTTGTGTCTATGGGCGACATACACATGTCGACAGATGGACAGCAGGAAGGAGTGCGGGACTGTGGATTTGGCCTTGTCAGTGTTTGCTCATTTTCTGAATCTTGAGGTTTAAATCTGTTTGACACCTACAAATTCCGAGTCTCAATATCCTCTCATATTCCTCCGCACTGCTGAACAGACTGTCCCTGCGACTCAGTCGTACACTTCCAGTCACTGATTTTTTTTTCCTTCTCTCTCTCCTCCTCTATTTCCAGATCAGGGTGAAACTGTTGTGAGCCACTACAACCAGATGAGAAGAAGTTGATGCTAACTCAAGTGAGAGAAGGAACGAAACAACAAAGAAGAAAAAAAACAAGACAAAAAAAAAAGAAGTTGCGAAGGATGTGTCTATGGTGTAACCTGTGTGTGTGTGTGTGCATGTCGCTGTATTGAAGAAGAAGAAGGCAGGAGCCTCAGCTTTACGTGAGAGCAACCAGCAAAGAAGTGGATGTGGTGTTGGTGGACTTGAAATACAAAACTCTAGGACAGTTTTTTACTATGGACATAAACAAAGTGAAAACTGTTGCTGTTCCTGTTTTCACAGACTTCCCTCCCTGCCTCTACCCCCCCCCCCCCCCCATACGTTTTTCCTTTTTTTTTTTTTCCTTTCGTGCGTGTACGGTTTTCCGGAGTGAGGAAGGAACGGAGCCATATGTGTGTTTTTAATTTTTTTTGAATTTTTCTTTATTTTTATTTTTTTTTGTTGCAACGAAAGGTCCACACACGATAAAAAAAAAAAAGGTGAGAGGGTGATTAAGAGTGTGAGGAAGTGTAAACGAAAAAAAAAAAAGAAGTAAAACGTGCTGCGAACTCCATGTGCAGCAGGAAAAAAAACAAAACAAAAAAAGACAAACTGTTGTAGGGTTGAAAAAGGAAGACATTCTGGTGGGACAGCACCCTTCGACCACTTAAAGCCGCGAGGCGCATGTACAGTCGTTGTGCTGCTGCTGCTGCTACTTGTGCTAAAAAAAAAAAATGCGCTGCTGAATTTTGCGCCGCCTGAAGTGCGCTCTTTCTTTTGGCAACGTTGAGCGTCTGCTGGTGATATCTTGGTGGCTAGGAAGAGAATGGCTTTGAATCACGGGGAGGAGATGAAATGCTGCGTCGGCGGTCCGTGGATGTTGTTGTGGTCGTCGTGCTGCACCGAGGCTGGAGAGTCGTCGTTGTCATTGAGGGACGAAATTTCGTAACACATTTTTAAAGACCAGGAGAACTCCCGGGGAAGAGGGGGAACGTCCCCCAATGACGTAGGGTTCTGTCGTGTGGAAATCTAGGGAGGCTGTAGCCAAGATAATTGTGTCGTGTGTTATTTTTAGAAAGAACTTCTAAAATTTCTAAATTTAGGATTTCTAAAGGCTTGAAATGGAAAAAGGTCTGGCTACGAAGCTAAGGAAGTGGAATTCTGTAGAATATCTGCAGAAATGTTTCCCCATAAAGCTGTATTAGTCGCGCAAAACGAAAATAACAATCTGCACGGGCAGGTGGAAGCCCCTCTGTTTTCAGAACGTTTCTGTAATTGCGACAAAAAAAAAAAATCCTGGTAAAAGTTGGTGCCTCCTGCCACCCCCTCCTAAACCTCCTTCAGAGTCTCGTATTTGCAAGCAAGACCCTGCGCACACAAACGTAAATTACAAAGGCTGAAATCTACAATTGGAAGAAAAAGAATTCACCGTTTAAGCCTCGCCAATGCACAAGCAGTGACCCTAGAAGAAAAGTCGACGAGTGTCGCTTGCGGATATGGGACCCGTGACTTTCCGATTGCTGAGCACATAGCTCCCTCTGCTACCACTAAACTACGCCAACATCACCACACTCTCGATGTTGACAAGGGGCGTCCCTTCAGCTGCACTCGCCGACTCTTCATCGAATGCCGTCGCGCGGATCTACGGAGTGCAGACAGTGTCTTAACTAAATTGTGCGGAACATCTTCCATCGACTCTCCCGCCTCGGCACGATACGACGGCGTCCTCGAACGTCCCGTAGAAAATAACAAGAAGAAGAAGAAAAAAAAAAAAGAAGCCTCACAGCTTTTGTTGAAAGTTGACACACGACCCTCTTCCCCAAAGTCCCCCGAAAGTCCCCCCGTCATGTGCCTCTGTGCTCTGCTTCGATATTCCGGAGCGTATAGTCCCGACACTCGTCTTTCGGTTTGTGGCATAGTTGCTGCCTGTCTCGAGATAGCTTTAGAAAAGGTGTGTAGCAAATTTGGGTGGTGCGCACATAGTCTGAACCTTGACTACGAACTCAAATGTTTCAGTTGGATCTTGTATCCCACAGGAAATGGAACGCTGCTGGTTACAGTGCAGCAGCAGTTTGTTAAGGTTTCTCGTACAGTCTAATGCATGATGGCGAAAGGTTACAAAGAAAAAAAAAACTCTTCAAAAGGGTCTTGCAGAAATTTAAAAAAAAACAAGCAGCTTCTTTTCAGTACATACTTCAGCCTTGGTATGTTGCCAACCTTCAAATACACACACGTATACGCACCTTAAGCTGTCCCGTAAAAAAAATAAGCCGCAACAATTTCTTCTCAATGCTTACCGCCGAATTAGAATTCTACGTTAGATAGAAAAATGCGCAATTTGTAGTCACGACCTTGACTATTCGCACCACCTTTGTAGGAATATATTTCCGTTCTTCGACTTTGCATGACTTGTCACACAGTGATGCGTTTTTTGGCCTTTCAACGGAAGAAAAAAAAATACACTCGGTTGTGTAAGGTGCCGCCACGACGAAGTGCTTAACCACATATTTTATGTTGCCTTTAACATCTCAGGACAGATTTTTGCAATTCCTTGTCCATAGAGCCAGGCAAGGATGATAGTTTTTTCCTTTTTTTTTTTCTTTTCTTTCAATTCGCTGCCAGCGCGGCGATTCGACGAATGAGGGTTGACGTTCAGAGCTCTGTGCTTGTAGTCAGAAGGAAATGAACTGTTTCTTCGTTTTCTTTTTTTGAAAATGTGAGAAAGATAAGAGGAAGAGGTGTAACAAAAAAAAATACACCTCTTGTGGGTTTTGCTTTGAGGAAAAAAAAAAGTACACGATTGAGAAGTGGGAGGCGAAGAAAAAAAAAAAAAAAAGCCGCTACCAAGCACAATTTCTCGAGGTGATGTGAGACTACCATTTTGTCTATGATATAAATGAATGACTATATATACATGAAGAGACATGTACTATATTTCAGTATATATATGGGATCATCCCCATGTATTGCGTCACCAACCACCGCTCCCCCTTCCTCCCATTCTTTTGTGAGGCATTAAATGTCAGAGCAAGAAATTGTGAGTTGTGTCTTTCATGGGCTCTCTTTGTCTGGAAGCGTGTCTCTCTCGTGTGCCCCTGGTGGTGGTGCTGGTGGTGTCAGTGAGTCGCATCGGTAGGGTGCACGACCTGCAACGAGGTTATGGTCGGTAACACTAACTGCTAAATGACAGTTTGGTGCCGACTATCTCCCGTTCGCTACTAGGTCACGAAGTCCAGTGTCGTCTGCTTTAACTACATACTTGTTCCACACGATTTCAGACAGTCACGAATGGCTTGTAGGTACGGTTGCTAAAAAGGAGGCAGGGGCTGATTCGTGGATTTAGGATCAGTAGGCGAACGCTGTTGCGAAAGGTTATTATTACGTGTTAGCGCCAGGAAGCAGCTGTGGCTGTGAGTGACGTAGAGATGTGGACAGGTGGAGAGAGGACAGCAGGAAGGAGTGGGGAACAGGGGGGTTGGTATGCGTACTGGGGCGACGAAAAGTGTAGACGTGATTGCGGGCCGTGGCTCATGGTACGTCTAGTATTGAGCAGGCATTATTTAGCATCGTAGAAACGAAACACAGGATGAGTACAACACTTACGCTTCACAACGCCCAGTTGCATATTTCGATTATTAAAGGGTGGCGGTTGATGGAAAGTGACTACCAGTAGGATTCCAGCCCGCACCCTCTGAGTTCCAGTCAGAGTTTCTAGCAAACATTAGTGTAACACCGCCCAACTCTAGTTGAGGTGAAAGTGCCTGTGCAACAAGGGGTGGCCTTTTACTATGATAAGTGAGAAAGATTGTAAGAACGAATAAAAGTAAAAATAATTGAAAAAATAATTGATTAAAAAGAGGCACATGGATACTGTAGGAGAAATTCGGATAACTTGTGTATCACGTTAGTGCCATTGTACCCCTCATGTGCTATCATCTATCATGAGTTCTATGGCTCACACAGTAGACTGACAGACACAAAATATAATCACACTGCATGTTCTACTGTCATCAAGTATTTCACCAGGTGGCTGTGGGCAAGGCTCATTCTGAAGCAGTTCCAGTACATGTCCTTGTGTGTTCCCTCATATTCCTGCTTTGCTCTAGGAGTTAACCGAATGAATTAAGGCAAAGAAAGCCTCAGTGCCAACTGCGGTTACAGGACCATAGTAGAAAACCTAATGCGTATATAGATTATACAGGGTTTTTTTTTTTTTTTTAGCCTTCACAGAATTTTTATTAAAAAACTCTGAGAGCAGCATTGATGTCATTTTTGCTATTGTCTTCGCTATGGGACAGGCTTTATGTTGTTTCTCGCTAAAGTGCATGTAGATTTATCAAGAAGACGATTTCTTCTTTTTTTTATTGCTTCAAGAAAGGAAGCCAAGCTACTTTTAGGGAAAGCATAGGGCTGTTGAAGGTTGTTCATCTTTACTCGTGAGCAGCAGGTACGTATCCAAAAAAACGAAAAAGCTAACGAAGCGATCTAAACACTTAAAGGTTTAAGCTGAAGTCTCGTCTGGCTGGTTCAGTGAGGTTAGCTCATGTAGTATCCTGTGTTTAAATAATATGATTTTGTGCCTACCTTCAAAGCCATTTTTGGCGAACGTACTCTCTGGAGACAACGATATTTCACACTCGCCGAGGCCAAAACCAGTGTTGTTGATCGAGAAAACGCAGCGTAGTGGCTCCGATTAAATTGGGAGAAGTCATGGTAGCCAAGCCGAGACATAGTTACAGGACACCCCCCATGCCGTGGCAACATATCTTCCGTGCACAGAGGATTTCAGAATCAAATTATTTGGCCGGAAAGGCAAAGATTTCAAAGCAGATGAGTATGCAAGCGCAGGTTTGTGTCGTCTGCGTTAGAGTGGCACTGTCGTCTGCGTCTGTTTGTAGCGCGATGGAAGTGTCGTCTGCGTCTCTGCGTCTGTCTCCCTTGGCTGGAGTACCCACTGGTTTCAAATTTGTATTGTGTCGTGTGTCTCGTTGGTGTTTCTGAGAACTAATGTTCGGCAACAACCAAAATGAACTGGTGAACAGCTCAATGATATACCAAGGAGAGTCGGAAGCCCTATCGAGTCGACCTTCGTTACGAGGTAAGCCTGCATCAACGGCTCATACTAGCGTTCAATTCACGTCACGATATCTCTTTCGACTCATTGAACTTTTTAGTCTGTTAATATCCAGTATCCACGGCGCACTATAAAACACCTGATACACTGCGAACATATCGTGCTTTTGCACGTTTTAGGTCGTACAATCATTACACTTCGCATAACAACACATATGGGCGCAATAGTGAGTAAAAACAAATGGGCCGAGGGCAGCAAGAGTTGGGAAGTAACAAAAGTAACATAGGGCTTTTCAATTACCACACACATTTTTCAATCTGTTTGTTTATTACACCATATAATTACAAATTTTGAGCGTATTGATGTTGCGGGGGAAGGGGGCTGAAATGGTTGACAAACGGATGCAGGGGCTTTTGAAGGTTGATGAGGTCGAAATGTGTTTGAGAGACTGAGGGTACAACACGTAACAGTTGTGGAATCTTATCTAGTCACAACTACCATCCTGCGTTTGGTTTCCGCTGTCTTATCTGGATGACCTAGACACAACTAATATCCTGCTTTTGGTTTCCGCTGTCTTATCTGGATAATTGCGTGTAGCGGTTGGGGAGCACAGTGGCACATCTGGAAATAAAGAAAAAAAATTGAGAAACTGTACGATCTAAGTTCTCATTTTGCCTATCATTAAAAGCACACCCTGGTCTCCGCTAATTGCTGAGTTTGAATTTGTTGATTAAATGGGATTCGCGTTGTCCTTGGCTTCCTTCTGAACTAAAGTTTGACTGTAGGATAACAATTGAGGCATCGTTAACCGAGCGTCTGAATTGTTCAACGTGATCAGAAGCTGGAAGACGAGGCTATGTCGGCTATGTCTCTCTCTTTTTTCGCCCGAAATCGACGTATTTTCAGAGTTCTGCGTATCTTGTCGTGGGAGCCCACAGCAGGCCCGCACCAAAGGGGAGAGGTGCAAGAGGAAGAACCTCCTCATTACGTCACGTGACCTTTCGTCAAGGTGGTCACTTGTCAGCGTCCGTATTCTCGGCGCCGGGTCACAAGAATTCTGCGGCAGGAGTCCAGACTTGTGCCCGTTACTCGAAAAAAGTAATTGATTACCGTTACCGTTACTTCTACGCAAAAAGTAATTGATTACCGTTACCAATTACTCGACTCCAAATGTAATTGAGTAACGAGTAAAAAAGTAACGCGTTACTCCGGTCGTTACTCTGCATTCACACAAATTATACCTGTCTTTGTGTGCCCCAGAAAAAAAGAATAAAAAAGAAAGGAAAGAAAGAAAGGTTAAATAGCGGAACAGCTGAAATAACACGAAAAACAAAAACGCTTAGGACAGGTAGATCTGTACGTCTACTGTATTTATCGCCCGGGAAGACGTTGACCCGATTGTGGAAGAACATTGCCTGGAACCTCCCCATGACTCACTAAACCTCTAAACCTCCAGGTACCACCATACTGGTGTAGGAAGAGATCATGGAGACAGACCCTGAAATTCCAGGACGTTAGTACAATGACCTGGACTTGCTATAGTAGAACGATCCAACAAAGGCTGACGGCACGAGGGGCTTGACTTGGGGCAGAACACCTGAAAAATAAGTTAATCTCTGCCGGAAAAGTAATCAATTACTGAGTAATCGATTACTCTAAAATGTAATTGATTACTCGAAAAAATTACTTTCACAGTAAAGTAACTGATTACTCGAAAAATTACTCAAAAAAGTAATTGATTACAAGTAACGCAATTACTAGTAACGCGTTACGCACAAGTCTGGGCAGGACTGACCGAAGAAGCCAGTCGCTCGCATAGATGAGGTCACATGAGAATGGGACCAAGGGAACGCCCTCTTGCCGTCACAATGTCGTCAAACGGACGTATTGCATACGTCTCTCCGTGCGCTTCCAGTGATTTCCAACGTTCATAATAAATTGTATTGGTCACGTCGGCGAAACGTAATGCGGGAATTCGGTGAATTAGGGAATCGCTATTCGTGGAAACAAATGTCTCAGAATTGACGCTTGGAGAGCGAACTGCCCGTTTTAAAATATATTTTTCTAAAAAGCTTAAAACAATGTCCCCTTACTTAAGTAGGCGGTGCGTTTCTAGCCGTCCATATATCTGAAGGCGTCGCCAAATTGCGTTTCAGCCAGGATGATTTGAGGCCGTCCCGCGAAGCGTCCATCTGCAATGGGTTGCCAGACTGTGATATTTTTTTCAGCCGCTCTCTCCGCTTTATTGGTATTAATATCCCATTTTACGAGCGCACGTAGGACGACTGCGCGCTTGGAAGTTCCCATTTTATTGAGAAGTTCTCCCTCTTCTTTGGGCAGGTAGTAGGGATGATTAAAATACGCCGCTCAAAGTATCGCTTTATGGGTGTTGTATCTCTTTTTATTATTATTATTATTATGATTGTTAAGACCGAGTTAGGTACTTAGAGTAGTTGTCTGGGTCTCGCAGAATCTTTTATATTTTAAAGATAGAGACTTCCTAATCGACCGGCGGCGGTTGTCCTGCCAGTATAACTACGGGCGTATGCCTTATTTCTGTTTTTGCGTTAGCGCCGCGAAGCAACTCTGTCTGTAAGCGGCATTCGGCCGTGAACAGATAGACTGCAAGAAGGGGTTTGGAGACAGAACGGGTTAATATGCGTCCTGGGCCGACTTCAAGGGGAACTGTCTTGAACGTTTACCGGAAAACTCAGGGAAACCTGAGCATGCACAGTCGTTGGGTGGATTCGAACCCACCACCTTCCAGTGTCCAGCACGATCGACTTGGGAGCTTATCACCAAGGGGTTGAATGCTGTATCCACCCTGCTTAGTGGACGACACACGCGATAGAGGAATATATTTATCTCATTTAAGCTTCTTTATCCTCACCGTTACCCAGACTTGTACGTAACGCGTTACAAGTGATTGCGTTACCTGTAATCAATTACTTTCTTGAATAATGTTTCGAGTAATCAATTACGTTTTTGAGCCAGTAATTTTTCAAGTAATTGAATTGCAATATTGAGGAATCAATTACTTTTGAAGTAGAGTGTCAAAATAACAATGCTCTGTGGCAAATTTCCTGTGCTTTTGTTTTGCTATTCTACTGTAGTAAGCGGGAAAAAATATTATTGCTACTTCTCACGCGCAAGTCTTTCGCGCTGTTTCAGCTGTCCCAATCACTTAGGAGTTGGGGTTTTTCTTATATATATATATATATATATATATATACTTTTTTTTTTTTTTCGAAGCACACAGAGGCTGAAATTTTTGCATGAATTGAAAGTAACGGCCCGAGTAACGCGTTACTGTTATACTCGTTACTCAGTTACATTTTGAGTCGAGTAATTTGTAACGGTAATCAATTACTTTTGCTAGAAGAAGAACGGTAACGGTAATCAATTACTATTTTAGAGTAACGCGCACAAGTCTGCCGTTACCCAAACAATAATTAGCTCGTTACATAACGGTAAGACTACAGATATTAAGAAAGTAGATTTCGTGCACTTACAATACCAAACAGGAATCTTTCAGGAATGTTATCGTACAGGCTTTTTTTTTTTTCTCGAAGTTTTTTTCTTAGATATCAGAGTTTCTAGATGTGACTCCGAACCCTGTCCATAGTCTGTAGAACGAAGTGTGACGTATATGCGAAAGGGAGGGAATGTTTTCGTCAACAAGGCCGGATGTTTTGAACCTGTGTACGGCTCTGTGTTTATTCGCGGCTGGCTTTTTCCGGCACCCTGGACAGTGTCTGGAGGAGCTGTCGTCAGTTCGGCCGCATCAAAGCACAGCTCCTTACAGCTTGTTGATGTATGTGTGGCTGGAGAGAAGCCCGAGGCACCATGGATGTTGAGATGAGAGAGAGTGAAATAGGTTGTTCCATCTTCGTTCGATGTTGGTTGGAGAGGTCAGCAGTTTTTTCTTTTCTTTTTTTCTTCCTAGAAGTGCATTATATTCCAGGATTAGAAATACAAACTTCTTCACGTGGAAAGAGTACCCCAAGGTACTACTTGCGACACGGTTGTCCGAAATCAGCACCCCGTGGCTTATCCCTTCTCAAATCTTCGGGTGTTGCAAGGTCATTTATTTCAAGTAAGAAACACGTGCAGCGTATGGCCCACCTTTAAATACAATATTGAAACAACATTTTCGATGACAATCAGGGAAATATGGGCTGCAGAACTACTGACAGGCGATTTCAGACCAACCGTGTCGCGAGCAGTACATCCCACTGTTGTGGTGCTGCAGATAACGTTATTCAAGGTACACTTGTCACGATACGTTAGATCGTGGGATCATTGAGGGAGATAAGGAAGGGGGTCACGTGACAGGCCACCATAAATGAATGAATCAAAATTCACGAAAGAAAGGGGTAAGGGGGAGGAAAGCAGTAGTGAGGGTGAACTTTCAAGTGTCCTAGAGTACACTTTGTAATTCTATGCGTGTGCTAGTAATTTCCTTTGATCTCGGTGAGAGTTCTCTTGCAAGAACGGGGAACCACTTTCCTTTAATCTTAAGTTGACACCGCGAAAGAGGTGTACTTCGAAGTAACGTGATCGAAATTCCCGTTTCAAAATAAACTACTATAAATAAATGTTATCCGACTATAAGTTGACAAGATAAGTTGACAAGTAAATTTAAATGAATGCAGAAATTGAATTCGGCACCCGATCAATTCTGCAACTCAAAAAAAAAAAAAAAAGGGAAATACAAATAAAATATAAAAATATAGAAAACAGAAACGCGTCGTAACACACGCACCCACCAAAACGTAGTCTCGCGGCCACAATTAGTATATACAAAACGATCTATAAACATCTATCTATCTACCTATCTATAAATAAATCTATAAATCTATACACATATAGATCTATAAATATACAAAAAATCTATAGCATTCTCGTTGATTTTCCTTGTTTCGAGAACGTGAATTTCGAGACCGGGGATTTCGCAACCGGGAATATCGAGGCCCACCCCACTAAACAAACGTGTATATACAGGCGGACAGCTGGAGAAACATCAGCGGAAATCTCACAACGTGCGCATGTTGCTTATTATAACCTTCCTAGTAATGCATTTCAAAGTCGATAGGAGGATGAAAAATACGTGCATAACTTATTCGAACCGGTATCCTACGCAGTTGCTTGTAAGTGTGCGCGCATCGATAAGATCGATATTCAATTATTAAGATCGATCATAAACGTGACGATTGATCTGGCGAGCGATTCAGCGACCACTCCACTTTGATCGGCAAGGTCGAATAATAACTATTTTCTGTACTGTTCCCTGGACACTTGCCAGACACGCTGCTGTCATTAGGGAGGTTTTATACGAAGGGCCAGTTCTCAGCAAAGAAAGCTTGACGATTTTAAACACCTTCAGGGGCACGATTCTATTTAAGCGATAGAAAAGGCTTAATAAAACTGACGAATGTGTCACTTTTGTGAGCTCACGCATGGTTGCGTTCAGCGGGTACTGTCACGACACTTGTGGCAGCAACAGCTGTCCGGGTCGTTCGAAAAAAAAAAAAAGAGTCAAAGTAAAAAATAAAATCGTGAAATCATCGGCAGCCATAAAATAATGCAGCTGGCAGCTAGAGGTTAAGCGGCGTGGAACGTATAGGAACAGAGGTGATGCTTAGTTTATTCGGAATAGCAAGCCGGCTCTTTGCCTGGCTAACCTTTCCATTCTTTTTTCTTAATAAAGATATACCCCCACCCCCACCCCCTTAGTTCATTCTCCTACTGGCACTGTGGGCTGCTTGCGACGACTGCTTTAAACTGTAGAAGACACAAGTACTTGAAAGGGTTCTGGTGTCAATCTGGGCGGGTAACAAAGTTACTCGTGAGTGTATAGATGCTAGGTATTTAGTCAGTTAGTTACCGTTTTTCGTTGCAATAGCGAGTGACTTGTCGCTTCATCTATAGTTACTTTTTTTAGTAACTGTATAGTTACTGAAAAAAAAAAAACTAAGTTGCTGCAAACCGTGCCCAACAGCGTCTCAGGAAAACCCAGGGAAAGCACCCGCAGCTAGCGCAGAGCCTGTACCAGGATTCGAAGCCGTGTCATCTCTAACACTTGGCGTGGAAGGCGATCGCACTGAAGCTTTTATTTACTTTTATTTGCTTTACTTTTTTAATTTTTGTTAATTTCTCAGTAGTCGGTGCTCGAGTACCATCCACGATTCATAATCTCGGTGATGAGGCTGCTAGACACTGGATGCTCATTAACCTTTTCTTTCTGCCAATAACCAAGTTTGTTTACATACTCTGTACACTTACACAGGGTGTTTTTTTTTAAATTTCCAATCAGTTAGATATTTTTTTAAAAAAGCTGTGAAAGTAGAGCTTTTTCGCCTCATTTGCATATACAAAATTTTGGCGATTTGTATCTCAATATACGTGCCCGTTTCAGGGTTTTTGAGAAAGAGAGAGGATTCGAATAATGTTTTGTTACCTCCAAGTTTGCTGTCTCGCATTTTTGCGAAAACAACTAATTAAAAACTTAAGGTAATTACTCGTCCAGTAGATACGTGGTCTTTCCCACAGCACGTCTGCCAGGCGGTATGAGGACCCGCTCGCAAAAATGGTATCACACAGTTTTTTTTAAAAATCTGTAAACACCCTATATGTACACTGTAAACGCTTTCACACCTTTAAAGGTGTAATAATGTGCATGGCGCACGCCCTTTTGGGTGTAATTTTGGTAACATCATAATGGAGTACGGTTTAGCACTAATTTTCTTTACGCGCATGCTGTCTGCCCTCCAAAAATTCAGTCTTTCAAGTCTCAACATTGTTGAACAGTACTGTAGACACTTGCATGTGCTCGATTATCGCTAGCGATGCATATGTGCATTAGCCCGTATCTACTATATCCAAGACATAATGAGAGCAAGATTTGAACTGACACCTCATCTTTTGTAATGGTTTTTGAATTTTGTAAAATATCAACCTGGAGGTACAATGTTAGGCAACCAGGTTTAATGTGCATGGCGCACACCTTTAAAGGTGTGAAAAAGTTTACAGTGTAGAGTACAGCTCACACGGCAGCTGATCCCTTCGCTGTCATATGCTATTTAATAGGAAAATGTACCTCAAAATAAAGTGATCGAAATCCCAGTTGCAAAATAAACTATCGTAAATAAATGTCATATCGGACTAAAAATGCACACATTGAACTTGGACTAACCGAATAATAAACTCACCACAACATGCTGCTCCGTCGTGTCCGCCCTGCTAAGCCAAACGGCGGCTAAAAAATGTGACTTTCGTTCGCTAAAACTACTTGGACAGACATCAAAAACCCGTGAATTTGATTGGTTCAATAGTGACGTCGTGTTTCTAAACACGGCATATCGTCTTCCGAAGCAATCGAGCATTCTCCTTGATTTTCCTTTTCTTTCTTTTTTTTTTTTTCAAAAACGTGAATTTCGAGATCGGGGATTTCGCAACCGGGAATATCGATGTCCTCCCATTTAAGAAAACTCGAAAATTACGAGAATATCGTATAAATCCAATCCGCACAATGCAAGAACTTAGGAATACCAAATGAGCGGAGAATGCGATGAGGGTCGGGACGTGCGTTTCGCAAGTCTGCTGTAGGGACTCTGCTGCTCTAGTAGCGACGTCTTCTCGACGTGCCAGCGAGCGACGTCTTCCGAATAAAACCTCCATCGGCACAGTTTCCCTGTTATCGGTACCCCGAAACGCGCTTTTGCCGATGGCGGGATAACCCTCAGGTGGGCACGGAACGAACATCCTGGTGTCACTCGTGATACTAACATCCCTAGCGATATGGAAACCTCGAATTATTAATTAACTGCTGACGAAAGCACGAATCTCTTACGCGTCTTTCGGAAAACTAAGCCCCCCCTAGCATTTCTCTCGTCTGAGGCCATGACATCTCGTATTTCACGAGAAAGAACGAGAGAAGGCTCAACGAACCGTTGCCAATCCGCAACATGTGGAGCCACTCTAAAATAACAACTCGGCGAACTCTCACACTGTCGCTGCGACGGAGGCTTTGGAGTGCACATAGAAAGATAGTACATATATTATATATGCGCCAGGCTCATAAAATAGGCGGCCGCTATTATTTCTGGCACGATGCCAGGCGAAGTATGGTGGTTCGACTAACGGCCGTATCGTCTTTTTATGGCTGGAGGGGAGCGGATGAATTAGACAGCTGGGAAGTTGCGAAGTTTTGTTGTGCGTGGGGTTACTTCGCTTTTGACGTGTTACGTCAGAGTAGAATTTAGCTTTGGCAAACACACGCACAATCTAAAAAAAGGAGTGAAAGGCGGAGTAATTGCAGCTTCTATAGTCCCCTAGGTTGCATTTACTCCCCATTATAGTCCCCTAGTCCCGAAATTTACTCCCCAGTTCTCCAAATAGTCACTGAACTTCGCAAATTGTCTCCTGAATGCAACAGGAAATATGTGCTTCGTACTCTTACTCCAAGCGCGAATGGTTCCAGGTACTTTGAGTAGAACTTTGCCCATCACAGCTATAACCAAATTACGGCCGCATCTAACTGCGAATATAAATTGAGGCCAGTGTACGACTTTCATTACCACGCCACTCAGCACGGAACCGGATAGCTTTTACCCGTAACCAAGATGAAATCATGCCGCGTAAATTGCACCTAAACACTCGCAAAGCACGACTACGTCGTCCCGAGGAGAAGAGAGAGAGAGAGAGAAGGAAAAAAAGAAAGTCTTAAACGTGACGATTTCCCTCCACGAAAGAAGGGCGTAATAGTAGGTTAGGTCGGGTTCCCTCACGTGAAACATTGTCGTTTTCTTTGTTTTGTTATAACACTGCGAATGCAAGACACCGGAACGGCAGTTATACATGCGTTTCTTTTCCTCTTTTTTTTTTCTTCTTTTTTTCTTTCCTTTTTTTTTTGTGTGTGTTCGTGTTACCACTTCGAAGCAACTGCGGCGACGTGTGGTGAAGACGCGGAGAAATGGAGGAATATAGGACAATAAGAATGAGTACGCGAGATAAGGAAATTAAGTAATCGGCCCTGGGTCGATGTCACGGGCAACCGTGGCGAAAAGCTGCCTGGAAAGACTCGTCGAAACAATGCAATGTATGCATATCAAAGGACGAAACAAATGACTAGAAAAGTGTAACACATTTGTGAAAGATTAAAGAAGCAAGGATAACGTTGCGCATATCTAGCGAAGGAAAAAAAAAGGGGGGGGGGACGTGTACAGACAAACTCCTTTATAGCGAACACCTTTTTAACGAAAATACCTCTACAGCAAATTTTTTTGCGGTCCCGCTGGAGCCCTATAGGTCCAATAATGGACATCCTTTTTAACGAAAATACCTTTACTGCGAATTTTTTTTGCTGTCCCCTGAGTTTCGTTGTAAAGGAGTTTGACTGTATTATGAACGAGCAATACAGGGGGGGGGGAAAGTAGCCGAAGCTCTTTGGCTGCACGTAGAACATGCGTTTACAAGTCCCGAAACGTCGCTACACCAGCATTGGACAAGACGTTTAAACAGGACTGGGCTGTACGTTTTTTTTTTTTGTGTGTGTGTTGCTTTCCATAATTTAAAGTTTTTATGTAATTCCTTACATATGATTAGTTGTATGGCCTTGTTCTGCTTCATTCTACCGGCAGCCCTTTCTAAAGATGGCTACCGGGCTCTTCCATCTTCAGGAGCCTGAAGGACACGAATTTCTCTCGGAGTGCAGTGCACGTGGTGTCTCCATACAAAGCAAGCGGGAACTAAGTCGTAATAACAAACCACATTCCGTACAGGATTACGACATTGACTTTCAAGACGATGCAACAGTACAGTTACAGTACCTTTAAATACATTGCGCTAATATTTGGGCGTACGTTAAAGCACCCTCACGTGAAAAAAAATTTATCCACAGACCTATCATGATCATAGTTTTCTCCGCGACGCAAAGCAACGAATCGTCGTTATCATAATGACTATTGTCATGCTGACACGGAATAAAAACAAGCGGTTTGAAACGATGAAACTTTGAACAACTAAAGCTCATTCTCTATACCCGCCTCATCAATGACCTCATCTACAGTATATACATTCCACCTAAGTATCCTGAGTATACCGAAGTACCCATAACTTTCCCCTCCTGCGATACACCACAGGAAACTATGTGTGTTCTCCGGGTGTTCCATGCTGCATTGGAAATGTGCGATGTTAGCTGGGACGAGGAATGACCGGTCCATATTGGCGGACTTTCTATCCCTTCTGGCCAGTCGAGAGCTCCTTCGGCGTGCCTCAAATGTGCCGTCCTCGCCGTATAAATTTGCGGACCTAGCACCGCTCACACAAGGGAACCCGCCCCGCTGTGTGCGCTTATTTGGATCGGCTCTCTCTGCCTCTGCGTGTAGGACAAATTTCTTGGATGATTTGATTTTCGGAGGACTGAACATGAGCGGGGAAGACAAATAGGGGCCTAATGTTTTCCTGCGAGACCTTAAATGAGTGTCGACGCTATTGGTCCAATGGGTGAGCATGTTTCGTTTCTATACTTATACTCATCCCAAAAAGAGTGAGGGTTTGCATCCGGCAGAGGACGGTTAGAAGTGGCCCGGTACGACTTGCTTAGGCGCATCGTCTATACCGGCTCTCATGCGCTCTACCATTGGTTCCGGTAGGTACAGCTCACGTCAACGTTAATGAGAACACCCTTGGGGCCACGAGAAAATCTTAATTGAACAAAATTATTGTGTTAGTTTAACGCGAGGATTTTGCTCACTTAGCGTTCACCCAGTACTCCCAGGGTGGCTGTTACCGCGCTCAGAAATGAGACCGAATTTTTTCCCCAGCGTTATTATTAAGGTTGACAGTAGCTGTACGGTAACGTCACGGTGACGTCATCAACGGTCTCTCCTAACACTCTCTATTTCGGTTCGCCGTCTGACACAGCATTCGATCTGCCTGGTGGTGGTGATGGTAATGTGATGGTGAAAGAGCCTCGCAGTTGTCGTCCTCGCAAAGGTGGACAACGCCGCGACTAACACTCTGGGGGAATATGCGTCCTGGGCCGACTTCTAAGGGAACTGTGCAAACCGGGGTTCGCACAGGGCCTTGAAAACCTTGAAAACCCTTGAATCCGAAAGTTTCAAGGCCTTGAAAACCCTTGAATTATGTGAAAAAAATATTATTCGTTGGCTTCCTTTCACGAGAACCTCTGTGAGATTCCATCGCATCATTTGTATATGCCAAAAATTTTGCGTTCTACACAACTGGTAGAACCTTACAAGGCTTAAACATCGTTTTCGCCTTTGCACGAAACTTTTTGCGCGTCTCGTCTGGCCACACTGGGCGAGAACGCTCGCGCGACCCGCGCGCGGTTTCGTTTTCAACTTTGAGACGTCAGCTCCGAGGCGCTTTGGTGCGTGTGAGTTGTTTAGTTGAAAAACGCACCACGATGCCCGGGAAGTGTACCTTTCAAGCGTCGTGGCTACGCAGTGAGAAATATCAACAGTGGATCGCTCCAGACAAGACGCATCCAAACCGTGCAAGATGCAAGTTGTGTGAAATGCAGTGCATGTTGGCACTGCCAACATATGTCTGACAGCGTCTGAGGAAAACCCAGGAAAACCATCTGCCTGTCTGACTGATGTCTGCCGTCGCGTATGACCAATAACTGTCCCTTGAGCTTGGTACTAAAGTCTTGAAGCGGGGTAGCTGGGTACTATGCATGTTTACGTCAAGCAGGCACAAAAACGGGACAACAAAGAAACAAGGAACCCCACACCTTGTGCGGTGTGCGGTTCCGTGTTTCTTTGTTGTCCCGTTTTTGTGCCTGCGTGAGATCTAAACCAGTGAGCTAGGACCTCGAATCGTCGTCATCGTCCTCATTGTTGTACGACCTATCGAATTCATCCTATACTATTTATTGAGTCGTCGATAAAAAAGAAAAAAAAGAAGTAAAGGTGACGATGTTTGTAGAACGGAACCTGTAAGTGAAATTGTCGCCGAGTGTCATCTTCGTGTACTTCCTGTCGGCGTCCTCAGCCTGGTTCGCATCGGGTTCGAACAGTTACCAAGCGATCATTTTGTTCGTGCAATTTCGAGTTTTTACTAAAAGCAAAATATACAAAGTGTCCAGTGACTGATCCACCAGGGTTGGTTGTTTCGGGACGTAAAGTCACGTATTATCATGATCTACCAAGGGGTATCCCAAACGAGCATTAGAAAGTCATAGTTCTTGCATGCGACCACATTGACAACGATACTGTAGTTCTCTCAACGCTACCGTGAGGAGAGGAAAAAAATATGGTCTGTCTAACGCCGCTGTGGTAAACCAACTACACCCTCGGACAACCGATTGTTTTTAAAACAACCGTGGAACAAAACTATGACTTTATATACAGTAACACTGGAAGAGAAACACAGCTACGTACTGCGTCTGAAACCTGCTACGATGAAGCAGAGAAAACCTTCAGCGGTGTATTAGTGGCTGTTACTATACTCTATTGCCCTATATATACCGTCACTCACCTATAGCATCATCACTTCTGTGTCCCCGAGAAGACTGCTTTTGCCGCCATCCATCTTTGCACTTTCCTGGGTGGGTGTGCATACACTTCGTCCGACACGCGATAATGGCGGTATGACTGCCTCTAGAAAGTGATGGTGACAGCTGCTACTTTGTGGAGGAAAGGAAGAGATTGGTGTCTACGTTTTGGCATTGACGCACTATGGAATATACGGGAGGGAAGTCAGACGTTCGGATGGCCGGTTTCGGCATTCACTGTGCTGGACATTTATATATCTCTCTCTCTTTTATGATCAATACACGCTCATAGTGAGCTGTCTTTGTCTGCAAGGCCCTGAAGAGCGGTTTTGCAGAAAATTGATCGCCGATCATTCCTCTTTAGCAACTTTCTGGGGCCAAAGCCTTAGTTGCTCATGCGCCATAAAAACCCGATTCATCATCATCGTCATCATCATTTTCTGGGGCCAAGCATCCGCTGCAAGGTCTTGGCATGTTCTGGAGCTTTTTGACGACTAAAGGCGTCCCATGTCAACTGTATTCGATTTTAATGTGTGGAGGAGATGGTGGCCCTCTACAGATGAGCGGTGATAGGCGACGATGGAATGTCTGCTGGTGGTATGATGTTCTAAGGATGAGGGGAATGTCTCGGAGGGCCGGATGGGTACTTCTCAACCCGTGGCTCGAGAGGCCTATCGCCTTCGCCGTTCTCAGCCCCGCTACAAATGCAATGTAACCATGATCATCTCACCGCTCCTTCAACTGGGGCAGCAGCACGCACCAACTCTCGTGGCGTCTATATGTCACGATTGCCTTCCATTCCACGCGCCGAGAATTGCGCCGGCTGTCTGCCGGCTGGTGTTTTTCCTGAGTTTTCTCCTATACACTGTAAGGCAACATAGGGCATGTACGGTTCCGCGTGAAGTCGGCCCGGCACACGCGATCCATGCGTCCTGGGCCGCCTTCACAGGGAACTGTGCCGACATTTGTCTCGAAGCGTCCGAGGAAACTCAGGGAAAGATACCCGGACGGCACAGTCGGCGTCCGGATTCGAACGCGGGTCACCTCCCAGTCAGACTGCCCGACAGTAATAGATAACCAACCAGCCAACCAATCAGATAACAGTCCCACATCATTATCGCCTATGCGTATATCTTGGTCGAAGGTGGGCTCCTCATGTAATGTTGTCATTTCAATTCAACGCGTCATTGCACGATGTCATTCGGTGGGTCATTTCATTTCAATTCAGTTTCAGTTCAATGGGCTTTCATCGATAATTAAGGTCTGACGTCTTCGCAACAAATAGTTCGAGGCAAGGGGGAATTGGACATTTTTTTTTTTTTTTTAATTTGCGATTGTCCGTGAATTCGGGTGTTATCGGGCTTGTGTAAGAGAACCCTAATCAGCGTTCGGCGCGAGGCTGAACTTGTATGACGAATATAATGACAGAATGAGTTCCTTGCGTTTCTTTCTTGCACCGGAGCTGTAGAGTAAAAAAAAAAGTAATTTGGAAAAAAAACTCAGGTTTAATAACCTATTAGTCGTTCATCCGTGCTGGTCTGTTCACAACAACAAAGCCATATATGCTTGAAAAGTTTCGCAATCTATAGTAGGAAATAAATTCTGAGTTATAAACTTGCACGACTGCATGGTAATGGTTCGAGAGCACTTCCACGCAGGTGTTCAACCTCTCAGTTAAGAATGCAATAAACGGTCTATCTTGTAGCGAGCAATAAATAACTTACAAAGTATTGCCTGCGAATACGGTTGCGAATAATCCATACATAGTCCAAATTTTATCGCGCAAATGATTGCATTCATTTTGGCGCTACACCATCGTTAAGGGTCACTGGAGGGTCGTAAATAACGGGCGATGTGCTTACACCGTATTTGAGATTGCGCGTAAATACGGTTGTGAAATATGGTTCACAATTTATCGCTTTCGCATTCAACAGGGTGAAGAAAAATGAAAGAAAATACAAGGCACATGCGAAAGGGTCCCAGCGAGCAAATTAAGACGTTCTCTCGGTTCTGCGAACGCCGTAGAGCTACGGCTGTTTTACGGCGTTAAGCGGCTGTAGTAATTATTGTTCTCTATCCGGGGCAGACGACCTGTTTTTCCGTGCGAACGGGGAACATCGATTTATTTGATTTGATCGATTGGATTAGTTGACACGCAAGATAATCTGTTACGATTTTTAAACAGAGGTTGCGAAAAGAGCTGACGGTCGAGATAATCATCCAAGATGCTAACGTACGAACAAACCACATGCGTTAGCACTTCAAAGAACTCGCGTTTTAACTAACACAAACAAACACATAATGCATTCAGTATTCATAGGGCATATATTCATCATACTGGTCCTACCGCCGACTGTGCTGCCTAACGTTTTTCCTGGGTTTCACGAAGACTCTCTAGACGAAGATATAACACACTTATGAGGAACTACAGTTCGAGCAGTCGTAGTCAACGGAAAGCGCCCTTCGGAACTTAACACATGCGACATTTATTTTTACGTCCTATAAAATGACACCTTGACGATTCCAAAAGCTAAACAAAACAATACATACGAAAGAAAAAGATATACATAATGTTCTCCGATAGCATTAAATTTTCAATGTTGTGTCCTTGAGCGACATCTTAACTTCACGTAACTTCCGCGTTCCGTGAGAAATAATATTTTTTACGAAAATACAAGGTGAGGTTTCAGTGGCATAAATTAATAGCGAGTTTAAAGACGCGAGATTTACAGTAGAGTGTACCTTTAAATATAACCGTATAAGACATCTAGTCGCTACAGCACGCGAAATGAACCAGAAGTAACTCTGTCCTTCACAATATCGTATACCTCTGCACAAGTTGTAGGATTACTCCATCCTCGCATCCTGTCACCGGAAGCAACGCTAGGTTCAACGAACTTTTCAATAAGATCACCCTTAAGTATAAACGACGGACAGACTGTATTTGACTGTTAACGCTGTCTCAAGCGAAAACAATGGGGTCATTAGTGGAAATATTGTTACTTTAACGACCCTGTCAGTTACTACAGCTTTTGTCGACTGATTCGGTGAAAAACAGCTTCGAGTCTCGCGGCCTAAAAGATGTTTACCGATTTCCGTTTCGGCATGAGAGAATTTGTATTGTACCTGCCACGCGGCAAAGATTGCATAATGTCAGTCATTTTTTTTTTTGTCTCTACGCGTTGCTTAACCATTGTTTGTCAAGAGAGAAAAAAAAATATATGCGATGAATCTTGGCAACGATTTGAAGGCCTCTCAGAAGATAGGATATAGTTTTGTGTACAGCCTAGCAATACCGTCCAATACTTTCTGAACTTAAAAAAAAGCAGCATAACTTTTACAGTGTCACGCGAGTGGCTATTACGTCACACTCTTATCATCATCATCATCATCATCATCACCGTCTTACACTCTAGGAAGGCTTTACTGTGCTCAGTTCACCCAGAAACAGAGTTACTAAAAAGCAGTGATAGAACTTTGTTCACTAACCATGTCTATGGTGCCATTAATAGGATTAACCACGATGCGATAGGTGACGGTGTCTATAATGCCCGTAATATTCCTCTCTATATAATTTTACACTTGATACTGTCGACAGTATTGATACTGTCGTCTAGATAAAAAAAAAGTCCGAGTGCGTAAAAGTCACTGCGTACGATTCCTTTCGAAAGCACCGTTGATGCAGGCACTGATAACGCTGTTGATGACGCTATGGGCCACTGTGTTGGTTATATTGCACCCGATAGACGTTCACATGGTACAGCTCCCAACGAAGCTTGCCCTGGACGTACACAAGCTCCCTCAATTCCCCACTCAATCCTGCCTTCCTCTGCGTCCTTCCACTTCTGTACGCCGTTGTTCATAACCACCAGTTTCTGCGCTACGCTAACAAAAATGCCTGCCACAGCTGCTCGTTTCAACATCCACCACCATAACCCCAAACCGCCCCCTCTCCCTATTTCCCCCTTTCTTCCTTCCACTCATCTCCCTCTCCACATTGCACTCTTCTAACAAAATTGATCTCGTACAGACAGTTAATCTACTGCCTACTATCGAAAGAACTCCCCGTAGTATTCGTCTGTATGCGGACCAGCGTTGCAACTTCGTATAGGGACGTAAAGGAAAAAAAAAAAAAGAGGAATCGCATACTTCGAAGAGCACACACACACACACACACACACACACAGAGACCCACAATTCGAAAGGTTCCGTTGCTTTGAGCACCGGGCCTTTACGTGCGCTACGAAATCCCCGCGTTGTCCCTTTTCTGTACGTACAGAAACTACTTCGTCTCTCGACAAATAGCAAGGGACCACCACCTTATATTGGGGATACCTTTTTGGGGGAAACGATATAAGGCGAACGTGCCTCCACGAAGAAAAGGGCTTGAAAAACGTTCCTCTTCTGTACGTGTCCTTTTTGTTCTTAACCTTCTTCTTCTTCTTCTTTATATACGGATGCCCAGATGGTACGGACGGGACAGTGCGTCTTCGTTACATTTATTGTCGTTACTTTTTTGTTTGTTTGTATCTTTCGTATGACACTGGGGAGTACGACCGAGAGGTCTCAGAGGCGAGTTACTTCTCTTCCCCTTTCCCACTTCTCGTTTTTTGTGCTTCTTTTTTTTTTTGTACAGGGAGGTTCTCTCGAATACGATCTAAAAATATATTCCGTTTACTTTTTTTTTTGCTTTGTGTGTGTTTTTTTATCGATTCCTATAGAGAAAAAGGACTTTGGCGTTCTGTTTCTTCCTTCGCGTCTAATACAGCTACTTTCGCTACTATGGTGATTAACTGAATGAAATGGGTCGGAGGAAAAATATATTGGGGGTGGGGTGGGGGGTGAAAAGAAATTGCATTCGGTTCGAGATGCATGGGTTTCGAACGTGAGGCAGTTACGGGGATATATCGATGCACAGTGTATGTGTGCGAGTGAGGGGGTGATTAGGTGCTGTTTATTTTTTTCTCATATTTGTGCGCGTAGTGAGCGAAATAAAAAAAAATAATAAAGAGAGAAAGAAGCATTTCACACTGGTACCATTTTCGAAAGGTACTTAGAGTACCTGAATACTGGTGCTGAATGCTGGTCAGGGATGGGCAATATTTAAATACGCTGTAATTAAAATACTATTTAAAATATAAATACACATATTTATATTTTGTAGTTAAATACAGACTGGAAAAATCTATTTAGAATTATATTTAAATACCAATTTTAGGGTATTTATTCTTGTAAATACTTTATAAATACTCCTAAATACAGTATACACTGACTCATATCTGAAGAGGGGATACGACCTCCGGCGGCCCCGTGTATTCTCTATGGGCGAAACAATGCGATCTTTTGCAGCTAATACTGAACCGATTTGGACCAAAATGGCCTTGTTCGATAGATTTTAGAATTTCAAAAAATTCGCATTGGAGACATTTGCAATTTTTTTTGCAGAAGTTTTTTAAAAACCTTACGAAAGCTGCAAAAAATTTATAAGTTCGGTTTCTCGCTTTTGGTAGTTCGTAGCTCGTTTACTGTAGCACATATGTGAAATGTAATCAGTAGCATTTACGCGGAATTCTTTCTTGAATATGTACGTGTCCATGTCATGTCTGTCCATGCCTCCAGTTGTTCACAATATTGAAAAAACTTAAGGTATGTACGGCTCCGTGAACTGCCCCGTCTTGCCATCGTACAGTAGCGCCACATTGCTGGTCAGAAGAGAACTTCATATCGTTCCGCGAAATGCAGTCGCTGTTCTGGCACCCTATCCCAGAAGGGGTTTCCCCGGCAGCGGAAGTGCGAAATTGAGGTCGTGAAACCTGTCTGAAGAGATCCACGTTGAGTAGGTCGTCGCAAAATAATGGGAAGGCCTTCAGTGAGAATAGGGAGAATAGGCGGCATAGACCAGGAAAGCTTTGCTAAACAGCCACACAATATTCGTCTCGCATCGCATGCACGTAAAAAGAACGGTAGGGTTAGGGGAGGTGAGGCACAGTGAGACCGAGTGGTGTTATCATTCGCTCTCCCGATGTGTTGAAATTAGAAGGCAGTTTTCTTTCTTTTTTTAATGAGGTAATATCAAACAGTCAAAGACTGGATTATGGAGAGGCCGAAAAATAAGGAATTCCAAGAGGATGTCTGCGAAATAAATAATTTATGAATAAAACGTTGAAAACGACTTCACGTAGAAATTCACTTTTTAACATAACTTTTTCAAAAGAGGCTCTTTCTCTATCCACAGCTGTAAGATCAACCCCAGTACACGAGGGATGCTGCCAGAAAGTGGCATGCGCTGGACAAGGTCATACAAAGTCATTTTAAATGCATAAAAAGCATTTATCACATTAATTCCCAATACCTATCCTGAGCACAGCGTTGTGGATCTACCTGATGTAGCAGATGTAACTTTTCGAATATACATTTTTCCTTTCTTGGTGGCCTCTGGCTTTTGATAGTTCAGTCTTCCGAGTTCTCGGGCTCGGGGTCCAATGATGGGTGTAACAGGGGTGTCACATATTACACCCAAAAGAAGGGTGCTTATTGGGTATATTGACTCAAAAAATGGCAAGTTCTGAAAAAAAGGCTTGCTCCCAAAATTCACGGAACACTATTTGCACTGATGTACTGCAACCTGCATTTGCAAGTCTGAGCGTCTTAGCTGCCTAGACTCTTGGGGACATGTTTACAAAAAGAAAGTGCCTGGTGGGTGATTGCCAGTGATGACTTGTACTACCCACTCAATGAATTTTAGAGGAGATGGTGTCGCTCTATATATTTGGCAACCCGAACGTGATTGTCGTCGTGTACAATAAACACTTGCAGCAGTCATCTCTACTTTTACATTCTGTTTTCTGCCTAAGTGATCGAAAGTACGTTATCTAAAGGGAAGTTTGGTGAAACGATTTATTCCCTGTATTAATTCTCAACAATTCTATCCTACTTACTTTTTAGAGCTCATTTTTTATCGCAGTTGGAATAACAATTTCCGTATCTTGGCTTCCTTACTTTTCGACCTTACGGTAATTCGGTTTTCTGGCTTTCCGGCCTTCTGATAGTTCGGTTTTCTGAATTTTCAGCCTTCTGATCGTTCGATGTTTTAATTTTTCGGCATTTTAAGTTTCGACCTTCTGATATCTTGTCTAGGTTACATGTATGTTGTAAGGACCAAATTTAGCTTCACCTGCACATAGGCGCAAAGTAAATAAACTAAAACTGGGTGTCCGCCCATTTCACCGAAAATCGTTTGCTCGAATGCCGTTTGATCGACGCCGTTTGTTGGAAAGGCGTTTGTTTTGAAAGGAGTTCAAAGCTCCGTGGAGTGGGTCGTACGCACCTGTTTTTCCGTAAGTTTTGATTGGAGCATACGGTGCAGGCAATCAGTGTCATCTGCTTTTTTATTTATTTGTTTGCTTTGTTCAGCAGAAGAGGGGAGGCCACTGGTTATCTTAAGACCTTTGTCATTTACGAACAACACAGCTGAACAGAAAAGTGGGTGCAATCCGACGAATTACACATATTGAAGAATATGGCCTGACGTTGGGAGCAGCCGACAGTCTTGCTTCTTCTGGGCACCCTTCTCATTGCTGGCGGCAAATTTAAAGGGAAAGTTCTGAAATCGGATATCCATATGTGTGCGAAAGCCGCTCGTCTGTGGAAACTATAAGAAGGAAATTTCGACATGGTACAACAAAACATATTAAATTAACAGCATATAAGCATTAGTTCCGAGTGGCTCGGGACTAACATCTCCATTTTTTTCTTTTACAAATCAATCAATCAAAACATTAGGAAGGGAGTTGCCTCAGGACAGAAGCCGCCGATATTTCGAACAGAGACTGTTCCTCTTCTGTTCTTCTGAGACTGTTCTTCAGAGACTGTTCTTCTTCAGCAGTCTCTGTTCGAAATATCGGCGGCTTCTGTCCTGAGGCAACTCCCTTCCTACATCTCTACCGGTTCGCTGGATTTCTACCCATCTACAATCAAAACATTAGTTCCCCTAATTTAGAGTATGCATCTGCGGTCTTGGATCTCTGCACGGGATGACGCCGAAATAAATCATGTAAAAATAAAACGTTTAAAAATAAATCTCTTAAATATCAAATTTGCAAAATAAACTCTTCAATATAAATCATGAGAAAATCCACACTGTAGAAATAAACTCCGAAACATAAACTTTGAAGAATAAACGCTTTGAAATAAATCTTTTAACATCCATCGTTCCTGATTTGTGGACAGCCGACGGCTCTACGTCCGCCGCGGAAAATAGTACCCTCCTCGCGCTTGGGGCGAGGAGGAGGAGGAGGAGTGTCGTTGGGAGGAATCCGAGAAGAAGGGAAGGGAAAGGTGGCGGAGGGGAGGAGAGGAAAGGGTGAAGTGGAAGACCGAGCGGAATTCGCTCGGGGGGAGGATAGCTAGCCAGGATGAACGAGGATTTCGAGAGAGAAACTGATGTTCTGAGGCTGGAACAACATAGAAGGGACAGATACAAACAAAGCCTCAAATTGCCTAAGAAATCGAAAATCGAAAGGATCGAAAGGAAATCGAAAAGGATTTCGATACACCGGAAGTAGGTTGCCTAAGCCTAACCATGATTTATTTTAACAGCGTTTATTTTGAGGGCGTGTATTTTTAAACGGTTTATTTCAGAAAATGATTTCGAATTTCGAAGGGTGGAATTTGAAGCGTGGATTTTTTAATGTTTTATTTTAAAAGATTTATTTCGGCGTACAGCCCTCTGCACATCCACGCTGTCCGAGAAAAAAAAAAACAAATAAAGAAGACAAAACGCAAAGGTCTGCTGCACGGCTTATCTTGTCTAGGTTTCGGAGGACTTATTCGGGTAATGTTTGTAGCGACAAATAAATTTTGATTCACTTGCACACAGATGCAAGGTAAATACACTAAATCAGAATAGTCAGTTAAATACAAAATGCGTCCGCAAAGTGTTCTAGTGTGAGAACTCGGCGCCAAAGAAAATCAGCAGGTGAATATAAATAAGCGAGGGCCAACGAAATATAACATTTGGACTCCGCGCTGCGTCCAGAAAGTCAGACAAGCTAGCAAAACATCAAGAAGTCACCAGATGCAGTCCACAAAGGGACAAAAGGGAAGAATTGGCTTTCGTCGGGACCTCCTTCTTTCTTTGTAGCTGAGTTGACTTTGGCAACCCAAACATGACGTGAGATCCCTGCATCTCAATAGTCAAGGAGGTCACACGTGTTTTTGGGACTACACAATCCTGCGGAGGAGTGAGTTATTTGTACTATGGGTAATGGTTACAGCTTCCTCCATGCTGAGACCCGTATGTTCGTGTGGCGCCATCTACGAGCGAAAAAATCGTGAATCGGAGATGCCGCCTCACTCGTATCCCCACCTTTCGGGAAGAAGGGCGATTTTGGTGCGCAGTTATGCCGTGTGTGTTTGGCTAGCATGCAACAAACCATTTTAGATTTTAGGCAAGTTTTTCACTGTTGTTGCGGACAGCGGTCGCGACTACCCAGTTACCTTGTTGTATGAAGCATCTTCGTCAAATTTAATTCAAGCATTTGTTCATCGGTAGCTGTGGAGAAGCTGTTCTCCTTTACGAATCTGATTGTACGCCGAACAGAAGATGCCTAAAAGATGCGGTCTTCGAGAAACTTCTAATATTAAAATCGCCGTGATAATCTCACAAATAAATGTTATTGTTCGTTGCTGATTTGTTGTTATGATCATCGTTGTTTCTGTAATTCCAGTTGACATTTTCCTCGCAGTATTTATGGTAGTAGTTATAGTATTTAAATACTGTATTTATATTTTGTATTTAAATACTCATGTTGAAAAGTATTTCTGAAGAGTATTTAAATATACCTCTCAACAAAGTATCTTGTATTTATATTTAAATACTAAAAAAATGTATTTATGCCCATCCCTGATGCTGGTATACTTCGAATTAATATGTAAACTAAGTATTTTTCAGATTCGACTTGTACCGTTTGGTGTCGCGTTTTCCTGGTGCTCGCGTTCGGGCCTTTATGTGTATTGGATCAGCGGCAAGGGCAGGGTGGAAATCAGTGAGGTGGTTGGTTCGAATTCTACCGCAGGCTGTGCTCTCTGACGCTCACCCCCTGGGTTCTCCGTCACATTTTCTTGATGGATGTCCGCACTGTTTTTTACCCTGAAGTCGCCCCAGGACGCATACTAAAACTCTCGTCTCACACTCCCTCCCGTCTCCATCTGTCAGCGGCTATACATCCGCTCCTATAGCCCCAGTTGCTTCGCAGCGCTAATACGGAATCGAAGAAAAAAAAATAGTGCGCGTATTTGACCACGTGCGTCATTTCATTCAGCGAAGTCAAAAGGTCTACATGAGCATTATACGCATTACAACTGCAACAATTGCAGCCGATCAATTTACACGTAATAAAAAATTAAAACTGTCTCACTTCTGCCGCTCTAGTTATTGTGTCTTTATTACGGTGAGAAGATATATAACCCTCGCACACAATGTTTTCAGAAACCACCCCTTAATATTCGCAACCTTGCCTGAAACACACAGATCACAACTCTCTTCTCCTCCCAACCATATTGCACGGCGACGGCGTTTATTGCGGCCCTGCAAGGTTTGTGTACGCAAAAAGTTCATTTCCTGCCGAAATTGAACAAAGTGCCATTAATAACACCATAAAAGTAACATAAAAGTCGAGCAGCCGCAATAACGTGTATCCCGCACACGTTCAAAAATTGCATCTTTTGCAGGCACGACCAGTAGTACGCTCCCGAGCCGAGCCAAGCCACAGTCGATCTTTCTCTCTCTCTCTTTCCCTCCCTTCGTTCTTTTCACTTTAGCTGCAGCAAATGGCCGGTAAAACCCAGGCAAAATACACAAAAATAAAAAATTGCGACCTCTTACGAAATATAGTACATATACCTATATATACATTTCTTACGTTATCTCTTTCCCTGTTGTGTTTCTTCATCTGAGTCTTTGTTCGAACATATACACCTGTCGAGCGAGACGCCGTGTTTGGAAGAAGCCTCTATATAATTCGACCGAAAGGATTAATTCGCCCCCCACCGGAAATGAAAGGCTCTGGTGGGGGGGGGGGGAGGCAGTTTGGAAAGGGAGCGGCCGGACCGGTCTTGTGAGCCCAACCGTTGCGTGCGTTTCCGAGTGTTTGAGTTGAAGTTCGTCCACAGCAGGTTTCAGATAGAGAGAGACACATAGTGTGTGATTGAGTTTTCTGTTTGCGTATCAAGGGTGAAGGGAAATAGATGGAGAGAGAGAGAGAGGCTTCGTGAGGTTCGGGATATTGCAGTGTTGATGGTCGGCGTGATGTAGTCACTAGGGCGAAAGGGATCAAGAGGGAGATAGGGACAGTGATGGGGTGAAAGTTTCGGAGGCAGAGTGCTATGCTTTCTGTTTGGTACTGGTATAGGTTATGGTAGTGTTTGACTTTTCTGTTGGCTCGGATGTTCTGCTTTGAAGGGGGAGAGGGATTATCAGGGTGGAGAGAGATAGAGTACAAGTACAGAGAGAGAGAGAGAGAGATTGAGGTGGAGGGGGAAAGAGAGACGGGCGCGATGGGGTACTACCTTTACTATGGTCGTGTTCAACAAAAGAACGACATCTCCGATGATGTTGATGTTGAAAAAAAAATTAAAATAAAATGGGGAGATTGAATTCACCACATGGCAAGTTCAGTTACTCCCATAACGAAACCTAGCCACGCCATGGAGGCGATAAAGCGAACACAAGGCCAAACAAGCGGTTAGCACATAGTGAATAGTGCACAGTGAAGCACACGGTCCTAGCAAAAATGCCTCCAATGCACTACTCTATATAAAAGGTCACAAGCGCTGACAAGGCGGCATCGCTCCTGTAAGGTGGCAAAGTACCCAGGACTTTTACGAGGTCAAGGTTTCCGTTGTCCAATCGGTCGAGATCAGAATTCATAGTGGCCTTTTTAAGATGCATATCTGTAACAGTGCACGAGATCGTCTCCCGTCTGCATCTCGGATGCTGAACGAGAACCTCATAAATCTAACTATATGTAGTATGACCTGAAGAGATAATATATATACAACGTTTCAAACGCAATGTTGTGTTCTAATGGTCCATATAGGGAAGAAAATGAGAGCCCACAATGTCGTTTTTAGCTTGGACCGTTGGTGGTATATATACAGGGTGTTTGCTCTAACGTGTCCAGAAATTATATTTAAAGCCAGCGATAAAAGAAAAGCAAGTGGTACTTTCCTGCTACTTGAGTAAGAAACAGGTACTGCTTCACTAGTAGCACCTGTTTCTTAGTCAAGGTAGCTGAAAAGTAGCGCTCGTTGCTCTCTTTTATCGCTCGCTTTAAATAAAATTTCAGGACACGTTACGGTGAATGTTAAGTTGGGAGAGAGGGAAAGCTAGACATAAGCGCGTTGTGTCAATGTTTGATCTATTCAGGTGAGATGGTAAGAGATTAAGTCGCGCAGACATTCTGAAGCCTCTATACTATAATGCGCGTACCGCGTAAGTATACATTTATTTTAGATTTCCCATTCATGCACTCTCTTTACGTATTACAAAAAAAAAAATAAAGAAAAAAGAAAGAAAAGAAAAGTAGTTCGGCGAAGATACAACATAGGATGTCACCATAAAAAAAACTCCTCAGTGCGTGCACAAATCGACATTTTCTATTATTTCATAATTAAATCCTTCGAGTTCCGGACTTTCTTATCTCGGACCCCTCTCCATCAACCCAAATCCCTACGACCCCTCTGTTTACAAACATATGACATCACGAGAAGACTGTTGCTAGGTTATATTTTGCTGCGGTGGGCAACAAGCGGGGGAAAAAAAAACGCGTCCGCTGATAGGCTGATAAAGCTGATAGTGCCTACCAGCATGCTTTGCGCGACGGCGTTCCGTAATCAATGACTCTGGGGGCGCAGGTCCTCTATACCGCTCATGGCACCGTCTGCTTCGCGGTGCTCACGTCGAATTAAAAAAAAAGAAAGAAAATCCCTTCTGCTCTCTCCACGTGAGATATAAGATAATATATGATTTCAATCCGACCCGCTGGCTTTTGTAAGATCACTTTAAAGTTTCTGCACCCTTATCATAACACATGACTGCCATCCCACGCGTTGTCTCTTTTTCCTTTTAGTTCCTGCTAGCTTTTAACAAACGTTGATCGGATTGGAAGCACGCAATGTCATCAGATCCGTTCTTCACTTTGAAAATAAACGCAACCCATTTCTTTAGCGAAAAGATAAAATGGGACATGGGTTGGGGGGGCGGGAAATAAAAGGAACACCCGACGCTCATACATGACACATAGTCGCATAATACATGTATATGGTGACATTCATACAAAGACACTAAGTTGCATGATAGGGGAAAGGCGATAGCCTGCCCGTGTCTGACCGGTCTTGCGTGTTCCCTTTCATGTCTGTTTCTCTCTATTTTATTTAGACGTTTCCGACCGCCATATTACACTGGTTTGAATTGAAACGCAGTGCACGTGTACCGTTACAAAAAAATAGTTTCTGAATCATGTTTTTTTTTTAATTAATAGGTGGGTGATACGCGTCCAAAGATAGCAGCTGCATTTAAGTACCCGTGCGCTTCGATACGTTTATTCTCTCGTACATGTTCTTTTTTACGGCGAGGAACGAGTATTGCTCTTTTTCGTGAGTATGACTTTAGTTTTTGAAAGGAAGGTAAGGTATCGGGAATGAGTTTGAAAAAGGGAATACGAGACATCAATGCAAAATTAGAGAAATATCAGAGGTTACGAAACTTGCCAGTGAGCTCGTACGAATTTATGTCAGCTACATATAGGTAGTGCGCGATGAGGACTAAGGCAGGTGACGCGCATTGTGATAAATAAAGGGTTTCTCCGGCTGAGTAAAAAATATGGGGGCCGCGGCAGTCGTCCGAAACTTTCGTGAATGACGTATGAAGTACACAGGACTCCTGCCAAAATTTTACAGCTTTCACGTGGAAGGAACGGGAAGCTGGCAATCGAAGTCTTTCTTTCCACTAGCTACAACAGAATGGAATGGTGTGCCACATGAAGTAATTTTAGAACATCAACCCGAATCATTTCCTAAAGTCATTTCCTAATCATCTGGAATCAACTTGTCTACATTTGAATGCAATTTTTTTTGCTCACATGACCTGCCTATACTTCACCCCATGTAACGCCCGCTGGGCCTTTGGGGAATGAATAAATAAGTAAATAAATAAAAATAAATAAATGGGCCATGGTCCTCAAATTTATTTGAGAAGAAACGTCAAACAAAGAGTGCGTGGTGGAAGGCCCAAGTCTTGATCCTATAGGACATCGACTTTGTCGCTTTGGAGTTTGACGGATCCGACCAGTGATCTGACCAGTTTCGTGATATGAATACTTAGATGAATACGCGCTGCAGCTTACTGGGAGCTAAACGATCCAAGCATCACCCATTTTTATTTTCTAATCTAACACAGCTATCTAGAATCGCATTCTAGTCGCATCCTGCAGCTTTCTGTTCACTTCCATTTCACGCTTTTGTGCATAAAGCATTATTACGTATTATTTATTTATTTTATGCTAATACCTCAAATGCCCGCGAGGGGAGTTACATGAGGGGTGTGTGAACTAATAATACAACAAGCACTATCACATAATGAATATATTAATATAACTAGTACGCGAGGTTACATATGTGAAGTAACACACAAACAAAATAATACAAGTAAATGAGACACACTTTATAATTCAAAAAAAGAACACAACTGTCTGCGAAATGCAGAAACATCAGAGATGGTGGCAATGGATTGGGGAAGGTCATTCCAAATGTCAATAGCATGTGGAAAGAAGGAATTGAGAAACTGGGATGAACGACAATGGATATGCTCAACTTTGCATGTGTGATCAGTCCGGGCGGAGACGTAGTGTGCTGGTGCAATGAAAGAGGGTCGGATGGCTTGATTGATGTAAAACTTGTGAAAGAGACACAAACAAAAGTATCTTCTACGGAGTGCAAGAGGGGGAAGATCGATGGATGACTTTAACAAGGTAATACTAGACGGATATGAGTAGTTGGACAAAATAAAACGGGTTATTATTATGATACGAGTTATTATGATACGAGTGTCAAAAATTATGATACGAGTGTCACACCCCATCTACGGAATTCCAATAGTCCCCCCCCACCCCACACACACATACCATGAAGCTCAATCAATCAATCAATCAATCAAAAGCTTTATTTCACTGAAACACAGTGTGGCACTTGGAGCAAAAAGCTGTATTATGCAGCTTGAAGGGGCTCCAAGCCCGTGAATGAGCCCGGGAGAAAGCCCGTGAGCTGCTGCGCGAATCCCTCGATTAGAGCAAATATGGCGCCCGTGTCAAATGTAATAAAAAGTAGTGATCGTCGACGCTCGTGCTTATTTGCGCCTGTGCTGTGCGCACGCGCGCGTTATACAACGAGCGTTCTTCAAGCTCCACTTTTGTGGTTATGCGTGTTATGCTCCTAAAAATACGGTACCTCGTGTCTTTGCCGCCTTTTACGTTTTCGAGGACCATAAATTTACGTACTGCCGAAGTAGATAAGCAGAGAACGTTAAAGACCACACGGAGAACTTATAATCCGGAGGCCGTGTATGTTTAATGTACGTGTATACGCGAAAACCCGAGCGTGTCTTTCATGTACATGTGCGCCGTTATTAGACACTTTCTTTTTTTCTTCTCTTTTTTGTTCTCCATGAGGTTGCATTGCGAAGGCCGTCCAGTGTTGCGGTTCGCTCTCTTTCTGTTTCTCTCTCGCAGAAAGAATGAAGAGAGGGGAGGAGGGTTAGTAATTGCGGCTCATCAATTTTATACAAGAGAAAGACTCCATTGTTGCAGTGTGAGTTCTAGGAAAGCGGGCCTGAGCGTTTTGTCTTTCAGGAGCACGGCGCGTGTGCGACGTTATCAGCGTCCGAGGTGCTTGACACCAGTGAGGCTTTGACGCGCCAGCGGCTTAAAGTCTACGATAATTACGCACCAGTCAATGTGGAGGCAGAGCCATCTCGTGAGGAGCCTGCACCCCGCAAAACCTGAGCCTGAGCAACACGAAGACGTTACACTGCAGCGCTCGGAGAGGAATAACTGCGCTACTATACATATATCATTACAGTTTTCAGGCGAGATGAATCTGTCCTGCCCGCCAGAGATCTCTGCTCTTACACGGAATCTGTATACGGAATTCGGTAGGAACCCGCCAGAAAGACTTGAAGATAGATGCTTTTTTCATTTCGGGGTTCGTGTTAACTTAAGGAGTTACCGTAAGGCGTTTCGAAAGGGTTACGCTGACGCATTTCCAAGGGATCAACGAATGGATCTTCCTAAAGTTTTTTTTGAAGGCTTGCGCCACCCTAAGTAACGACCCAGGGGCGTCGGTTGGTAGACGTGGTCCACGCACGTTCCTCGGTCAGTGGAGACGGAACATTATTGGGGACGGCAGAACGGACACGTGACGTCCACTGCACTAACCGAGCAGTGACCGCATGAACCCCTCATGACGAGGCAATGTCATTGCATAAGGCATAAAAGTCATTAAGAGTATAGAGGGCAACTAGAGCGTGTAATGCAGACTTGCGTCCTTTAGAAAGTCCTGGAATGAAATCGGTGCTTGACGGTGCTGCCATGCCATTGGGCTAGAGGACGACCTAGCACTGAGACCTAGCACCCGGTACCGGCTGTGCTGTCTGGGGTTTTTCCTGGGTTTTCCTCAGACGCTTTCAGACATATGTCGGCACAGTTCCCCTCGAAGTCGGCCCAGGACGCACATTTCCCCAGGGCGTCAGTCGTGACGTTGCCCACATACGTGAGGCCGACAACGGCAAGCCCTTTCACCATCACCTCCACCACCAGCGCTCTTTTTTTTTTTTGAAAATCTCAAACTGACGGTAATACCCTTTCTCCACAACTTCCCTTCCTCAGCGCATAACGGCCTCACCCTCCAAAGTGTGCGTATAAGGATTATCTGGAAGCACTTTGTCATTCAAATCAGGGCACCCGACTGCGAGCATTGGTGCGTTCCGTCGACCGAGATTATTGTCGGCGACACTTTCTTGTGTGCTCCTCTGGATCGATTGGTGCCTCGTTAGGGCCCGTGTGAGATGCGTGCCCGTATTATTTCTAGCTCGTCCGTATTGGCTTATATTAAAAGGCGCGTGGCTATTCTCACGAAGCATCGGCTCCTATGGACGGTATAGGTGTAAGGGTATAGGTCCGATGCAGTGGAAGTGACAGCGAAGAGTGACAGCTGTAGAGTACCCTGTCTGTAGAGTTGGCAGGCAGTTCGTTATTACCTCGTTTCTTTCTCTCTCTCTATTTTTTTCCTTTTTTATATTTGGTGTCGCTTCACATTGTACAATCCTTTTGTGAAGAGTACGTGCGAATATTGCGACATTCCGCTTCACGTCCAAACGCGACGTTATTATAACCTGTATACCAGCTGGCGGCATGTCCGAGAGGATAAAAGCACACCGCTCGTTGTTGGTAGTCAAGGTCGTGCTCAATAATAGGAGGTGCTGGGTTCGAATCCTTCCGCCGGCTGTGTTGTCTGAGGTTTTCCATGGGTTTTCCTGCAGACCTTCATGACGAATGTCGGCACAGGTCCCCTTGAAGTCGGTCCAGGACGCAGACTAACCCCCCTGTCCTCCACTCCTTCCTGCTGTCCTCCTCTCCACCTGTCCACGTCTGTACGCCTCTCATCGCCACAGTTGCTTCGCGGCGCTGACAACTGATGGTAACTGGTGGTCGCGCCCCGTTTATGAGTATAAGACAAGCGGAGTGGCCGAGTGGGTACGGCGTTTGGTGGTATCTCCAAGGTCGTGCTAAAAACTGCTCACCACAGATTCGTTCACAGCCACCGATGTTTCGCGGTGTTCGCACTGAAGAAACAAAAGCAACCTGTTTTCATATGACATTTCTCTCTAGGGCAGAAAAGCTCCTCCCTTCAGGCGTGTTGTGACGTCAGATCATCCGAGCATTTTTATTGGCTGCTGAGAATCGTCCACTATACGTCACGTCAGTCACCCAATAGTCAGGCGCGTGCTTTTTGTTTTCATTTTTGGGGGTTATCATTGACGCTGCCTGTCCCGCGTGTGCCGCCGTAGCGTGCGATTCTCGGCAGCCAATAAAAGTGCTCGGATGATATGACGTCACAACACGCCTGAAGGAACTGGGTGAGATTGCTGCCTCTGCCTGCATTCTTGTAAACTAATTTTCTCAAGAAACGCCCACTTCCCAAGGGAAATATTTTGTATGACAGTCAATGAAGGGAGTATGTTCAGAGCAGGCGTTAAAAAATATATACGAGGCGCATTGCATGCTCGCGTAAACTCAGAATAAAAACGATACATGAACAACGCGGGGCCTGCAAACCCTCCGAGGGCCTAACGCATCACGGAGACGTACTACCACCTAATATTGTTCACTGTTACTTAAAGAACAATATGAAAGAAACCGGGGAAGCTACAGGCGCGCCTCTAGCGGCGAGCAAAAAGACCACCACCGATGTGCATCAGAGTGGGAGACACGAACACAACCGGTTGTTTTCTCCGATTCGGTTGACGTAGTGTCCAAGATGGATGGAGGGACAAAGTGAAACGAATGACCACCCACTAAGTACATGTCTCTCTGGCGTACGCGAGAAAGCACATACAGCAACAACAACTCTCTGATGCCGCTTCCCGGCCGCGTCCGTGACAACGACGATGCGTCTTCGTCCTCTTCTTCTGCTTCCAGAAGAAAAGGCATCTTCCACGAAAAAAACAAAAAAACAAAAAAAGCATAGAAGTGAGACAAAAAAACAGTAAGGATGATGTGAGACAGAAAAGAGTTGAATTGTTGAAAAAGAGACAAAAATTGTAGCCTCTTCGAGAAAGAAACGGTTGAAGAAACGGAACGCGAAGTGTAAGGGGTCTGCAAGTGCTCGCGTTACGTAGTTTCGTCGATGGCTAAACTGTTTACACGTAGTTATGTAGTGTTATCAGGATTAGTGGGTGTATATAGTTCCGTTGAGAATTAGACCCACTAATCCCGGGTAGTGTACAGACGGATCCGAAGGCCCCGAGGTTATGTCATCTATAGAAGACTACAAAAGCTTACCGCGGGTAGTGTGTGTTACTCCTATTAGTTCCCCTTACCGGCCTCCTCCTTATCCTCGGGCCTCATGAACACTCTTTGAATGTGATTTGTCTGGTTTCGTTTGTGTTTCCCTTTGTTTTAATAGCAAGCCCACCCTTTGTCTAGCCGACCTTCCCTTTTCATTTAATAAACTTTCATACCCCCCCCTCCCCTTTGCTCAGTGGGAGCAGTTCAGATTGGGGACTAAAACATTGAACGCGAGTAGATCGATGCCGAAGACTCAGTTGCTCCGCCCCCCCCCCCTCCCACACACACACCAACGAGACGGAAATGTGCCTCGTGGTCGTTACCTATAGAAAATTTAAAAGCTGTCTCTGACTTAAAGGAACAAAGAGGTGACATTTAGCGTGGCTCGAAATGCTCTCTCATCGGGATTCACCGTGCAAAGTATGTTCGCTGCGCGCTGCATTGTCACCACACAATGAAATTTAGTCGGAGTATAGTTATAGTTAGTAGTTATAGTACAGTTAGGAGTATAGTTAGTATAACGAAAAGTAGTCGGAGAAAGAAGCCGCGGACGGACGACACGATCCTCGTGTGCCGTTGAGAAGTACTCCTTTCCCTTTCCTCTTTGCTTCTTTCTTCTCAGCGGCCGCTTGAGCCGCGGCGGTATACGTCACGAGTCACGTGCCAGGGGACCACGCTACGTCACGACGTTCCCTCATTCCCCGATACGTTCTTCGCAAGAGTGGAGGATTTCTGAGAGGTGTGCTACGGAACGGAGGTTTCGCGCGAGCGCGATGCATGCAACCTTCCGTCGTTCAAACAAATAAAAATAAATAAACAAACAAAAATAAATAAGTAAATAAATAAAAATAAATAATTAACATAAATAAATGAATAAGTAAATAAATAAAAATAAATAATTAACATAAATAAAGGAATAAGTAAATAAATAAAAATAAATAATTAACATAAATAAAGGAATAAGTAAATAAATAAAAATAAATAAATAAGAAAAGGAAATCACCTCAGTGCTCCTTTGAGGACGTCCCCCCACCAAAAAAAAAAAAAAAATCGTTGAACCGCAACTATCTTAGTGGGAGGCAGAAGAAACAAACAAGAAAGACACAATCAAACTAATTAGTGTGCGGCTACATTAATTTGTTCCTCCTCGATTCGGTTGTTCGTCCCCCGGCACGACAGCAAAAACAAAGTCAGCCGCTCAGAAATTGAGCCAAGCTCCCCAAAAATTTTCACCGAACCTTTGAAGCTTTTTCTTAAAAAAAAAAAAAAAAGGAAGAAGGAAAGAAAGAGGGTGAAGAAAGAGAGTATTCCACGAAAAGAAGAGAGGGATACACCAGGGGGAAGGGGAAGTTACACGACAGAGTTTCTATCACGCAGTCCTCAGTGCAGATAATAAATAAATAACTTTATTGTGCTCGAGCAACGCGCTACATTTAGAAAAAGAAAACGCGAAGTCATTGCAAAAGTTGGACTGCAAAAAGACGAGCAAAAAAACCCAATATTGTTTCGAAACTTCAATATGCTTCTTCAATCCCACAACGAAGGGAAGAAAAGAAAGACTCGGAGAATAAACTCTACCGTATATCCCGAACAACATGGGGATTCAAAAAGAAATTACTATTTCTTTAAAAAAAAAAAAAGAAAGAGAAAGATAGCGCTCAAACTCGAAGAATGCGCACCGCACACACAGCCAGTTCTACGACTGGAGTGGAAGCCTAAGCTGTCGCGTGCAAAGCATCTCTTACAAATAGAAACCCGATTCGTAGTGACACTCGGAGCTGCCGAAAATGAAAGGATTTACCTGAGCTCGCAGCGCATAAGGGTACTTTGTACTTTGCTCCGATTTAGAAAGGGAGCCAACGTGGAGATGAGATTTTTTTGTTTTTTTTTCTTTTGGGGGGGGGGGAAACTTTTGTGCAAGAGAGTGCTTCTTCAACATGACATTATACTATTTCATGAAAGTTTCAAACGCATTGAGAGTCTTGTACTACAACAGTGCTGGCAACATCGAGAACATGAAGGACAGAATACGAATAAGAGCACATAATTTCTTTTTTTCCTCCGAAGCGCAAGAAGGGTCCGGCGTAGATGAACTCCGGGAATGATGCGGTTGCGTGGGCTACGCCGCGTAAGGGGGATACAACTATTTTCGTTTCTTAATGTCTAATTCGGGATACATCGGGTTTTACGTAGCGTATTCACGCACGGATAAAGTGGCATTAACTAAAAAAAATATATATATATACAGTCAAACTCCTTTATAACGAAACTCAGGGGACAGCAAAAAAAATTCGCAGTAAAGGTATTTTCGTTAAAAAGGATGTCGATTATTGGACCTATAGGCTCCAGCGGGACCGCAAAAAAAAAAAATTTGCTGTAGTGGTATTTTCGTTAAAAAGGTGTTCGCTATAAAGGAGTTTGACTGTATATATATATATATATATATATATATATATATATATATATATATATATATAAAAGAAACTTGGTTAGTCTGCGGCGTGGCAAAGCGGCGAAGAGCGACTTTTATTAAGTCCGGTAACTGGTCTCCATAAATTAACTGTATTTGGCCGCGAAGCAAGTGGGACCATGAGCACGCGTGCAGGGGGCCGCGGGAAGGACGGTGACAGACAGGGGTGCTAGTACATGACCTGGGCCCACTTCGGGAAGAACTGTGTCGACGTCTGTCGGGAAGGTTTGCAGGAAAACACATCTAGCACTCCCCGTCTCCAGCACTACGTTGGAACGTATCGGCAAAAAAAGCAGTCCCACTGAGTATTGCTGAGGGGGAGGGGGGGGGGGTATATTTATTAGAAGAGAAAAAGAAAGGGGAAAACGTGGAAAATGTCAGCCAAACGGTGTGTCGACTTGCTATTCCGCAAGAATCAAGTCACGCCTTTTGCTTACCCTTCCAACCGAAAGGAAAGTAAAAAAATATTAAAAATAACAAAGACGGTTAAGAGCATCAGCTGTTTACTATATACATTAAAAACAAGACTTTCGTGCAGTAGGCTGCACTTCTTCAGGTTTGAGGACCTGTTACAAGTGGTGAAGCATATATCAAAAACCAGTCACATGGTACAAGAGAAAAGGGTAAGGGTGAAGAGAAATACAAACGCGATACAAATATCAACAAAAAAAATCATTTTCATTTTTTTTTGTTGATATTTGTATCGCGTTTGTGCAGCCTACTGCACGAAAGTCTTGTTTTTAATGTATATAGTAAACAGCTGATGCTCTTAACCGTCTTTGTTATTTTTGATTCTGCATCGCCGGAAACTTGCACATTGTTTTTCTTCACGTTCTAAAAAAATATTGAAAAAAAAAGACTATAGAATTGAATAACCACAGACCACATCCTACGGTAAAACATATGTGGGGAAAAGGTGTTTATTGCACATATTGGAATATGGAACTTGAATTATCATTGTGAATGCCGGTGGTGGTGGTGTAGATGAAAGCTGCTCGGTTGGCCACGCTGAAAGCGAGCAGGTGTGAATGCCGTGTTCAGTAGTGACGCTATAATTATCATACTCATATCAAATTGTATCAGGTAGGTTTGGGCTCGAGATGGCGCAGACGGTTATTTTCGAGTACATTTTTGGTAGCGATAATGATAATACGCGGCTCAAAGCCGCGAGACACTCTATGCAGATTTTTGTTAACCATAAAGATAATTCGGGAAGAGATATAAGGTAGTAACCCGCACAAAAGGAAAATCGATTCCAGTTGCATCGCTTTGGAATATGTTGTACTCAAATCACTAAAAAAATCACGCCTATGCATCAGGAAATTACGGGAACTCATGGACTGTACATGTGTTGGGGCACCATGTTGCTGTTTTTTTTTTTTTTTTTGAAGCACACCTCCAGCCGTGTCATTCATGTCCGATTACGGCTTCTTATTGCTGAACAGTTCGCCAACGCGGCGTGATTCACGGTTATATATTAAACGTAAGTTATTAACAGTCATTAACCAGCAATCAGATGCGTGTCGTTACGGCAGGAAATTAGCATATATACCGCGGGGACCAGTAACGAAAGCGGTTCGGCTGGTTTAGTTATGGTTATGGAGCGGTCACCATTTTCCTGGTTTATTACGGCGAGAGGGCTTGGAAGTATTTCTTTAGTGCGTGATGTCACCCACGGAAATTCCCATCATTTTCATCTTGGATTCGGGGGGGGGGGGTCTCGTAGGGTGTGTGTGGTGGTGCCCATAGCTGCTGCTGTCTGCTTTTGTGGCGTTCTTGGCCTTTCTGGTCAGGATTTCTTTTTCTATTTTTTTCTTTTTTTGTGAGGGTAGGAGGGGGGGGTAACGTTGGGTAGACGAGCGGTCTGCCTGCCTAGCTGACGTCATGTTGCTTGGGGGGAGGGAAAAGGGAGGAAGGGGAAAGGGAGAAAAGGAAGGGGGAAGGGGAGGGGTTGCAAGATTTTTTTGGGGGGGAGGGTGAGGGGAAGCCCTCTGGTGTCACCGCGAAGCAACATTGGCTATGAATGGTGTACAGACGTGGACAGGGGGAGAGAGGACAGCAGGAAGAAGCGAGAGACATCAGACAGAATAGGCCGTTGGTGGGATTCGAACCCACCACCTCCCAGTGTTCAGCACGACGTTGATGCTGTGGTCCGATGGAACAAGGAACATTCCGGGCACCGACTGGACAAGAAGAAGAATAAATTTTATCCCTTCATTATCCGCGATATAAGCCGCGCAATAGACTTAATCTTTGATCCGCGTACTTGGCCCTGTGGACACGTTGTACATGCTCCATTATGGCTCCCTACGGACACGTTTCCTTCTGGAAGGAACAGGATACGATGGATATGAGGTAGTCAGCGCTCTGGCTAATTAGTCACTCGTCCTCGAAAGATATGAGAGAGGGAGGGAGTCTGATGGTTATCGCTCCTAAGTGCCGCTAAATAACTCGGCTCGTGCAGGAAAACGAAAGCGTTACGCATGAAAAGGCCACATGATGCGTTGCGATTGTGGTAAGTGTGCTGCATTATAGGACCTCTGCAGAATGGTATAGAATCCGCGTAAGAGGTGGTAGAAAGCAAACCACATTGCGAAAAAATGAAAATAAAAAAATGGTGGCGTCACAACTCCTTCAGGGGAGTAAGTATAGCTTGTCCCTTAGAACACTCTCTTTGGGTGTAAAATTTATACCCTCCAAATGGAGTTCCGCTTCACTCCATTCTCAAGGAGTGACTATGACACCAGTTACAGGTGTCACGCTGGCACCATTCAACGGGTTCATGCCAGCAGAACTTCTGCGCCTGCTCTGGGATCTGTCGTGGTACTTCTTGTGTTTTTCTTTTTGCTTTTTATGTGTGTGCATATGCACAAATGAGCAGCTCCGTCCAGATGCTGCACCGCACTTCGCTCATGCACTGCGCCACCTGGAGGATGGGAATTTGGGTAGTCCCAAAGAACTACTTATAAAAGAAAACATGCGAGCTGCCCTGAGTGGCCTGATTGGGCAATTCCCTCGAACGCGGTAAACGCCGGAATAAATAAGTAAAGATATTGGCTTAACAGAAGGTCACATGCCACGCGATGTCCTCCCGTGAGGGTGAAATTCTCCCCAGCTGAGAACTTAGTGCAAAACTAATGATTAAATAACCGAAACGATACAACAACTGAATATCTGCCCCAACAACACCGAATATCCTCAGGATGTGCGAATAATGTCCTAACGGCTTCGTACGTCCGATGGATATCTGAGGGATATCCATCGGACGTACGAATTTGTTAGTACATTATTCGTACGTCCAGAGGATATTCGGTGTTCTTGGAGTGGACTGTGATACACATGTTCATAAGTAAAAAAACCTCCACACGAGAAGCAGGCCGTTGTCACTCGCAACTTGTTGATTAAAATTTGGACAGGGATGGGGAGTAACTGTTTACAGTGAGGGAGTTACTTGGCAAACGCAGAGAGCAAGAGGGAGTAACTCACTGACAGGGGAGTGAAAATGGAGTAAAAGTGGGAGGTTACTCCCTCGTTACTAGTTTTTTTTTTTTGTCCTCAGAGTGCATAGGAAATGGAGATACTCGTAGAAGTCGGAAGCGTAGATCGTAGCGCATGAAAAATGAAGGAACGAAAGCAACAAATTAATAGCGGAAACAGAGAGCGAATTAGTAACAATTAGTAATCCTCGATACAAATTTTTGTTTTCTCTCATCTATATGACCAGCGTTCTCCGGCTCATTAATATCTCAATATCTCTTGCATCAATTAATCAGATTTATCTTCTAACTGTTCACGGCCGTTTCTTCGATCAAGAACTACCAACGAAAGCTCAAGAACACCACCTTGCACACTTGGCGGCATCTCCCGTCCCTGGACCTTCACTGTATATAGAAGGAGGTGGCCACTCTCTATACGTCACTTCCGGCTGTTATACTGTCTAATTTGAATAGGCGGCGACACGAACAGCACAACCGGTTCCTGCCGTCCCTCTTCGTGTATTCGGTATCTTGTGTTTCTTTTCTTTTTGCCTTTGGAGCGAGTTTAGAAGCGTGAGGCGTTGAGTTGACGAAGGGCGGAGAGAGAAAGCCCTTCTGAAGAGTTTTCGAGTGACACATGCCTGCCACCGAGAAGAATGACAACGGAGTATACTGTTCAGACCAGTCTATAGTTACTTGTTGCAGTGACTAGTTGCTTCTATACGAAAGTAACTCATAACTGCAACTAGTTACCGCTTGTGGATAGAGTAACTGTAAAATGTAACTGAACTAAGTTACTCAGGTGTTGCAACATTTTCCACACGTCAGTTGGCCAGCGAAATTTTGTCCGGGCTTCGCAAACTGCCGGAACCGAAATTGGGACCGGACTTTTTTCCCGTGCGTCACCGCATGGTGCCGAACTGCAAGCCGAAGTTCGGCCGAAGACTTCTCACCTTGACGGCGCATCCCATTTTAACCATCCAGCTTAATGAGATAATCCCTGCGTTCATAGGTATAGTAGAGTCACTAAAGAAGCTTATTTAGTGACTCTATGGTGTAGAAGGCGCACACACGGCAACAGTCGACCCGATTGCTACGTCATTGTTGCTATGGTTTTCCTTCCTGCTGAATAGCCATTGGATGCTTGCTACTTTTTCGGTTGGCGTCACCGCCCATTTCGGAGCAGAAATCTGGCTTGGTCAGGACGGGCCGGACAGACGGTGGTAGAAGAAGAACAACATTCCCGGTGTGCGTAGCAGCAGCGTCAGCTGGGTAAACTATAACCGAAGCACACGACAGGGCAGTCTTGCTCAAAGTTCCCATGCTGCTTTGCGCCGCGCGCATCTTTTTAAAATCGTCTATTCTGTTCTCCGAAAAAAGTTCTGTCCCGAATTCGGACGCTTTTTCCGAAATGAAACGAAATGAAATGAAATGAAATGACGAAAATGAAAGTGGTCCGACTCATAGCACCGGCTGTGTTCTCTGGGTGTTTTTCCTGGGGATTTCCTCTGTAAAAGGAGAATGTCGGCCCAGTTCCCTGCGAAGTCGGCCCAGGAGGCATTATCCCCCCCCCCTGACTAACCCCCAACCAACATGCGGCCACATCGGCAGTTAGGAGGTGGTGATAGCGATAGGGCTCGTAGTTTTCGGCATCACATAGGTGGGCAACTATGTCTGAAAGCGTCCGAAGAAAACCCAAGAAAAGCACCAGACGGCAGAGCCGGCACCGGCATTCGAACCCGGGTATCGGCAGGCAGATCGCTCGGCAGTAACAGGCCACCAGCCAATCGCCCCCCATGCAGCGTCTTCTTTCTCGTCTCATCTTCCACGGAGACCTGACAAGCAGATAGCTACTTTTGTCTACTTTATCACGCTCTCTTTCCCTTGTCACCCCTGCACGTGGCACCCCTGGTGAGAGTATGAAGATCAATTCGGCGAAGACCGTTGATTGGCTGGTGGAAGTGGAGCCATTTCCATGAGGAAGGAAGGGTTCCTGAGGGGCGTTAAGCCCAGTTTAATTAACTCCCGAAGCGATCGAGTCGACACGCACCCTTAGTCATGCAGCACAAGAGAGCACTTGCTCAACTTGTAGACGGGGTGATAGCACTCTAAAACTACTTGCCGCGACACTTTCTTCCCTCCAGGGTGCCTCCAGAGTCTGTGGAGCTCAGGCCGGAATTTGGGAGGATACGACGTGGGAGCGCACTTGGACAGGAGGCTATCTTAGCTTATTGCAAGAGGCTTTTGCAGTTAAGAAGGCGCAGAGCTTAGCCGCGTGTTTGGGGGATATGTACTTTCGAACTCTCCGGATGACTTTTCGAGCCCCCAACTTGGCCGTATAGGCAAACAAGGTTGTCGAAACGACTTCTATGCGGTAATTATGGAAAAAGAACCCCATAAACAGTTCTAAATACTGGGCCGGATTTGATTAAATATGACCTGACTTTTTGAATAAGTTGAGCTATACACAGCGTGATACGAACGGAAGCTGCTAATACAGCTAAAATGCACGTACTTTTGATATATTGTGCAAATAAATACATATTGCAGATACATTAGTATTCATACGTGTTTAGTATAAGTTAATAACGGACCTAATTCGATATCGATTGGTAACTCCAGTAGTATTTTGGAAAATGTTGAGAGCACCGCGCTCCATCCCATGGAACTATAGTGTTACAACTGGAGAAGTATATATGGGAACAGAAAGTCACTGTGTAATTTGCTTCTTTGCTTCGTTCCTTTTGCTTCGGACCAGAAGGCTATGCGTGACGTGCGCGCAGATGCCGACAAATGACATTCTGAGTTCTCATAGCATTCTGAGTTCTGGAGAACAGGCGGCAAGGCTACCGTCTGCTTTGTCGTCTTCTGCAGGAAAACATTTCCTGGAGCAGACTAAAGGTCTGTCGTCTGCAGAAAACAAAAGTTTCTAAGCAGACGATGGAGCTGATCTCTTCTTTGTGGTCGGTCGTCTGCAGAAACTGGCAGGAGAAGTGTCATTCTGTTCGTGGTTATCCTGTGTAGACAAGCGCTAGCTTCTGAAGCAGACGACAGAGCTGCCGTCTGCCGCTGGTCATCGTCTGCGGAAAAACAAAAGTTTCTTAATCAGAGGATAATACTGCCGTCTATCTAATCACCCCATGTCATAGTCGTGATTTATTTGTCGTTGATGTCGTCTGCAGGAAAACTCAGTATTTGGAGCAGACGACAGAACCGCCGTCTTCTTTGCCATTGTCGTCTGCAGACAATCTTCAGAGATGCACCAACAACTGAATTATCGCTGGTACAAGCGTCGAATTCAAGGCAACTCGTACACCTGTTTCTGATCGTATCTTTTCTGCTAGAGCCCTTACTTTTCTTCTCGTTATACTGTGCTCCTTTTTGTATACTGTACAAATGCAAATTTCTCTTGCAACGCTCTACAGAGTACGCTATCGTATTCACCATCCGTCAGGGTTACAATTTAATCGTACATCGAATCTGCGCCCATTTGCATTTTCATCAAACGCGTTTCTACTTGCTTCCTCACAATGCATTTGAAATCGCTTCAGCGGCACAGTGTGCTATTGGCGGAAATGTAAGACCGGGTTCAGTTTTCACGAGAAGTACGTTTATCCCTTGAGTTCAGAGCCTGTGGTTGGACAAAGGCTGGGATTAAGCCGGGACGAAGAGCCAACCTCCATGGCCTGTCGAAAATTGCTCGTACCGCGGAGCGAATGACGGCTGCGGAAACTATGCCTGCATTGCCCGTCTCTACTGGGTCCAATCTTCAATGTGTACACATTATAAAGTCATAGCGAGTCTCAAAATAGGGAACCCAGTCGCTTTGCGGCCCCAATGAAGTAAGGGGCCGTTACTGTGCACGTATGCGCCCGTATTCTCAACAGCCGTTTACGTAATGCGCAGTGGCGACTTCGTATTTGGATAATGGCAGTTTTTAAGAAACAAGCACAGACAGTGGGATAGGAACCCCCCCCCCCCCCCCCCCCGATTTCTGGTCAGGGATGCTATAGCAGTTACACCATGCTAGCGTCGGGGGTGTCTATTGCAGGAAATCGTAGGTAGTGGGTTCGAATCTCACCGCTGGATGCCTTTCATATGATCTCGTAATTGCGCGTATTGGCCTCAGTCACTTCTAAGTGAGGCGCACAAGGTTAATGCCACCTGTTCAACGTTCTTCTCGAAGGACGTGCCATTAATTGGTGTCGAACTTGCTTTGGCTGCAACCTAAAGCTGTAGTCTACAAAAGTATAGCAGTAAATGAGGTTATTAAAAAAATACAGTGCTGCGTCCAGTTCTTTTACGTTGGCTCTGGCTTGAAAACTCACGAGTTGTGTTGCGTTGAGAAGAAAAAAAAACCCGGAGAAGTAGGCACTCATTACGAGAGCCGGCTACTCCTGATCGCTTAGAAAAACAAAAAAATCGCTAACTACAATAGGAAGAATGAGTGACAACGAGACTCAGTCAGTCACTCACACTGTCCACACACACTGAAAACTCATATCCTGGCAATTGTTCATCACTTTACCGCATTAGAAAGTCGCCACTGGTCTACGAAGCAGCAGGATCGACTTTTTTGAAACTGCATCATTATCTGCTGATCGTGTAGAGAAATTCCGCGCCGTCATCTTTCTGAAACTCCCGCACTACTATTCCTGCAGCCGCGCACTTGCGACTGCTTTGGCAACCAGTGGAGCGCGTTAGATAAGACCTTGTGATCGAAGTTCCAAAATTGAAACTTCCTATCACGTGCCGAGAAAGAAACGAAACCGAAAGAAATATCTCATTTCCGAACCGACACGTTTCATTCCTCTCGTTTTAAGTGTATAGATCTACCCTCCTGCGCGGGCACCTTTATAAATCTCACCACGATCCTTCCTGTAGCACTCCTACGCGCGACTCACTCGAAAGCTGTCACTTGAACATTTCTACAGTGTCAGCGTTCCCCGGCCATAACTGAGAACACGTTCTATAAAATGTGCCAAGTACGAAAAAGGGAAACGGGACAGCGAAAATTGCGATGACGTTCGCGACAGCGCCGGGAAATAAGGCAAGTCCCAGCGACATCAGCAGCGTTGACATCTCGCGAAGCGACAGCCAATAAAATCGTCGCGTTTTAGTTTGCGCGCTAGCTTGGCTCCGAGGGGAGATGTTCCCAGGAGAGAACATCAGATAAAGTTCTGTTACACTATAGGGCTTTTACGGGAGGGTTTTCTGAGCAGGTTCGCGCCTCGGAATGTGCCACCGGATAGTACATTTGAGGCGCGGTTCAAATCAGATTCTCCCTGGAGCAGAAGGGCAGCTGTAATGCGCTTCAAGATAATTGTGACTGTACAGTGCGGTGAGTTTTTTTTGCCAGTTTTTTTGTTTTTATTGCCAGTGTTGCCTGACATCCGAGTCAGCTCCAAAATCCTGGGGAAAGGTATTAGATAGCACAGCCGGTGGTACGTTTCGAGCCCACCACGCCTCATGATCTTGGAGGTACCCTTTTCTTCTTTTTTTTAAATAAATTCCGTGTTAACGCCGCGAAGCAACTGTGGCTATGAGCGGCGTATACGGACGTGGACAGATGGAGAGAGGACAGCAGGAAGGAGTGGGGGACAGTGGGGTTAGTATGTGTCCTGGGCCGACTTCAGGGAGAACTGTGCCGACATTCGTCTGGAAAGTCTTCGGAAAACCCAGGGAATACCTCAGAGAGCACAGCCGGTGACAGGATTCGAACCCGTGTCACCTCCCAGTCTCGGCGTGGAACCCTTTTCTTCATTTTTTTTGGGGTACTTTGAAGGTACCACCAATGGACGGTGGCAAGAGACAACGAAGATCCTGTGGTTACACGTCTTACTAGTAATGAGCTCCCATAACTCACATGTCCTTATGCACCGAGGTATTAATACCAGGGTGTCGAACCGCAAAAAATACGGGTTCGGTTCGGGTTCGGGTTCGCGTTGTTTTGATTTCGTTCCGGTTCAGTTCCGGTTCGGCCACGCCAGAAATCGAACCGGTTCGCAAACCGGTTCGCAGCCCCGAACCGGTTCGCGAACCGGTTCAACGCTTCCGTTTTATATGTTCCATAAAACTGCTTTTATCAGGAAATGCGTGGCTAATAGCTTACTGCTGTTGTCTGCATTGACGTCTCTAGCGGTGAGGTAGCCCTTTACCGAGAGAGATGAGAAATGGATGAACACTTATTGCAACTAGAGTTCACGCTGTTGAAGCGGTGTAGTCCTGCTACTTTCTGTTCCCAAAATCTCTTTTTTCACACGCACAGTGCCAGCAAGATACACTTAAAGGAAGCCTAATAAGATGGACAGCGTAACATAGACGACAGTACTTGCCGGCACACTGCCTTCGCAGCGTGAATCGATCTGAAACCGTACTGAAGCATGTCGAAAATAAGCCTGCCAACCTTACTCTGTCCGAGCTCACAGCAGTGTACTAGTTAATCCACAACACAACGGCAATGTGTCACGACACAACTGCGCTACCAATAAACAGAACCACATTTACTTTTCAAACCACGACCAATCATACAGGCACCGTTCTGCGTACGCTCCTTCTCCACTTCTCATGTTTCTGACTTGTTTAATTTGTACTGCTCACGTGTAAAGGGAAATCTTGGGCGCTTATTTGATCACATATTCGTCCTGTAGAGCTATATAACTGGCCTACTCCATTCGTGTTTCATTCGTCCGCGTGGCACCTCGTCTCTGAAGAGTAGACGCTGCACCGCGTGCGTGGGGCGCTAGCCGCGACGCTCACAAGGACAACTGCGCTTCAACATGTTAAAAAGACGCTGAAAGTATACTTACTATACGTCGTCGTCTGACTGCTAGGTGAACATTTCTGAAATCCATAGGCGCGTGATGATGATACCAATGTGTCTTCGTTCGGGGATAGAGAGGAACTCTTATGCTGACTTCTTTTATGTCCGAACCGTTTTGTTGCGAACCGGTTACCGCTATTATTTTTTACGGTTCTGCTCCGGTTCGGGTTCAACAGTGTCATGAAAATTTCGGTTCGGGTTCGGGTTCGGTTCCGGCAAAAATAACGGTTCGGGTACGGTTTTCGGTTCGGGTTCGGGTTCGGTTCGACACCCTGATTAATACTCCGGTCGAAGAGCTGTAGTGTCTGAGAACTCGGAGGCCACCAGTGCTAAGCAACCATAGCTTAATGGCGTTGGGTACCGAGGTGTCTTTTCTTGGTTTCATACTCCAAATTAAAATTATATTGGAAAGCTAAAAGAAAAAGTGCTTGGATTTATTTCCTAGACAGATACGAACAAGTACACACTGCCTCAAAGGGTACCATCTTAGAACACATTTATGTTGTAACCATCAACCATTTCTCGTTAGTGATCTGTATCTGGTACACGCCGATCTGTAGCACATCACCGTCAAGTACATGCGCAGCTACCTCCGTATACATATGGCATATACATAAAAAGCATACATATATACATAAATAGCACATATACATAAAAAGCACATATGGTTTCAATATAACGAACTGGTCAGTCTTGTAACGTACTAGTAGCTGCGGCAATGAAATATAGAAGCTTTCTTTTTTTAAAGTATAGTACGCAACTGGGTGACCTCAGGAGCATGCGACTTTGTACGTTGATGTGAGGTTAGCTCTTTGTTAACGAAACATGTTCATTTTCTGAAAAAGAAGATAGCCACCATGGTCAAACTTGTAGCGTATCCGACCTAAAATCGGAGGATGTGGGTTCGAATAAACACCGCTGTGATGCCTTTTCTTCAACTGACATTCTTTAATTGATCATTTTCGTGCTTTCTTAGACCCTAAGTGTAGCCAGCTTCACAGCCAGAAGCCGAATCAAGAAAAAAAAAAAGCACCTACGGGATACCGCATTATCATCACGAATCGCCCAAATCTTAATGCTTCACGAGCGATTTGGTCATGTGACACTTTTACGTCAAATATGAAGCCGACCCCATTCCTTTCACAGTGCGGGACGCTATAGCATTTCATCCGTGCCTCCCTGCATCATGTTCTAGACGCTGACAGCTCGGGCATATTAAAGAAGTCACATCGACATCGACAGCGGTTATGACACCTCGAACGCGACAGCCAATAAAATGATCGGACGCGGGGAAGAAGCTTCCATATTCCCCCGAGAAAGGATCTTGACAGGATTCCAAGACGAGCTGAGCGGGAATCTGCTGAAAGCGCAATCATTACGGCCATTAGACCTTATGATGATGATGGTGAAAAGATTGCACGTCCCCTCGAAACGGTCGTCGCTCTGTTCTGCTGTCACGGTGCGTGTTTCCCCAGGGGACGGTGGGACGCTAATGCCATTTTGCCACGACGCCCAATGAGGTAGTGGCTAAACCTTTCCGAAATATGTATTGTGGGAGAAGATTTTACCTTAATGCGTAGACTCAGCAGGCCGTTGAAGCCAATGCGTTATATCGTATTTTCCGATGTGATGCATGCTACGTTAAAACGTGCAAAACTTCTGTTTCCGTTTATGTTCTTTTCTTTCCTTTCCTTTTTCTTTTTTTTTTTTTTTTTTTTTTGTGACTGTTCTGACTTTGTGTGACTCTTCGTATCTGAGCCTAGTGTATATTTTCTGAGCTGTCTACGTGGTATGGACCAGCGGCATGGCCGAGTGGGCTAAGGCGTCCGCTCGTTGGTGGTAACCAAGGTCATGCTGAAGACTGGGAGGTGGTGGGTTCGAATCCTACCGCCGGCTGTGCTGTCTGAGGTTTTCCCTGAGTTTTCCGAAGACTTTCCAGACGAATGTCGGCACAGTTCCCCCTGAAGTCGGCCCAGGACGCATACTAACCCCCCTGTCCCCCACTCCTTCCTGCTATCCTCTCTCCGTCTGTCCACATCTGTACGTCGCTCATAGCCACAGTTGCTTCGCGGCGCTAACACCCAATCAAAAAAAAAATCTACGTGGTATGGAGTAGCCGGCTTCCACGGTGGTGCCAATTTTCTCTTTTTTTTTTTTTTCATTCGCTTCACTTCACTTCATTTCATTCTCATATGTCACATCTAACGTTTAGCGTGTAACCATGTCATGCTATGTAACGCATATCATAGTCACGATATATTTGTTGTTGTTAACGAGAACTATGCTATAACGATTAAAATGTGTCGATAACTATGCTTTTTGCGCTATACACGATTAAGAGGTGTCGCAATGAATGAATGCATGAATGAAGGAGCGCGCGTTTATGTAGAAATTTTTCCTCGAATAATGTCAAGTAGATACTGGGCATCCACGGGCTGCGCAGTCCTTTAACTTCGCGTAAACTTCCGTGTATTTCGCCCCGAAAAAGTCCGGGTTCAACCGACGTTCTGTCGAGGGGTAGCAGAATGTGGACATGCTGTCGCTTGTTGTCAACACGTGTGGAAATAGATTCGACAAAAAACAAAATCTGGAGCAATCTTCGGGACGACCTTGCAGATTCTCTCTGTCAAGACTGTTTCCACACGTGTTGAAAACAAGCGACAGCACGTCAACATCCTGCCACCCCTCGAAAGAACATGGGTCAGACCCGGCACTGAGTGCGATGTTCGCCGCCAGTCTGCGTTTATCGGAGCGACGTCACGTTAACGGGAGATTGGTTGCAAGTTGCGAGCATTGTACATATACAGGGCGTATGCTCTAACGTGTCCAGAAATTATATATTTAAAGCGAGCAATAAAAGAAAAGCAAGTGGTACTTTTCTGCTACTTGAGTAAGAAACAGGTACTGCTTCACTATAGTAGCACCTGTTTCTCAGTCAAGTAGGTGAAAAGTAGCGCTCGTTTCTCTTTTATCGCTCGCTTTAAATAAAATCCTGGACACGTTAGAGCAAACACCCTGTATAAGAATACATGGAAGAATTCTGAGTCGCAGCTTTCTGCAACTGACGAAGCCTGAGTCCCACCTATACGGAATTCTAATACTTTCCTTACAGGAAAAAAAAAAAGAAAAAAAAAAGCAATGCAAGAGAGAATGACAAATCCTGGCCGTCATTTGCTTTTAGTGCATGACTTGTCGTACTTGAGTTGTATTCTCCTCCCATCTACGCTGAGGAGAGCCAACGCTCGCTTTCCGCATGCCACGAAAAGCTCTCGTCAAGATGCTGCATTAATCATTAATTCATCGGGTGGGACTCGATGTGGCTTTTACAGCTCCGTGGCATTACCGCTTGAGACAAGTTCACTCTCCTAGTTGCTCTAACTGCGATGCTCTAGAAGATCTAGAGCACATTATTCGTCATTGCCCACATTACCAACCGCCCCCCCCCTCTCTCTCTCTCTCTCTCTCTCTCTCTCAAAATTGCTTAGTCCCTGGCCAAAATCCAGCCCACCGGCGCTCTGCCCTCAAAGCTCTTTTTGACCGTTTCGGATACCATAGGACTTTGATCCTTATTGTGAAAGGCCTCATTATTTCATTCCCCACATCACCACCAGCAATCGGATTAGAGTATCGCCCCCTGGCGGTGAAACTCCCCATTCATCATCTTACAATAAATTTGTTGTTGTTTCAGTTGTATTTTTGCGCTTGCGCTTGCGTTATAGTACTTTCGTACGAGCGTTTGTTATTAAGTAGTCGCTATTTCTGTTTAGTGTACGTATAGTCGTATACACAGTAGTACACAGTAGTAGTAGTACCACGTTATATTAAATTTTCCTCCAACACAGTACTTGAGCGTTGTTTGCCAGCTGTATTTGTTTTGAGTGGACACAGTTTTAGTGACTGTCTGAAAGTCGGCCTGAAGACTGAGGAAGTAGTGCGCTCGAATGCTACCACCGACTATAATACCGTCTGAGGCTTTCCATACGTTTTCCGGTAGACTTTTCAGACTGATATCGACACATAGTTCCCCCTGAAGTCGGCCCGGCACGCGTACGAAGCCCCTGTCTCCCACCCCTACATGCTGTCTGCGCGTCTGTACACCGCTCACAGCTACAGTTGCTTCGTGGTGCTAGCACCGAATAACAAAAGAGAAAGTGGAGAGTTTTAGTTACCGTGCGCTATATCGCATTTGCGTACGTAAGGAATAGCGTTGGTGGTTCTGGGCACGCGCAAACCATAAAGAGAGCTTCGCGCAGTGCGCAGAACCACCACGGCTATTCCTTACGTACGCAAAGGCCATAGCGTGCGATGCACTAAAACTTACTGATATTTGTGTCGCAGTACGTGTTCCTACAACCATAATAACGTCGATGGGAATGATAATCACGACTGCAATAAAATCTCCATTGCGAGAAAAGAAAGCGAAGGAAACAACCCAGATGTCCATCCCGATACACACCTACTCACACGAGAGCAACTGCACTATCACCCCAACCCCATCACAACTCCACGCGCGCGCGCGCGCTGTGCCGCTATCTCGCGAAACCCGGAAGGCCGGCTCGCTGGAGCACTGCACGCTATCTTTCAATCGTTTTAGTGGCAAGGTATACACATTACACGGACAATGCAGTAGCAGTGCGGTATCGAACAGTGTTGTTGTGAGGAATGGTAGTCACGTCCAAGTTATTCCCGAAACGCTCTCACCGTTCATTTTTATAAACATGCCATGCGCTCGCGTTTGCGGAGAGGAAAAAGTATTCTTTTATCTCGCAGTGCACGGGAAGGGAGGCAGTGCACGCTCGGAAACGTGACTGTAGTTGTCGGCGTTTGCTTGTTGCGCACCGGTGAATTATGCGTCGTTTCCAAATAGTCTTTATAGAGAAGGGGGGCCGCAAAGCAGGGCGGGGCTTTTGTTGGATATTCGGTACACGATAACACACTTGGGTACACTTGGGTATAGACAGTGTGGGGTTGTGGGAAAGGTAGGCAGAAATGGAAGGGGGATTGTTATCGGTGTTTTTCGGTGCTTTTGGCGGTGTCGCAGAGTAGTGGTTGCGCTACACGGCAACTATATACATACGTGGCTTCCAAGTATACGGGACGTGAAATAAAACGTGGCCGACTGGGTTTTAAAAGCTTCCTCTCGTTGGTGGTAGTCAAGGTCATGCTGAAGACCTTGAGGTGGTGGGTTCGAGTCCTCCCACAGGCTGTTCTGTCTGAGGTTTTCGCAGTGTTTTCTCGCGCACTTTCCAGACGAATGTAGGCACAGTTTCCCCTGAAGTCGGCCCAGCACGCATACTAACACCAGCGTCCCAACCTCTTCTTCCTACTGTCCTCTCTCCATCTATCCACGTCTGCATGCCGCTCATAGCCACAGTTGCGTCGCGGCGCTAACACGGAATATATAAAAAAGATTTAAAAAAGAAACGCTTTGTCCACGCTGTACATGTGTTCGGTTTGGTTACGCAACTGTTCGCTTCGATGTTCAAATTAGCAGTGGCACAGTCCAAAAACGAGAAAAAGAACAACAGTGAGAGAGAAATGGGAAGTAGGTGTATGTATAATGAGGTCGCTAGTGATTCCACCATGCCAGTGACAGGGAACACTTTAACGCTTTTAATCGAAAATAACGGCCATACTATAGCACGGACAAAGAATTCGTGGCACGGCTCATCTAACGCTTTTTAGCTAAACGCGGTCTGTACCTCTATAAGCACTGTTTATTTTTATTTAGTTATTTATTCATACTGCGGGTCAAACTTTGGCCCAAACAGGAGAGGCAATACAAGTAATACAAGTAAGAGATCCAAGAACACGGCGAAAAAAGGAAAAAACAGCAAAAAGGAAATGAGAAAGGACGAAAGCAAGAGAAGAAAAAAGAAACAAATCCCGGTAATCAAAATCAAGTGATAAAAAGATAAAAATCACTTTTGTACCTGGCCAAATGCAGACGGCTGCAGGAAAGCTTGTGCGTTAATAAACAGTAGTTTCAGTGTCTCTATTTTTTATCGCTTGTATTGACCGCAATTGACAGAGTTTCTACATTCCACGATTGCTAAACAAAATCACAATCAAAAATGTTCCAGCTCTATCACAAAATTGTCAGGAATCAAGTACACTATTAGGCATGAGGTTCCAAAATCTGTTGCGTTCCGGGGGAGAAAAAAAATATCATAAAAACTTTATTGAATCGATTTGTTCTCGTAAAAATTGGTTCCATGCCTGACTACGCCGTGTCCTTCTTGCTGCGAGAGGTTTCACTCAATCTATAATGTTCAAATTAATGACGATTTTTTTAACCAGATCCTGAGCAGTCATGTGCGCGTGGCGCTTTCCGAGCGCCAGAAATTTGCCAGCTAGCACTTTTTTCGCCCGGTCTCAAGACGATCGAGCAGCAGGTTGCCCAACTATATCCGGTGTCGTCACATCCGCACTGCAACTGTGGCGAGTGCCCTCATTGGGCCCCACGTCGAAGTTCACGCGGTTTAGCAGACGACGGAACCAAAAGACGGGCGACCGCGATGCCCCTATAGCGTGAACCAAGAGACTAAAACCGCCAGGTTCCTGGCACACTCCTGTTCGGGTGGCACCGATCACGTGATCCAGCTCGGGTGCCGACCTTGCAATTTCCGAGCGCTTGGTTCCGTGTTGCATTGAAATGATCACCCGAATTCGCCGTAACTTTTCCGGTCATTAAATTGTACAGAAGTAGCAGCTTATGTAGTTTTCTCAGTTTTTATAATCACATGAGAGGGTCTCGCCTCACTATCGAACAATATACCTCGAATAGCGTACCCATGATGGTACAGCTGAGGACCGTTCCCCATTTGCGGCATGTAGTAGTCCTTGAAGGCAGCAGTGCAGCAATGCTCCGACAGGGCATTCGCCCGTCATTAACAAGGTCCTTCTTTTTTCTTTCTTTTTTTTTCTTTTTTTCCTCCTGCATGCACTGGCGATGTGCGTGCCGTAACCGGCCCACGCGACTGCCGGCCGCTTCATATTTCATAGTTGCTCCTCGCCCTATTCCATTACATCTGGACGGCAATTACGCCCTCTTGCGTCGACCAAAGGGTACAGAAAGGGGTGTTACGTAAAGGTAGGGGTGAGATCCGCACAGGGAGTAGCACGAGTGGTGTGTTAAAGGAAAGGTCTGCGTTGGTGAGGGCAGGACGTGAGCCGTGTTTCTGAGCGAAGCTTTCGGGTCATGCGGTGCGCTATGTCGGGGGTGGGAGGAGAAAAAGAGGAGAGGCTCGCTCGCAGAGGGGTTCGACCCTGCACACTTGATGGTGGTTACTGGACGTGAGTGATTATGTTGTGTTGGCGAGTGCTTCTTGTTTCACTTGCGAACGGCTGCAGCTTGGTGCTCGTTGTCGCGACAAAATAGTCTGTATTTATATCATATCTTTAAAAATTTACTTATCAACTTATATCAACTACTAGGGTAGTCAATGGAAACCAAACAGCCGTGTGTGTCCGGTTCAAAGCGTATATCAGACACTCTGCGAATGAGATCGCTCAGAAAAAGAAGTATCAATGGAAATCTTATCACAGCGAAGGCTAACGTGGCGGACCTTATCCATAACACGACACACCGGGAGATAATATATTGACATACCACAGCAAATCTATCTAGTGGCGTCCTGTCCGCAATGAAAAATAAGGAAAAAATACTGAGTGATTGGCTCCGAGCAAATAAAAGTTGTCGAAATTTCGATATCGCTTCTACTTTGAGCAAATAAAACTTGCCCGAAATTTTGATATTACCATCACTGTGCTCTCCCCCCCCCCCTCCTCAACCACCACACACACACACACACAGACAAACACGCGGAGTTTCTAAAGAGGCAGCAGCATATATTGGAACGGACATTGAATCTTGAAAAGAGAAAAAGGAGGAGGTCGAAATTGAAAGAGAGAGAGAGAGGCATAATACCGCATTCAGAAGGAGTTGAAAAGTATAATCCCCCGCTTCAGAAATAGCGGTGTGTACACACTACATTTCGGTACTTTTTACGCGCGTTACTTTTATTTTTTTTTTCGTGCAGCATTTGGGAAGGCTGTATAGAGACCGCCTGATGATGGGTGTTGTGGCTTTTCAAACAGGGCAGGGACCGGAGTGAAAGCTGTATACACTGCGTGCGTTTCAAAGCCACTCATTCGCTATTTTTATTTCCCTATCATACGTCTACCCTCTGCATTCTTAAAAATGAGCTACACCGCATAGCACGCTCCTAGCCAACCATCATCTCGAATGATATCGTTATCTGGCCTGATTTGTTGAAAACCGGAGGCGTACGCCTTTTTTGGGACACTTACGCTGTTCATAATTGTCACAAAAGAAAAAAGGCGTACGCCTCCCGTTTTCAACAAATCAGGGAAGATAACGATATCATTCGAGATGATGGTTGGCTAGGAGCGTGCTATGTGGTGAAGTTCATTTCTAAGAGTGTGTGTGTGTGTGTGTCTCTCTCTCACTCTGGACGGCCACGATGTGACACGAGTAATGAGCCGCCCAGACAGCAAGACACCAGCTCGCGTGGCGTAGTGGTTAGCAGGATCGTTTTCCACGCCGAGACTGGGAGGTGACACACGGGTTCGAATCCCGGTTGTATATACTGTCTGAAGTTTTCCCTCGGTTTCACCGGCAGACTTTCCCGACGAAGTCGGCCCAGGAGGACGCATACTACTACCCATAACTCTTTCCTGCTGTCCTCTCCCCTTCGGTCCACGTATGTACTCCGCTCATAGCCACAGTTGCTTCGCGGCGCTAACACTGAATTTGAAAAAAAGAAAGAAAGAAGAAATGTTTAAAAAAAAACACCGTATTTACAAATATTAGGAATATCATAGTTGCAACGGGAGCTTTACCTTCTTCGCGATCAAATCGAAATTGACGGGAATCATCTGAACAAAATGAACCATCATTTGACATTCCATGCGTTTTGTGCAGATTTTTTTTCCAGTTATTAGGCAGTTTGTTAATTAGTGTACACATCCTTGTTATCATTATTACCATTCATACATCACCTTTCGTGTCATATCTCGTGCTAACCAGTGAGCTCATGCTTGCTATTCGCACTCTCTCTGTTTTTTTTTTTTTTTTACGCATTATGGTGTTACATCTCGCGTAAAGACAAACCGGGCAAGTTCTTCTTTTTCTGGATTCTTCATATGACGCTAGGCATATCGTTCCAATATATATAGCCCATGAAGCCTTTCTTTTTTTCTTACCCCCCTGCCCCCAATATACCCCCCGCTTCCTTTCATGAAGGACGGCCCATCCTTCTAAGGATGCTTGCGTTTTCTGGGCGATTGTTAGTAATAAAATTGGGCTCATCGGAAAGGACAAAGCGGTCATCTATTTGACGAATTTCTACATTATCACTCGAAATTTCTCTCTTTCTCTCTCTCTGACATCCACGATTCATCTATGGCAATGTATTTAATAATAATTGGGTGTTTACGTCGCGAGACACCTGAGATCATGAGCGACGCCACAGCGGTCGGTCTGTGGATTGCTTTTGCCCACCTGAGGGTTCTTTAACGTGCGATGAAAGCTCATCACACGGCACCCCGCATTTAACGTCCCTCGCGGAAGACGGCGTGTCTAGGCAACTTGTACCCTGCCACCAAGTTGCTGGCGTCCTCGGCCGGGTTCGAACCCGCGATCTCGGGATCGGAAGGCGAACACGCTACCGACTGAGCCACCGAGGCCGGTATATGGCAATGTATGCACGATCCGTTGACGAACAATAACAACAACAGTTTTTGCCGACTTTGCGTGTGCACGTAATCCGGATTCAACGATCTAGATAGAGGAATGTCGGGAAGCGGATCCGTGTAACCGCCACTGAACGGAGATAAATTATATAAAATAATAATCGGCGCATTTATGAACTAGAGTGGACGTCGCCCTCCACCAACACCCTTCATCTCGCAACCCCTCACTATCCCTCTCTCCCTTTGAAACCTAGTTGCCCTTTACCGAGACCAAAGTTGGACAACCGTAACGACTTCCTCTTGAAAACGACCCCTGTCACCTCCGCTTCCACTTCCTCTATGCAATCCACATCGCCTCCTTCTCTTCCCCCTTCACACGCTTCCCCGCTATAGTCCATTAGAAAGTGGTCATCCAAGTCACGTCCACCATGTTAACCTTGGCGTTAGTAAGAGCGGAATAGGCTTTGACCGTTTTGTGGCGGATGTAGGATATGGGACGGCGGCCAGTGCAATACATACCGTGCGTAACATACGTATAAGAACGGCAAAGAGGTGGATACAGAGATAAGAGAGGATTTGAGAATAAGGATAGATAACAGGAAGTGGAGATGATAAAAGAAGGGCAATGTATTCCGAGAGAAAGGATATTGGTTTTGATGGTGGAGACGTGAACGGATTCTTGTGGAGGCGCGTATACTCAACAGAATCAAAAGGGCACTGCACTTGACCGGTTCGAAAGGTGAACGCTATCTTATCGAAAGAAAGCGCCTTATCTTTCTCCCTTTTTTGTGTGTGTGTTAGCGCCGCGAAGCAACTATGGCTACGAGTTCTGGGATGTCTGCCGGAAAATCCAGCGGAAACATCATACAGCACAGCTGGGGGTACACTCTAAAAAAAAAAAGGAGTAAAACGGGGAGTAATTGCAGCTTCTACTCCCCTAGTCTGCAATTACTCCCCATTTTAGTCCCCTAACCTAACATTTAGTCCCGACATTTACTCCCCAGGACTGCAAATTGTCACTAAACTTCGCGAATGGTCTCCTGAATGCAAAAGTCTACGTAAATATGTGCCCTTGGTCAATTTGAACGACATAAGGCTGTATAACTCAGACAACGTAGCAATTTTCCAGCCATACAGAGTAAGAAACAGTTAGCGTATCTTTCTTCGCAAATTGTGCCCTAGTATGGCGCAAGATTTTATATCACTCGATATATCACGGTTGACGGTTTGCTTCAAAGTATTTTCATGCATGCGCTCCAATTATGTACCCGGAACTCTTACAACAGCGCGTGAAATGCGGTCTTCACTCGGTGTCATTCATTTACTCCCGAAAGGGACTATTTTTTGTGGCAATGCAATTACTCCCCAAAAGGAGTAAAAGAACTCCTTTTTTTCTTAGAGTGTAGAATTCGAACCCAACACCTCAGAATCTTCAGCAGCTTATGGGATACCACCAACGAGCTTCAAGCCGCTGCCGCGGCGATAGCGCTTAAATCGCCATATCGTGCTTCAGAAAGATCCTGGACCCGCCCCTGAATTCAGACAGATCTTTTGAAATCAGCCCGGAACCAGACTAACCCCGTCGCCATTCTTTCCTGCTGTTCTCTATGCATCTGTCCACGCACGCCCATAGGCTGCTCATATAACCACAGTCGCTGAATTAAATAAGGAAACCTGCTAGCATGGTCCTTTCTGCATCCTTTCTATACCGAAAATATTCCCCCGACCTTGTACCGACACGACCGACCCCGCACAAAGATGATCTCTGCGCTGCCACTTCGCAGAAACCCTGGTGGTGACGCAAGTCTAAGGCTGTTGCCCCGCCTTTCGCACCGACCGAAATTAGAGCAACTAACCCTAGTATTCTGTAACATTACCCTCGCCCCTGCTATTTATAAAGGATGTTCGTGACGAAGTCCTGTACCGGTTGTCACTTGGCCAAACGAGCTCGACAGTTATTAAACTTTTTTTCCCGCTCCTTTTGTTCTCTATCTGTTTGGTATATAAGGAAACGTCTTCAATTGCTGCCGTTGAGTGCAGGTCGGATGTGTTATCTTATCATTCAATTGGTTGGAAGGGTTTCTTGGCGGAGGCCACGTTTTCAGTCACGGTTTTCGACTTCAAGATGGATCACTGCCCCGAGGAATGTCTGGCTATTTTAAGGCGGTTCCAAGCCTTGCCTGGCGAAGGCAAGCGCTGCTGTGTCAACGCTAATTTTGTGGCTAGCATCGTGTGGAACCAGTTGCGTGGCGTTTTGGGGTACAGCATCAGCTCATTGGTGGCAGTTCCAAGGTCGTAATAAATAACGGGCAGGTAACGGGAGCGAATCACCACCAACTATATATTCTGCTTGAGACATTTCCTGGATTTTCTAGCGGGCTAGGTCGACACAGGGCGAATATTATCGTATGTCCCTCCATTTCATTCCTTTTCTCCTCTCTCCATACGTCCACGTCTGTATACAGCCACCGTTGCTTCGCGGTGCTAATGTATACACGTATAAAAAAATATGGAATCGGGAAATGAGGCAGACTTTCTTAACATCCAAAAGCCATCGTGAAAAGTCATCTTATATGCTACCATCCGCATTTTAACCCTATCCTTTCTATGTAAAGGTGTTCTTGCACGCGACTTAGTTCTTGCATTTGCCGCGAGGTGGCAAAAAAAAAAAAATCACATTCATTGTTGTCAACCGAAACCCGGTACAAAGTGTGCCACGATGCCGCGTGTAAGGCATGACCCTTGCATTTGTCCATTTGTGTAATGAGCTCCGCTATTGTTTCAGAGAGGCCTGAAAAGTGATACGTTACTTGTATATCATTCCGCTGAGATAAGTGCAAGGTGAGAGGATGATCATAATTGCGTAGGTATAGTTGAAGGGAGTATATATATACTAATCACTGCGCTCATTTATCTCGTCTGAAATAAACTGGTTTGAGACGAAAGTGGTTTCTGCGTTTATAAGGGCTGGCGAAGGGCGACGAACTTGACGTGCAAGGTCACAGGAACGCCTTCCTGCAAGTTAACCATCAGGGGTAAAAGTCAGGTTGGGCTCGTTATCAGATATAGTTGCGGAAATGTGTTCAACTTATTCAAGTATCATCTTATTTCATTTGGGGGATAAAACTGTGCTGAGCACGTGAATTCCAACAGTTCTCTCAATTTTTCGTTTGATCCTATTTTGATCTCGTAATCGCATACAAAGGGGAGGACCTCGATATTCCTGGTTGCGAAATCCCCGAACTCGAAAATCACGTTCTCGAAACAATGAGCATCATGGAGAATGCCGGATTGCTTCGTAAGAGGATATGCCGTGTTTTCGAAACAGGACATCACTATTAAACCACTCAAATTCACGGGTTTTCGATGTCTGTCCAAGTCGTCTTAGCGAACGATAGCCACATTTTAGTAGCCGTTAAGCTCAGCCAGCATGGACACGACGAAGCAGCACGTTGATTAGTTTATTATCAAGTTAGTTCAAGTTCGGTGTTTGCATTTATATGTCCAGGTTAGTCTAGGTTCGCCTTTGACAGATTTCCGCGCGCGACTGCGCAACGGGGATTTCTGTCACTTTATTTCGAGGTACATGCACCCTCCAAAGGTTACGACTTCGACATTCTTTAGTGGTAGCCTCTAGTCGTCTGGTGCATCTGACCACACATAAAACAAATAAAACACAGACTTTTAGGAAAAAACAAACAAACAAAAAACCGGTGACTATACACTCTTAAAAATGAACTTCACCGCATAGCACGCTCCTAGCCAACCACCATCTCGAATGACATCGTTCTTTCCCCTGATTTGCTGAAAACGGGGGGCGTACGCCTTTTTTGTGACACTTATGCAGTTCATAATTGTCACAAAATTGGCGTACGCCTCGCGTTTCCAACAAATCAGGGAAGATAACGATATCGTTCGAGATGATGGTTGGCTAGGAGAGTGCTATGCGGTGAAGTTCATTTTTAAGAGTGTAGGTCTTTGAAATAGCCACCCAAATTTAAACACATCGGGCGCAAATAACGGAAACGATAAACAATTCTAATTGACTCGTCCGGCGAAAGAAGCAGATACTGATCTCGACAACACTAGCACTCACGAAGGAACCGATATAGCCACTTCGACTGCCTTTCGACCGAAGCCATCGCTGAAAGCGTGAGGTGCGGCTTTACCGAAACGACCTGGCGCAGGTGTTACTCGTGCGGGGAACACACAGTCATTGCTAACCGTGAAATGAACGTGACCCAGGGGCTTGCCCTTCATCGAAAAGTAGCTTCTCCCAATCGCATCTTTTCCGCATGGTGCGCTTTTTTTTTTCTTCTTCTTCTTCTCTCTTTTAAATATGTATTTCCACGGCTTCTTAAGTGCAGTATACTGTAGGTGTTTTTTTTTAAAAACAGGATACGTATATGAAGTATAGGTATGGGTTGATAGAGTGTTGTGCGTGGCCCCGGCCTTCGTGAGGTGCTGCTTCCGGGATGAAATCAGTGTTTCGACCTTGTACGCGATGTTGTGTTTTTCTTTCTTTTTTTCTTTTTTTTTGCGTTGGCGGCACAGACGTGTCCCTGCATTGATTGCTACTATCGGTTACGATGATTCCGCGCGCGCGCGCGTGTGTGTGTGTATTCGATTGCGCTTGGGAATACTTTTCTCACGTCAGGCCGTCTTTGTCATTCGCAAGGTAGCGATAGCTGGTGATAATAGAGAGTTTTAGTACATCGTACGCAAAGGCGATAGCGTACGTAACAGATAGCGTTGGCGGTTCTGCGCACTGCGCGAAGCTCTCTTTCTCTTATGGGCGTGCGCAGAACCAGCAACGCTATCGATTACGTACGCAAAAGTGATAGCGTACGATATACTAAAACTCTCTAATGTGGAGCTTTAGTAGACCGCAAGAACCCATCGGAAACGGAACGGTAATCGAAACTATCAAATCAAAGGTTAGGAACGTGACGTCACTCATATTCCAAGCAGCACAATGTACTGAAAGTCGAGTGTAATGGGGGTGGACGGGTAGGTGGAACGACCTTGAACAGACTCGTGAAGCTTAAGAACATTGATAAGACACATACCGTCCACCCCTATTGCACTCGACTTTCGGTACATTGTGCTGCTTGGGATCAATGGAATAAGGTGATTGGCTTCCCAAGCAGCACAATGTACTGAAAGTCGAGTGCAATAGGGGTGGACGGTATGTGTCTTATCAATGTTCTTTAGTTGCACGAGCCTGTTCAAGGCCTTCCACCTACCCGTCCACCCCTATTGCACTCAACTTTCAGTACATTGTGCTGCTTGGGTTATCACGCTTTCAGAGCCGTTATCGTGTACACCTCGCGAGATACTAAATCATGATGACTATACAGAAGCCGAGATTGTGATGATGGTGGTGATGATTGTGTTCAGTGGTGCAAAAGCAGCTATACCATGATGCTCCAAGCTGCGGTAAAGGGGTGCAGCAGAGTAACAAGCAGATGACATCACAGCTGCCCGCGAAGTCGGCCCAGCATACATACTAAAACCTAAGCATCGCATTCCTTCCTGCTGTCCTTTCTTCACCTGCCTGCTCCTCTACATCGCTCGTAGACATAGACAAAAAAAAATCTAAAACCACGCTGTATCAAAAGTAGCCTATACTTTTCCTCACCGCACTCACCATAAAATATGCACCACATTTTCGCTACCGTATAACCGTATACTCTCGGCTGGCAAATCCTTCCAGATTTTCCCCACTTCGAAGTATATATTGTCGACGCCTAACGTAACCACCGATAATAATGCATCGTCGAGGCATCAGCAAACAAGTTGCAACTCGAGTAAGTGCTGTCACTTTAACCCACCTCGTCTCATACCCGGCTGCCCTCCTCCCTACTAGATAGATCATTGCATCTGAAACGCGTCAAACTTCTGACGCCACTATATACGCGGTGATCTCTCGGAGGAATAAAACTTTTGGAAGTGTCAAGACCATGTCACTTTGTGACGCATGCCGCTATAACGTTTCCCTGCTACGGCAGCGCCCCCGTGCGTGGCTTTGATATACTCCTCTTTGTGTGAGGCTGTGGGCAAAGTTAGGCGTGTGTTTATAGGGTCTGGAACGCTCTTTTGTGAAAGGCTCTTGCAGTGAGGGGATTTTGTCTGTTTGGATGCTCGTGTTAGAGATTAGGACGCTTGTGCTCATCTTATCCTGTTTTGTGCGTTTTCATAACTTTTTTTTTGTGTGTGTATATTTTAAATATGGGACCAACGACCTGATGTGGGGGAAGCCTTAGCTGTCACAAAGACTTCGGAGATCAAAAGCGCTGGAGCGCATATTATCGATTTACGTGCATATCTGTTGATCCGAGTAATTATCGAAATAATTCTCGAAAGTTATATACTATGTCTACGATCTGCTGAAATAGATTATGCATGACCCGAATCAGTATGGACACTTGCAACCTTTTACGACACAAGACACGTAAGATTACAAGCGACGCCATCTGTGAGCGTGGATTAGTTTCTCTCTCAGTACATAGTACCCGTTATACATGGACCTTCACAAAAGTTCTCCCTGTGCAACTCATCTTTTAACGTTCGCACCCTCTCTATACCCTCTTTATAACGATACCTCCTTATTCGAATTATCGCTTTATTCAAAGTTCCAATCCAGACCGAAATACACGCGAATAGAATTGTAGTGTCGTAATATTAGTTTTCTTTATTTGAACACTTTTTTTTTAAACACCATGTTTCAGGGCGCTTCCGAGGATGCGGTCACTGTGCCTGTGGCACTTCCGCTTATATCGATTCCCCCCCCCCCCCCGCGGTCATATTGACTTCGTTATAGCGAGGCTTTACTGACGTATATACATACAGACACGATATATGTAATGAGCGTGAGATTAGATTAGATATAAATGATGAAAACGGTGGAGACGATAGTACCGAAGTACGTATTACCAACAGTTATTAAAGGCACTGTAGAGCGGTAGACTTGCAAAATCAGAAAATTTATGAGTTCGATAGCACGAGCCCGTAGTACTGTTACGTCACAATTTTCGTCCCAATTGTGCTCGTGGTTAAATTAAAATTCAAAATTAAGGTCAACATTCCGTGGAAGTCCCCACCAAACTGCTCATTGCAAGTCAAGTACGGCGCCAAAGCTACATTGCATGCGTATAACACTGTGTCTATTGAAACAAAAAGTCGGCTACGTATCGGCTACGTACTCATCATGAGTAGCCAGCCAGTCGGGAACATCGATCACTGTTGCTCGACCAACTGGGGATTATTTCCCACCAGACGTCGCCCGGAGCCGTTTCACTACAATTTCACTAGCAAATTAAAAATATTTGGCGTCCCTTATCACACGTAAAACTTGTTGTGCAGGGTTTACAATCAACAAGCTGTTAAACTATGCCGCCAAATTAACTTGTCTGTCTGCTGCTTACAGTACAGAGTGAATGACATCGTTTCTTCACTGGCAAGTCGTCACACCCTAGTAGGAATTAAAAACAACAACAACAAGGCAGATAATCAAGACGTATCTCGTCTACTCAATCAGCCTATTTCGAGCTGTCTGCGGGCGACACAGTTTTGCCGATGCCTATCAAAACGTATTGCTCCATCATGACGGATTACGTGCTCAGGGTGTGTGCACTCACGGACGCCATTTTTAGGTACTCGCTCCTCCCTTCGGCGAAAAAAAGAAAAAAGAAAGAAAAGTTGGCGGCGGCAGTCATGACGTTCGATTCTTACGAAGGCCCGCAAAAGGACAGAGGAGACATTCCTTCTTTCTTTCTTTTTTTCGAATTATTCGCTTTAATACTTTGTTGCACCTGTCTCTCGTGTAGTACCTTGACAGAGACATCGCACGAACAGAGCACCCTTCATTCATGAAGCGTTGGCCGAATGCCACGGAGAGAATTTACTCTCTAGGTTACTGGCACTCTTTTTTTTTTTACGCGCAAATTATGCGGTTGTGCAGTTTGGAGGAGTTGTAGGGGTGTTGTGAATTGACGGGAGGAGGGAAGGGATACGCAATGGCCGGAGCCAACGCCAACTATAGACCACTAAGGCCCGGTTTCACCAACGCTGGTTAACTTTGAACCGAGATCAAGCGTTGTTAAAACTTGAAGTTAACGCTCAATTCTTTTTTGTAAACGTTAGTTGGTGACGTGACAAATGTTTCAGCAACAATAACTCCCTTTTGTGAAGCACATTTAAGCGTTAAGTTCGAGTTAAGGGACCGTTGATCTCGGCTTAAGCGTTAATCGGCGTTGGTGAAACCGAGCCTAAGGCCCGCTAAAAGCGCTTGCGACGCTGTAACATATGTGTTTCGTTGCATCATGCATGCATTGTTCCATCGAATGCGACCCGATGTAGCTCTTGCAGCTCAGTGGCGTTACCGCTTGGGACAAGTCGACTTTCCCAAATGCTGTCACTGCGGTGTTCTAGAAGATCTAGAGCAAATTATTCTCCATTGTCCACACTATACCAACCTTCCCGAACCACACTCTCCGGGTATCTTAACCAGCTGGACTCTCGCCCCCCCCCCCCCCCCCCCCCCACTCCCAGAATTGCTTGTTCCAACGCTGTGCCCTCAAAGCTCTTTTGACGTTGTTGGACACCATAGGACTTCGATCCTTATTGTGAAGGGGCTCATTATTTCATAAGGTTAACATTTGGGCGGGTTGGTATGACATCTTTTAAAATGGATTCTTAAAATGTTTTCTTGTGTAGAATGTATTCTCACGTGATGCTGTAGTTAGTGTGGAGAGAGGGTATTAGTTTAAAAGGAGATAGTGACGGAAATAAATTCTTTTGGTTGCAGTCAGTACTGTGCGTCGTCCCTTTGTCTGTGATCGTCTCGTCCCATTGTTTTACCTTCGCACTGGGGTATTTTATCCATTTTAAAAGAGATCATTATTTCATTCCCCACGTCGCCATCAGCAATGGGGTAGAGTAACGCCCCCTGGCGATGAAACTCCCCATTCCTCATGTTGAGAAGAAAGTTGTTGTTGTTGTTGCATGCATCGCACTTCACGTCAGAATGTTGAAGACGAAAGAAACATTTTCCTACCGTTCGTAATTAGCGAGATACATGCCCTTCAACTGAGAGACGTGAGACCCTGACGTGATGACTGAGAGAAGCGAGAGCCTAGGCCGTTGCTATTGGTTGTTCGAAGCACACGCTCTCTCCTTCGGCCTTCTCATTGGCGGATATACTCGTCGTGACGTCAGAGCCGGACAAGTTTCGGTATTCGCGGGAGCGAACCTCCTTTTGCTGTTAAACTTGAAACGCAGGTTCACATCGACGCAAACTAGCGTCTTTTAGATATCTCCGGCATAATTTGGGGCGATGTGCAGTGCCATTTACTGTTTTACCGGATGTTTTACCGTTCACAAGCATGTATCGCCTACACTGTGGCCCTGAAAAATCGTGGTGCAATTCCCGGTAAAGCAGGGAACACGCACCAGACACGGCCATCTAGTACGGGCGCTCTGCAATAGAAGAGGGCAGTTGGCGCTGCGGTCGTCGGGCGAAGCTTTATTGCAACAGGCCAATAAATTACACGAGCAGACGTCGGATGTTGAGAGTGTACCGGAGTTCCCTGCCTGGAAAAAGGCGAAAATGTCATTCCCCAAGCAGCAAAATGTACTGAAAGTCGAGTGCAATAGGGGTGGACGGGTAGGTGGATGCCCTTGAACAGGCTCGTGAAACTGAAGTACTCTGATAAGACGAATACCGACCACCCCTATTGCACTCGACTTTCAGTACATTGTGCTGCTTGGGTCCCTACACCACCATTCAGAGCACGGCCTTGAGAAAAGGGATGCCGCTGCGATGCGGACGCCTGGAAGAAGGATCATAAAGATCTCTCCTTGGGATTTCTACGTGAAGGGGGCGCGCTCAATCACAGTGTTATTCATTAACTAATTAATCATTAATTAACTAAATGGTAGCTCTCTTCTACTTTCTAGCAGGCTAGGCGGCGTATGCTACCGCCCGATACAAAGGAAAGGCCGTTATCCATCCATCCATCCATCCTACAGCGCCGCTGGCGGCAGTAAACCCAACTAAAGTCTCGTAACAGTCGTTCCTCCAACCTACAGGCGCGCTACCCTATGGCCACACCGCCGGTACTGAACGGTCAAGTACACATTGTACTAAACGTTCAAGCACGTGGGGGTGGCTGTCTTATCAGTGCGGTGCTTTGTTTTGTTTTGCACACGTCCTCCCCAATGCACTTTTTACAGTCTGTGTATTGTTCTGCTTGTGTATCTTGAATGTTTGCTAGCATAATTCGAGCGAAGGAAAAAATAACAACAACAACATTCCATGAACTACGTTTCTATATCGTTTTATTTATACACTATCGTGTTCGCGACAAGCTCCTGGGAAATTCTCTTGTCATGCACGTGCGATAAAAGATTCCGCCCCAGTGCTTGCGTCTCCTTATCAGAATGCCCCTCTTCCCCGTGGTGACGAAGCACTGCGTGACTTCACTATCTCGTGGTGCGCGCTGATAAGTGCGCATGCTCCGTGCAGCGATAAGTGGCTCGCTCACGTACAGAACCGGCGGGACCAAAAGAAGCAAATTACAGTCTGAAAGACACTGGAGTGATTTTGATGCGTTCTCAACGCCGTTTTATTTCATGTGGTGCGAAAGCTATTGGTGGCGAAGCTTGAGGTGACCTTTACCGTTCTATATATAGTGGTGAAGTCTGATGCTTCGTGACGTCATGTGTGATAGGGTGCCACGTGGATATGGTTTCGAATGAACTCAGAAGTGCATTGGTGCTATTACAGATTCAAATGGCGACCGACCGCATCGTGAGCTGTTACAGCCAAGTAATCGATGACGGTTGCCGTAGTGGACTCTATGACGTAGTGGACCTCGTGCTGGTAAGTACTGGGATTTGCTTTCGGTCATATTTCGCGGTAGAGGCGCAAAATTCCGAATTATCATCATTAACGTCGTTGTCGCCTGGTAGCCACCTTGGTGGCTATTCAACGTCACGCTTGATGATAATGATGATTGAAAGAAAAAAGTGGGGAAACGCCGCGCTTACTATCGCAACCTTCGCTCATAATACTTAAATATGATTTTACATGTTATGATTTGACATTTACATTTATGATTTTTGATTTTATGATGCATAAATACGATAAAGAATGATTTGCACTTTTTATTTACTCTGAGCATTTGACTTCACATGCTTCAACTAAATGAAATACGCATATCTTGCGCACCGTGGTCAGTTGGTGGCGTTTTATTGGCGAACCATCTGCCCGCCGATATGGCGGCAAGTTGCTCGGTGGAGTCGCTCATCCTGGGACAACTTCGTTGGGAACTGCGCGGCCTGGAAGAGAGCCTTGACTTGTGAGCCACTACAGAACACTCGTGCAACGGATCCCTCTACGACGAGGGTACAATATACTGGAAAAAATAGTAGAACATGCACGTGGTGGCAATGTGGCCTTACTTTCTCAGATTTATTGCGACTGCGGTGTCGCGTTAGTTTGAATAGTGTAGCGGATAGCGGTTGTACTGCTCACGACACGGTTTTCTGGAATCGCCTGTCAATAGTTCTGCTGCCCATATTTCTCGGACTGCCATCGAAAATGTTGTTCCAGTATTGTATTTAAAGGTGGACCATATGCTGCACGTGTTTCTTACTCGAAATAAATGATCTTGCACAACACCTCGTGATCTGAGACGGGATAAATCACGGGGTGCTGATTTCAGACAACGGCGTCGCAGGCAGTACATTACTTAGTTTCGGTAGCGGATACGGAATGAGTAAGCTAAGACAAATCACCATCCTAGTAAGAGAGCGTTTCTTACTTGAGTAATATTTTACATTGTGCACCGTTGTCATTCTTACCGCCCTGCTGTACAAGCGTATGGCATAATGTCCACGATGTCCATTTTATGAATTCCACACCAGTGTGGAATTCATAAAATGCAAAATTTCCTTCACGTCGTAAAGTAACGCTCGTAACGACGTTTACTTTCGCTCGAGAACGACGACTACTTCTTCCCCTGCGAAGACCCGGATCATTAGCTGCTCTTTCATGGTGGAATTCCTGAATTACGGCCACGAAAGGGTTACATCCACGGTTTCGTGATCTCGTCATATTCCCGTCTGCACGCTCGGAGGTTGCAGATTATATCTTTGAGTGAGCGTCCTTGAGGGAGAGAACCGGCTAAACGCTTAAGAGAACACTCTCATCCGGTCCGCCCCACGCTTAACTGCTCGTAAATATAGGATTTCCAACTTTGCGCAGTATAATACGATTAACGGCGATTGTAGAAATTGGTTTTACGCGATAGGTGCCGATGACGGACGACTGATACAGCACTTACTGGCTAGTGGCAACTCCAAGGTGACGCTGAAGACTCGGAGATGGTAGGTTCGATGCAGCCGAAAGACCGACACCAACTATCTCGTCTTGCACCACGTTTGGGTATAGGTTCGAATGCTGAAACTATGGCTGTGCCGTTCGTGCTATTTCCTGGGTTTTCTGGCACAGTTCCCTCTGAAGCCGGCCCAGGACATATACTAACCCACCTCTCCCACTTCTTGCCGTCCTCTCTCTCTCTCTCTCTGTCTGTCTGTGTGTGTACACTGCTCAGAGCCACTGTTGGTTCGTGGTGCTAAGTCCGCTATTCGAACAAACAAAAAAGCAATGCGATGCAGTGCACAGACATCGGTCACGACGTCATTCTTTAGTGGATACCCGGCCACATTGGCATAAGGGGTAACGAGAAGGTGAACATCGCACACCTGTCATCGACAGAACACCTTGTCACGTTTTCTAAGCAGGACATGAAATCTCTCCTAAAATCTATGACCGATGACATCTGCAGGACAAAATGGCACCAAGCCGACAGTGGTCCGTCACTGCTGCGCACGCTAGACCCGGAGCTGAATTTTACCATACCTTCAAAAACGCCCAGACACATAGAAAGTCTCCTGCATCGTCTACGCCTGAATGTGCCCTATGGTCGCCAGTTTCTTCATAAAGTGGGCAAGGTGGACTCGCCCAACTGTCTACTGTGCGGGACAGTGGAAAACACTGAACATATCATCATGCATTGTCCAAAACATGCTGCACAAAGAGGCATCTTGAGGCAGACCCTTGGCCATTTCGACAGCTGGGACTTCAGCACGACGTCCTTAGAAAGTCTTCAGGCGACGATCTATGCCACTTTATTACTTGCGTAACAGAATGGTGCAAGAAAATTCGCGGTTAATGGACTGCTGCTTTCATGTATGTCCATCTCGTCGACAGTATCTAGTTGTTACGATGAAAGATGAAAGTCACAGAAAAGGTTAGCCAGCTGTAGGACTCGAACCCACATCTTCTGGATTACCGGTCCAGGGCTCTACCAATTGAGCTAAGCTAACACGCCTTCTCAGCGACTTCCAAGGGTACGTCATCTAAAGGGACAAACCAGCCACTCTCTCTCACTCATCCTCCTTTCTCTCTCTTGATCTAGTTGTTGTTACCTGTCGTTCGCCGTCCGCGCCGACAGCTTCCGACAGTTTGCTCTGTGAAGCCGTGGGAGTTTCGAGAAAGAAGACTGAAGGAAATAATAGGCTGACTCGAATCTATTTCAAATTGTTATCATTAATGTCTGTAAATAATTTCAAGCTCAAAAACATTTCCTATATATTTTTCTTTTCTTTCTTTCTTTCTTTTTTTTTTTTCGGATCCGGTGAAACACCCTGCGCAATAACGTCCTCCTCATAAACGTTACATTTCACTCCGAACACATTCGCAACTTGTATTGCCTTCGTGATATCCGAAAGCTGAACAACACATCGATTTCAGCAAACGTGTCCATTACTTTTTTTCATCACTCAGAGCCGATGACCCTTCGGTGGATTTGTAACAGGACCTATAGCTCAATACTATTCGTTCCGGCTCACCCAGTAGTACTTTTCCATTGGCGTGCCCTTTTGCGTAAACAGTCCTGTATGTAGTTGCACATCAACATGCATACACAAGCACCTTGCAAGATCCAGTTCATAACACATTCGCTCGCTCGTGAACGTGAGTTCTTCCCTTACAAAGTGTTTACATAATAAAGGCCTCAGGAACTTCTGTAACTTGACCCGAACTTTCAATCATAATTCATGCACAGGCGCTGCAGACGCGCGTGGCATATTCCATCACGTCTTCGCATCGAATAAGCGTTGGATGCTCGCATTTATTTTCCACTCGTTCGGGATTAGCCTTTGGAGGTTTGCAATTGGACGCTAATGCTTGTCGAACTAACGTACGGGTAGGTAGATAGAGTGTGATTTTAAAAGAATGAATGCGGGCCCAAGGAATGCGTGAAATTCAATTTCGTGGCAGGGTCTTATTCGTGATGTTTGCCTTTGGTGGCGGCGTTTTGGGAGAGGAGATTTTTCAGTGGGAAAGGGAGGGAGGCTTCGAAATGCGTGTGCGTGGCAAGAATTCAAATGAAGCACTTTTTGTTTGTTTGTTTGTGCGTTGCGTTGAAAAGGGAAGGGATGCTTGGTGTTTTCTTTTCTCCTTTTTTTTTTATATTCGGTGTTGACACCGCGAAGAAGGCCGTGGTTTTGAGTAGTTACAGATGTGGCCAGATGGAGAGACGACAGCAGAATGCAGCGTGGTTAGTATGCCTCCTGGGTCGACTTCAAGGGGAACTCTGCCGACATTTGTCTCTAAAGTCATGCCAAGGGAAACCTTTTCTTTTTACAGCGTTCTGATTGCTAGAACAAAGCCAACAGCCGCAATGAGGAACTGCAATGGTACATTACATGTTCAACTATATGTGCAGATATATGTACATAATGCTTAAACACGTTGAGTGATTATGTACAGTGTAATACGTATAATTTATTTATTTACTTACTTACTTACTTCAGTTTACCAATGTACCGTAGTGTGTGACGCTATGCCCTATATTTTTGGATAACCACACTCATATTGTGTATTATCAACAGTACGCGCTCTCTAGTAACACATAGGGACTATGATTCCTACATATTACGACGACCACATAACGCATTCCGGTGATAACGACTGATATACAGTCAAACTCCTTTACAACGAAACTCAGGGGACAGCAAAAAAAAAAAAAAATTGTAGTAAAGGTATTTTCGTTAAAAAAGGATGTCTATTACTGGACCTATAGGGCTCCAGCGGGACCGCAAAAAAATTTGCTGTAGTGGTATTTTCGTTAAAACGGTGTTCGCTATAAAGGAGTTTGACCGTAATAACCGAAGTCAGACTTCACCAGCGGCATGGCAGCGTCTGACCAAGGTCGTGCTGTAGACTGGGAGGTAATGGGTTCGAATCCTACCACGGGCTGTGCTGTGTGAGGTTTTTCCTTAGTTTTCCGGTAGTCGTTCCGGATGAATGTCGGTTCAGTTCCCCTTGAAGTCTGCCCACGACGCATACTAACCCCCTGCACTCCTTCCTGTGTCCTTGTCCATCTATTCACGACTGTACGACGCTCATAGCTACAGTTGCTTCGCGGCGCTAACGCTGAATCAGAAAAGAAAAAAAAGTGTAGACGTAGGAAGCAACGTTTGAGGAAACAAAGAGAGAGGGTTCCGTGGACAAAGAGGCAAGGAACATGCAGGGGAGACAGGACAGGATGCAGACAGATAAATGTATTCAAGTAAACGGGATGGACAGGCAAACAGGCTGACAAACGTTATCGCATTAACAGTCGCAAAGTGCGACCCGGGACACACAGGTTGTCTCAATGGTCATTTAAACAAACGGCCATTGAACATGTGCGTTAGCGCCACCCAGTGTGTAACGTGTCAACCTCTCAAGGAGCAATGGATCCAATGCTTCTTGGGAGGTTGACACGTTATACACTAGGTGGCGCTGACACACATGTCCAATGGCCGTTCGTTTAAATGACCATTGAGACTCCCCAGCCATACACAGTGGAACAGACATACATTAAAAACGGACAGACAGACCAAGAGTGAGGACGGTGAGTTAAGAGAGAGGGGAACAGAGACGCAGAAAGAGACAGAAGCCAACAGATACAGAATCAGCCGGAGAAACGCAACGCATGTAAATGTGAATGTAAGCAACAAACGTAAACAAAGTAACAAACACTAACGACGAAACATGGTTATGAAACGAGCGCAGATTATACTAATAATTATATAGAGGCAAACATTATACTGATGCTTCGAGTCTTAAACACCGAAGGCATATGTTTGACCTATTGTCCGGGAGGTCTTCAGACGATGCTCCAGGTTCGAACCGTAGTGAAGAAGGCGCGTTGTGAAGCTTCTTGTACGTCCCTTTTATCACTCTCCCTATAAAAGAAAACCAAAGAATAAGTCAACACGAATTCCGCACCACAATTTTTATTTAATCTTTTATCTACCCTCCGCAAGCGATGAATTTTACACGTGAACCGTATTAGGTAGATTGAAGAGCCATTTTAGGGGGAGATACTTCGAAGCCCGGGAACTCTCGCTCGACAGGAACAAAAAAGCGCGCGGAATAAATACATAAAAAAGGGAAAAAGCCGCGTGAGCATAACTCTGCGGCAGCTACATAATAAAAGAAGCCATCTCACACAACCCTGGGCACGGAGAGCACGTTGGCAACCCTGGTGTTATGGGGGAGGGGGGGGGGGAGGAGTAATGCATAATGGACACACCAACGGCAAAAGTGTCAGTAAGATTTGGACCAGTGCACCTACGCGCAGCTATATGTTGTTCTTTTTCACGATTCTTTCTTCGTCGCGGTCGGCTGCTTTTTGAGCGAGCAGGAGGAAGTTAATTGGGCGGAATGAGCGCGCGCGCGCGCCCGCAGTGACGTCAGGGTTCGCGCCATCTATAGCGGGCTCATTCTGGGGAAACGTGTTTGTGTCACTTTGGTGGTATAGTAGATGTTTAGTGCTTTAGCGTTGATAGCACGATGATGAAGTACTGATCGTGATAATAAAAGTAACAATTTAACGAGGCGCGAAGAATGCTGGCATTCCCTGGCCGTATAGTTCATGTTGTTCGTGGCCCCGTATTTTCTTAAAAGATAGTCTTTTTAGTAGTTCTTTTAGTCTTTTGATAGTCTTTTTTAGTAGTTCTTTTAGTCTTTTGATAGACTTTTTTAGTAGTTCTTTTAGTCTTTTGATAGTCTGTTTTAGTAGTTCTTTTAGTCTTTTGATAGACTTTTTTAGTATAGTAGTTTTTTTTTAGTTCCGTGTTAGCGCCGCGAAGCAACTGTGGCTATGAGAGACGCACACAGACGTGGACAGATGGAGAGAGGACAGCGGGAAGGAGTGGGGGACTGGGGGGGACAGTATGTGTCCTGGGCCCACTTCAGGGGGAACTGCGCCGACATTGATCTGGAAAGTCTGCCGGAAAACCCAGGGAAAACCTCAGACGGCACAGCCGGTGCCGGGGTTTGAACCCGTTTCACCTCCCAGTCTCGACGTGGAAAGCGATCATCCTATAACCACTATGCCATGGGAGCGTGTCCTGGGTGGATGAGATGAGATGGTTTGATTGAAAAATAAGCTTCCACACAAACAAACAAACAAACAAGAAGAAAAGAATTGGTGGGTTGGCCACACTTTCGCCAACTGGTACAAAAGTTCCGGGTTCAAACCCTGCCGAGAACGCCTGCAACTTGGTGATAGGCTACAACTTGCCTTGGCCTCTGTGAGGGATGTTGCGAAACGACCTGCCGTGTGCCGACAACTCAGCGCAAATCAAAATGAAGCTTCAGGTTGGCAGAATTAATGCACAGATCGACCGCATTATTATTATTATTATTATTATTATTATTATTACTATTATTACTACAGTCAAACTCCTTTATAGCGAACACCTTTTTAACGAAAATACCACTACTGCAAATTTTTTTGCGGTCCCGCTGGAGCCCTATAGGTCCAATAATGGACATCCTTTTTAACGAAACTACCTTTACTGCGAATTTTTTTGGCTGTCCCCTGAGTTTCGTTGTAAAGGAGTTTGACTGTATTATATATTATTATTATTATTATTATTATTGGGGCCGCTCCTTTTCAATGTATTTATTAATGACTTAGCTGGGCATATTCGTCATTCTCATGTTCTTCAGTACGCCGATGACGTGAAGATATTTAAAGTTATCCACGACCCAGATGACGTTCATAAGCTACAATCTGACGTTTCTTCTGTAATTGAATGGTGCTCTAAAAATGGGATGACTATTAATCCATTGAAGACGAAACATGTGACTTACTCAAGAAAAACTAACATAATATGCAATACATACATGTGTTCCGATGCCATCAAGCGTGTCGATGTACTGAAGGATTTGGGGGTCATTTTCGGCTCCCAGCTGCGTTTTCATGATCATGTCTCTTACGTTCGGTCTTCAGCTCTCAAAATTCTTGGCTTGCTCACATATACATGCAAAATCTTTTCCACACACTCTGTATTTCTTCACCTGTATCGTTCCTTAATTTTACCGCGACTGGAATACGCGTCTCCTGTGTGGAACTCTTTCCTGCACTGACTCGTCACGGATTGAATCTGTCCAGAAGAAATTTCTACACATTGTACATAGCGTATTCTTAAGAAAAAGCCCTCACTTTAGAATGTATGTCTATACTGAGATAATGTCATTTCTTAACCTCCAACCACTCTCAACGCGACGCCGTTTTCATGATATTATGCTCTGTTATAAGATCTTACACAGTTTTCTCGATACACCATCTTTATTACATCAGCTTCATATCGCCGTACCTGTCAATGTAACCCGACACACGAATATATTGTACGTATCCCACCATATGCCTGCAAATCCGATCGTACGTATTCAACAAATGACAAACGCAATTCACCCCTCTGTTGATATCTTTACCTCCCATTCAAACGTTTTTAAAACTCTCCTCTTGCGTTCACTCAGTAACTCATGAAGTTGTACATTTTTTTTTTTTTCACTTTTAGTACTATGTACTGTATATCTCCATGTCTGTATTGTATGTATCACTATATATCTATCGCTATATCATCTATCACTAATATCTTCCCGTTACGCTCCTCTTTCTGAATATGTTATGTTATGTTTCGCCTAATCTGTATATGTATGTATATATATATGTGTGTGTATATTTGTAAATACTGCATTGTCTGCGTGCGCCAACACCAAGGCTTCAGCTGTTCTTGGGCACATTAATAAAGGTATTATTATTAAAGCTATTATTATTATTATTATTACTAATAATGGCAAACTCTGCGTTACGTTTTCATTTGCTTCGTTCAGTTTCAATACCCCCCTCCAACTCCTTCCTGCTGTCCTCTCTCCATCTGTCCGCATCTGTACACCGCTCATCGCCACAGTTGCTTCGCGGCGTTAACTTGGAATGAAATGAAAAAAAAATCCAATAACGGTATGCTGACTCATCCCCAACCCCTTGTCGTGGAAATAAATGCGACGCTATGGTTGGGTCTTCAGACATCTTCAAACGCGCTCGAATTATATCAATTATAGACGCTATCACCCTCATCTAAAGAAGAAAAAAAAAATACCACAAAAAGAAAAACCGCCCATGCAAGCCAAAGCTTTAATTACAGACTTGGAATTATTCATAAATTTTACGCGTGGTGTGCCTGCCTGCCTGCCACGCACACGGACACAATCCGTCATCTTTTCCTTCTCGATCTTCTTCCCTCTCACAAGATCGGCCGTTCCTCGCACCTTACTTGTGAACTTCGATATTTCACCAATCAACGGTCACGCGATCAACCAATTAGCGCGTGTGTGTGAGAAAAAGTAGTGCCCCTTCCGCACGCGAAAGAACACTCGCGCGTCACCGAAGCGTTCTAGGATCATTCGCAACCCAGAAAAAAAAAATTGCCCGTGGGAGTCACGTGACTATACTGGCAGAACGTATATGCGTACAAACTACAAAGACAAAGAAATAAGATGCAAAGAAAAAAGAAAGGAAATTCACTGTAGAAATAGCGTGCACTTTTTTAGGGGTCGTGATGCTTCGACGTCAGCCATTCATTACGCCATTGCGCATTCTATACGGCACGCAAAAGTACATGGGAGAATGAAATAATACATTGATAAACACAAAAACGAAATAAATGGATCGTTTTTCTACGTGTTAGCTACGGCCATTCCCATTGGTACTCTTAAGCACGTGACCTCTCCGGCGCTTCCTGACTGGTGGAGACGGATGCAGTGACGTCAGAGCCCGCGAGATATGTACCGGCTCTCTATGCGCACCGATTGTATTGGAATACGTACATGTTCACGTCGGTTCCATCGGTGTAACCATCTTTTACATTTCACATAACTTGAATGAAATTACAGTAATCGATTACTTTTTCTGATAATTTGTAATGTAATGCATTAGTTTTGACATTATCTAATTTGTAATGTAATTTAATTACATTTGTGGAGTAATTTTAATGACATTACTGATTACTTTTTACAAAAAAAAATCGAGTGTGTGTTCTGCGTTTGCACTTGGCAGAAAGAGAGCCGAAGCACTTGCCGAACTGGCGAGTTGAAAGAATTCCAACGGTGACGGTTCTTACAACGTAGTGTTTGTCTGACAATGAATTTCCTCATCCTCAACATCGTTACGATTAAACTCGCAGTAATGACTTCGTAATGTCATTACTTTTTCGTAATAATTGCAATGTAATTTCATTACATTTCAGCTGCAACAATGAGTAATGTAATTTAATTATAAATTCTAACTGGAGTAATGAGTAATGTAATTTAATTAAATTCTAACTGGAGCAATTAGTAATGTAATTTAATTACATTTTAGAAGTAATTTACCCAGGTATGTACTACACATATGACGTTCACATTTAGGCACTTAGATTAGTTCGAAAAATCTGAACCCGAAGTACACATTCCTACCGTATATATATATACTTGTTTGAGATCCGAAGCGTTTAGCTCCAAGGTTTACTTTATTTTACTAATTTATTAACTAACTAACTAACGACATGTGGGATTAGGTTCTATACCTCACTTGTTCGTTGCAGATTGGACGCCTGAGTGGTGTATGACAACAACAACATAGCTTTCGTGTATTGAGCGTGTTCAACGAAAGTTGAAAGTATCACGTGTTGTACAAGGAAACGACAGAAGGTCCCCTGGGTATTTGTCTACTTTTTTCACGGTTTTAAACGTGACTTGTGTGACTTTCACGAGAGTTTACCTGTTGATTTACGAGCCCTGTTTTTTTTAAATAACTTTTCTTTTTCTTGTGTTGTAATGTTAAAACTGAGTGCAACATCCAAAAGGAATACTTTTCCGTTGGGGGGCACATTCAAATAAATAAATATCACTCGTCATACATTCGAAGAAGAAAAAAAAGTACTTTTACTCCTTTTGGGGACTAAATGCCTTGCCACAAAAAAAGTCCCTTTCGGGAGTAAATGCACGGGAGTAAATGAATGTCACGGAGTGTAAACTGCATTTCCCGCGCAGTTGTAAGAGTCCCAAGTACACAATTCGTGTGCACGCATGAAAATACTTTGAAGCAAACCGTGATATATCGCGTGATATAAAATCCCGCGCCATACATAGGGCACAATTTGCGAAGGAATATGCGCTAACTGTTTCTTACTCTGTGTGGTTGGAATATTGCTACGTTGTCTGAGTTATACAGCCTTTTATGCCGCTCAAATTGACCAAGGGCACATATTTACGTAGACTGTTGCATTCAGGAGACCATGCGCGAAGTTTAGTGACGATTTGCGGTCCTGGGGAGTAAATGTCGGGGTTATGGGACTAAAATGGGGAGCAATTGCAGACTAGGGGAGTAGAAGCTGCAATTACTCCCCGTTTCACTCCTTTTTTTTTTCTTCCTTAGAGTGTATACGTGCATTCTGACAACACCCCTTTCAATTCGAGCGTTACTTTCTTTGCCCCGTTCCATCAACTTCCTCGATCACTGGACACGTACTTACCGTTCGTTGTTTATCGTTTCCCCATACGTGATTGCGAGAGAATAACGTCGCCTCGATGGTGTTGTGTGACACACACTCTCCTAATGAAACGTCACAAGGAGTTGATGGATGCTCGTATACCGTGCTCCGAGGCATGCAGGCACGACGACAATCGATCAGGTATTTGCGAGCGTTCGAGGTGGTACTGTTCGCGCTTGGGGGGGGATACGACCCCGTATACTTAATCGGTGGGTGCTGCTGGGTATCGAATGCCTGGAAATAAACTGTAAAGTACTTTCGAAATGAGGGTACGTCACTTCCAAGTGGAGTACTTTCGAAATGAGGTGCCCTTCCCTGAAATAACAAAGTAACATGTTTCGAAAATGAAGCCGCTGTCTTGAAGTGAGGTATCGGTGATTGGAGGAGGGGGCGGGGGTTTCGTTGACTCGATGTCCGACACTTTAAAAATGGAGCATGTTACCTCAAGGTGGGGTACTTTCAAAATGAAATGCGTCATCTCGAAAGGGGCAGTTTCAAAATGGGGTACCTTGTCCCCACGACAGGGGATTTAAAAGTATGTGTTTTCGAAACGAGGTACGTTATGTCGTAATGAGGTAGTTCCAAAATGGGTGGCCATACCAACAGCCACTGATGGCGCGTACTTGCAGTACCGAGTACTCGAGCATATTTTTGGGTACACTTTGGAGTACTTGTGGCTTATGGACCCTCGCTCTACCATTTGCTTCCCTATTAGTTACCGGGCTGCAGAGAAAGAATGATGGGCTGCAGGCTTGTCCAATGCGCTCACATTGGATATGATGAGCGACCTGTATGCAGGCTTTACTCCTGTTTTTATGAACGGTTCATAAAAAAAAAAGACGTCGTCAGCATGTGCTGAGCTGCATGCTTTGCTCTTTGCCATGCGCAAGATTCTGCAGTGTTCGGTTCGACCATGGGTCTTCTACAAAGACTCAAAGGCCGCTTTCCAATGCCTCGCAACAATGGGCATTCGCGGTCCTCTCGTGTCCATTGTTGCTGACGTGCTTGAATCCTACAAGGAGATGCTGGACCTGGGCCACTGCATAGTTTAACAGTGGATAACGTTACGTCTGCACGTCGCTCATAGCCACTGTTGCTTCGCGGCGCTAATAACGATTTTTTAAAAGTTCATGGGCTGTACAGGGTGGGTCAGGGAAGGTTGCTTTGAGGCTCCTTAGTATTCGACATTTCGAAGTGGGTTCGTTTCAAATTCAGGTACCATACCTCGAAATAGTACACTTTTAAAACGGACCCGTTATTTCTGAATAAGGTACCGGGTTCTTTATCACGCAATTGAATACTTAGTACTGTCGAGAGAGAGACAGAGAGGGGGTTGTCGCCCATACAGTCGTACTCCAAGCAAGCACTTCGTATGTCAATTGAAAAAAAAAAACAAAAAACCTCCTGTTCTCGCGCAGTATTTTTTGTAAATGTGTGCAAAGCACTTGACGGCACCTCTGCCAGTCGATGCGGTTTTCAAGTTGACGTCGAAAGAATATAACGTGGCCACAGCACGCTTGGACGTCAATTCTGTGTCGACAGTTCCTCTACAGCATTTGAAGGCCTCGTGTTCTTGAGTCGATACAAGATTATGACATCTCTAGGCCATCATCGAAAGAGCTGTCAGCCGCATCGAGGATTACACGGCCTTGAGGCAAGATGGTTGCCTGTGTGATGTCACTTCCGGTTCTTGGCAGCGTATGAAGCATTTTAGAAGCACGGGGGGATAAGCTGGTCGCGCAGTACGAAAATTGAGGTACGAGTGATTACAACAACTGCAACAACAGATAAATTAATGATGATGAATCGGGGAATTCGCCTCACGAGTGCGGCCCATTACCCTGAGGCACAAGGGACGGAATGAGATGTATCCTGATGATGGGACGGTGAACGACGTTGAAGAAGGGCCGACAGTCAGTGGAGTCAGTGAGACAACATCAGTAGAACGATAGGCAAAAACACAACACACACGCACACAGCACACAGGTACGCAGGCAGCTTCAGCAGCGGCTTCTGAGGAGAAATGTATCTTTCGAGCTACAGGAATGTGTGCTCTTGGATTAATCCATTGTGCTACCGGCAGAAGTGGTGTTCCCCAAGCAGCACAATGTACTGAAAGTCGAGTGCAATGGGGGTGGACGGGTAGGTGGAAGGCCCTGAACAGACTCGTGAAACTAAAGAACATTGATAAGACACATACTGTCCACCCCTATTGCACTCCACTTTCAGTACATTGTGCTGCTTGGGCCCACTGAGTGGAAAGATAAAAATGGCCGATAAAAAATATATAGGGTACAATAAGAACAAAAGTGTCAGAAAAATACTACGGGAGTATAGAAATTGAATCAGATAAGACATATAGCATCGGAAAGAAACGCAACGTCACTTGTTTATCTCCCAGAATGTGGGCAGCGTTTCGGCCGGGTGAAGATGTGCTCGTGCGTGTGGGAAACAAGATGCCTGCGGAAGCGAAAGGGAAACACTTTGAGGCATTACCTGCACGAGTCCGGTTGCGGGGTTTCTTTGTTGCCTTTAATGACCCTAACTGTAGATTGCGTTCCGACGAGGAGGAAACCATTCTCTCCCTGAGAGAAGAGATGCTTTTCTAGGACGGTTTTCGAGGTGTTTTTTTTTTTTAAGAATATCTATACTCATGTACTCCTCGGGTCCTGTCATTGAGGTCAGGAAGTGAATTACCGTGGGGATACCACCGTTTTTTTCTGAGCCTGCATTCGTCGTGCGTCGCGCAATGCATCCGTAACCATTCTCCTGTGCGATCGTGGCATCTTTCTTTCTTTTTTTTTTAGGTGATACATGACTGCAGAGTTGTACGTAACGCGTTACTAGTAATTGCGTTACTAGTAATCAATTACTTTTTTCAGTAAATTTTAACGTAATCAATTAATTTTGTGAGCAAGTAATTTTCCAAGTAATCTGATTACAATTTTCGGTAATCAATTACTGAGTAATCGATTACTTTTTTAACCTTCTATCAACAACGGCAACACTTTTCAGCAAGCCCGATCTTCGACTGAAGCAATGACGCAGAGGTCACTGTGACAGCCGTCTCTAGTCCTCACGTGTTCCATGCAGACCACAATAATACGATAATTCCTTACAACCGCGACCTACTGGAGCAACAGTAACAATAGTAACAAAACGAAGCGGATGTTTCAACGCCTATACAGTCGTCCTCATCTGGGACAGGAGGCGAGACAATTTAAAAGTAACGGGAAAAGTAACGCGTTACATTTCTAATCGGTAACGTATTACATTTCTGATGAAGTAATTTTTAACGGTAAAGAATTACTTTTCGCGCAGTAGTAACATTAATTGTAATCAATTACTTTTTTCGAGTAACGTGTACAACTCTGTACATGAGTTACTTTTCCAGGTACTTCCCGTCTCACGCAGGCAAGATGCAGATTAGCGTTTTGTTCTAAACATCGTCTGTTAGGTCGACGGTATATACTATTGAACCGGCCTAAGGAGAAACTGAGTAATTTGGGTCCTGCTCGAGCTTCCACTCCCCTACAGTCGTGTTCAACTTAAGAAGGAAAAGAAATCTATTCCGTCAGCTCTCCAAATATTACTGCGCCGCAGGTATAGGATGGCAGGACACAGAGAGGTCACGGTCGCTCCTCCGCCAGATAATGTAACTCGTCGTACTCACTCTGCTTTCGTATTGGCTGTTTAGACTGGCCACGTGACACTACGCTGCGTGGTGGCGCTGCAGTATTTCTCTTGGCCCACTATTGAGTCTCCCTATCCCCAACGGCGTATGTAGTTGACGGACTTTAGTCAGTGACAACTTAAGTCCTACAATTGGGACCGCCCATTCATCCGTGGAAGGCTCCTGCGATTGGCTACCAGCCTTTTCACGACGCCCCCGCTTTGCGATGTAGTGCCTCCTCTCTCTCTCTCTCTCTCTCTCCCTAGTGCTCACTTGGCCGCGCGGCACTACATTTGCGCGCGCGGAGCGATTCTTGCGTGTGGGCCGGGTCAAGTGTATGACTTATGTTGTCACTGGCTATAATTTATTTACCTTCTTAAGTTGAACACGAGTATAGACTGCAATTACTCTCTATTTGAGTCCCTTCACTCCGAAGTTTACTCCCGTCACTGTAGCTATACTCCCTAAAGGGCTGAAATTACTCCATTGGTTCTGAGAGCGCAGTTCTTTATCTCAAAAAGCTTACAGGCCATCTCTTTCCTTCAGCGCTCCTTGTGCTCAGTCCACTTTATGCTCGCCTGTGCCAGTTTGCCCTTCTTTATTTCCGTTTCGTCACGCCTCTTCTAATTTACGGCTGCCTTGACGCCTGGCCTTCATACATGTATGCCTGGTACAGCCAACGTGTATATACGTGCGCAATCGAGGACGTTCATCACAGCGTCTGTAAACGGTGACAGATTTCCCGGAAGTTTTGACCTATACGAATTCCACTCGTCGTCGTAGTGCAGAAAACCTTGCACCGGCTCGATTCTGCGTGTTACACTGGTTGCTTCGGTGCAATGTATACGTCGCGTTTCATTGGCAGTTTCGTTCTCTCTTCGTTCGTTGCTTCACTGAACCCATACCGGTACCGGTACCGGTACGATACACTCACTACACCGCGCTGTACGAGAACGACCAGCAGTATTCGCCACTATATGTTGCGCAACATTTTGCACGGTAAGAGAATCGAAATAAAACGGTAGAATATATTGTACTAAGTATTAAGTACTAGTAAGTAAGTATTAAGTCCTCGTACTGGGAGCCAGCTACTACAATGTTATGGCGTCAAACGAATTTACGAATTTAGCGAGCACCATTTCGTTATAGTTCTTTCTTTGTTTTCCAAATAAACGTTACAAAGATAACCAAAAGAAAAGTAAAGTATTCTACTGTATTGCCTGTTCAATAATAATTATACGTATGTTCAATAATAATCTTAATGTACGTCTTCATCCAGCTCTTTTGCTGGGTGATATTGTTCCTTTTACTCGAGTATATACATTTCTTATAGTATAAGCCAAGGACATTGGCTATCTTAATGAACTGTGAATTTACAATGCGCTCTTTTCTTATCCATTCATTTTTTTTAAGCCGCCACACTCAGAAGTTGTTTTAACTAGGTTTATCACATTACCTTGTTGTTCGGCGCGTTATAGCCAAAGTATAGCTTTCGCACCAAAAAACTCAATCAATTATCTTATATGATTATAAAATTGAGTGATTACCTTAACTATTAATTATCTTAATTATTCTTATCTTAATTGATTGTTATCTTATAAAATATCTCCTGTGTTCAATAAGATAACCAGAATATAGGACAACACAGCTCAGCACAATACTTGCATGCTACGTTCATTTTTGGAAACGGTCATTTGATGCTATGTGATTAACCTATTTCAAATATTTATATTTCTGATTAACTTTATCCAATACGCTAACAACTTTACCAAATTTTCTGACAAATTTCCCCCGAGACAGTTTTGTAAGCTTAACCTCCCCAGCTTTTCCGCGCCAATTGGTTACGAGATGGGAAAGCCCACGTCATTTGACGCCAGGTCGCATAACTCCAAGGTTTCTCTCCCAGTTGCCATGGTAACCGTCTCTCGTTCACCCCGTCTATGCAGATAGAACAACACGTCGAGGTACAGAGGGGATCTGCTTACGTAAGCATCAAGCATAACAAAGTGGGACCCTACCGTCGCCTCTTCTACCTGTTTTCAGCCGCGAGCAGCAAAATCGGGATAGTTGGGGATTAAACCTGAACGTTGAGTTGGCAACATTCATTGTTGCGAACATTGTATCTACTGCCTTCGAGGCGGGTCGATGTTTTGCATGCAGGATTGCCGCGTTTTCTCTGATGCAAGAGAGAGAGTTTTAGTGAACCGAACGCTAACGGTAAGACGCTACGCGTTCAGCGTTCGACGGAGCGGAAACACGTTTTTTTAGTATAGCGGGATTCCGCCCTCAAGCTCTCCGACGCAAGAGTCACGAAGAGGTCGTCTGCAACTGAGTCGCACGACACAGGCAGCCCAAAATGTTATAACAGCTAACAAAAGTTTGAGTTTATTTAATGAAATTTTTATTTACCATATACAGGGTGTATGCTATAAAAGGTCAGTCACATTTTCGTGCAAAAAGTGATACCTCCTTGATGCTATACCTCTATCACGAAAAGGCTTTCTCTGCCTCAAAGTGAATCATTTATGCTAGAGGAACCTACGAAACGATTGTGGTTACCTAGCATTGTGTAACAAAATAAATATGACCATGCAAACTTTCACCTCCATCCATCGGTATTGCGCATAGGAAACACATGAAGACGAAAGTTTCCGTGGCCGTGTTTACTTTATTACGCAGTGAATGGTAACCACAATTTTTTCGTAGGTTTCTCTGGCATAAGTGATTCACTGTATGGCAGCACAAGACCGTCTCTCAAATAGATATAGTGTCAGGCGCGAAAATGTCACTGTCCTTTTATAGCATACACCCTGTACATGAATAACGAGGAGAAAGCTGTTGGTAGCAACAGCTTGACTAGCCTCGCCTTTCAATATACTCTGGCAGCAAAAACAACAGCTTGCATGTGATCAAACAAATATCAATTAATTAAGTTGCCACAACAAAGGTACAAATAAAATAGATGAACATTGAACTATACATAGCATTTATACAAAAAATATGTACAGACAACCAACCACGATATATACCAACCATGATATACACACTCAGCCCTACGTATCATCTAGGGCTATTTATGGGGGGCTAAGACGCTGCTTTATGCAGGTTTTTCTTTCTGCACTTCGTATTTCCTTGGCAAATAAACGAGTGAAAAAGAAAAAAGAAAACTTTATCGTCGTCGTCTGCTGCGTTGAACCGCTTGTCCCGCGAGATGCTTCAACGAAAGCTTGCGGCGTACGCGCGATATCGTATTTAAAAAAAGAAAAAGAGCAGCCCACGCTCACAAGGCGTCCCTGCGTGCGCCACTGCTGCGCTATGTTTACGTTTGGCGACGATATGAGTGAGTTTTAGTGCACCGTACGTTATCGCCTTTGCGTACGTAAGCGTAATAGCGTTGATGGTTCTGCGCATGCGCAAACCGTAGAGAGCTTCGCGCAGTCCGCAGAACCACTCCGCTGTCCCTTACGTACGCGAAGGAGACAGCGTACGACGCGCTAAAACTCTCTATTGTCACGGACGAAATGTGATAAAAAAACAGATGCTTTATCCCTACAAATCGTAATTGGGAAACTGTGTGGCGTGCATGCGGATGATCTTATTGTTATCGAGCACTCTGGTAGATCGGACACACAATTTTGTAGTCTGTACATAGCAGAACAATACTGTCAGTTTGCAGCTGCTCTGTCGTTAGCAAAGTGTATATAGTGCGTGCAGACACGTCATCTTTATTTCCGTGTAACTCTGGTGCGACGATGTTTGGTTAATAACTTCTCATACAATTCGCACGCTGTTCGTTGTGGGGCGAGAGCGGTACAATTTTTGCAATAAACGTGAACCATGCAGGCATTGCGTGCTGACCCTTAACCCACGGTCATCAATAATAATTTTGCCGAGATACCGTCTAGTGCGCTTTTATTCCTCCCTGCTTATTGACGCTTGGATACAGTGTAGCCAGGCATAAACCTATGCTAACCACTAACCCCGCGAACGCACACCTGGAATGCTCTCCCCAGAGCATTCAAGCCATATGCCTTTTTCACAAGATTTTTCACAAGGCATTACACACAGATATGCTACAGAGTGCATATTACAGTTCATCGCGCCTTGACCATCCTAATAAAATAATGAGGCCATTTTGTAAGCACGACTTTTACCAGGAGTCTTTCTTGCCTCGTTCAATACGACACTGGAATGATCTTGACCATGATATTGCAACCATTACTAATCCTGTTTCATTCAAAAAGAGAATTGTTGATTTAATGGGTGACTTGAGCATTTAGTGCCCACAATGTTCTTTAGTTATACTGTGTAATGTCCATTGCTTGTTTATTTGTTGCTATTCATATAAGTGTTTTTGCACTTTGCCATGCACTTTGTCCATTGCTTGTTTATTTGTTTCTGTTCATATAAGTGTTTTTGCACTTTGCCTATAACTTGCTTTGTACGTTGCTACTATGCAACCCACGACTCCGTCATGTTATGCCTACGGGCCTTTGACGTATAATAAATAAATAAATAAATAAATATGGGCTTGAAAGGGGGACGGTCTTGCCCCATGCATAGTTCACTCTGTGTGGGTCTCGACCCCTTTCCTGCCTAAGGATCGGGAAGGCAGTCTCGTATTCCGTCTTATATAAGGCACATCTTGACAGGACATTTGTATAGTCACTTGTACGGATTTCGCCTACAGTAGGAAACATTCTTTTCAGTAGTAAGGAAAATGAGGTTCTAATCTGTTAATAAACTACGTAAACACATTCGGTGGTACCGACACAGCGCCGCTTTTAAGGGCTAATACAACATTTGAAACCTTAATATACTAACCCCCTGTCGCCCCCCCCCTCGCGCATACTAGCCCCCCTGTCCCCCACTCCTTCCTGCTGTCCTCTCTCCACCTGTCCACGTCTGTACGCCTCTCATAGCAACAGTTGCTTCGCGGCGCTAGCACGGAATAAAACAACAACAACAACATATTGGGAGTTATTCTCTGCGTGTGTCGTTCCGTTATGCTGTTTTTTTTTGTTGTTATTTTTAAATTTTTGCTATATATATGGAAGCTTCTTAACGTACGACGCCCTCAAAACTTCACCTCGCACCACTCTTCTCACCCACCGCACGCGTAGGGGTGAGACATCAGACGGCCCCTGAATTCAAATGTGAAATTATCTCATGAGCGTCGGGCCTCTGATTCTAGTTTATTACGGTGGTAACCCTCGGAGGCCACATTCCCTCCCAACCCTAAGCGTTTCCCCCCTTGGAGAGGCCCCCATATTTCACACTAAAGGCACCCGTGGAATCCCCGTTTCACTTAAACAGTCCTAAATCACCAGGTCAAGGCCCTCCCCCATTCCTGTTCGTTCGTGTTCATTCTTTTGTCGCGTGGCAGTACAGGCGGCAGGGGTGGGAAATAATACTTTGTATTGCAATATTTCTGTAGTACTTTTGAGTATTCGTATTATGTAGTATAATGCCCCCAACAACACCGAATGTCCTCTGGATGTACGAATAATGTCCTAACGGATTCGTATACGTCCGATGGATATCTGAGGGATATCCATGGGACGTACGAATTCGTTAGGACATTATCCTTACATCCAGAGGATATCCGGTATTGTTGGGGGCTCGGTCTCTGAATGTATATGTATAATAATAATAATAATAATAATAATAATAATAATAATAAATCACAGGACGGGTACCTTGTGTAACGCGAATTTCAGCACGGCGACAGCATTGTCCGCATTGGGCTGTCATTTTAACCGTCCAATTCTAGTCTAGTCGAAGCAGTGCATGGCAAGTAAATGTAAGATCATTCTTGAACCACAAGCGATTGCACAGCGAGCAACTGTACCCAATCGGGTTGGCTTCTCCCTGAATCCCTTCGTGGCTCCTTCCTTCTGCTTTCGCTTGCCTCTGACGCCTCTTTGCCTAAGCTTCGGCGGCACGTACTGCAAAGTCTTGCGGTTGAGTCCGCCTTGCCTCTGCTTCGCCAGCATCCACAGCAGTGTCTTCGCGTCTATTGGGGTCCTGACGTCGCACTCTCTCGTTTGCCGTCTCGGCTGCACGACGAGCTGGGTCTTTGCGAGCTCTGCGCTTCCGTTCGCGGTGCCGGCCGCAAAGCTTGTACGACAGCAGGACCCGGTATCTCCATGGTGTCTGAAGCAGAATCACTACGGATGCTTTTCTTTCTTTCTTTTTTTTTTTTAAGCTCAAGCGTCAAGCTAACATTGTCCTCGTCGTGTCTAATACGCTAATACTGTGTTCGCTTTCCCTTCTGCGGAAGACGCCGCGATTTCGGGAAACGAGGCACTAGCAGCTCTCGCTGTAAAAAACTTGAAGCCTTACAGCCTTACCCATGTTCTGCAGCCTTCTGCTATTTTCCACCTATATACTCCACTGACTTTGCACTGGGCTTTCAGTGGTGAGTCTCTCAGCCTGACGGGGTCACGTTCCACGTGAACTTCTGCCACCACGTCCACTCAAACGTTGCCCACCTGCGCACTGTTGAAGAGGCCCAAGAAGGCCGAAACAGCTGTCCAGTGCTGGTGTGGCGACATTTGGGTCTTCTGAACACTTGAAGCCTTACATGTGTTATAATGCTCTAGAAGATGTAATGCTCACTGAGAGGTCCTAAATCCTACCTACCGTGTGTCGCCGGTGCACTTTACCGCTAATTTTCCCCCAGCCCGTGTCCCACAAATGTTTGGTCAATAACAAGGTATCTACTATTCGTCTAAAATAAAACGTGATTGGAGAATGACTATATCAAGACGTACACGAATGGTGGATATTTCTGCCTTTTCTTTCTTGATAACCTACGGGTTGAGTATCAATGTGTTACTAGTGCTGTGTGCTATAATAAGACTGCAGAATCAGTGTTACTTATAATGTTGATTTCTAACGAGTGTTATTTTTTTTTATCCGCAAGTGATCACGTTGAAAAAAAGTTATGAGAGGAGCACGGATGCCGCTTTTGCAGTTGCGCTATACGGGCAAGCAGCCTAACTATTAAATGGCTGATTACATAAATCCATAAATCTGTAATTCGGGGATTTCGGGCGCCTCATGAGCGCATGGAGGACAGCGCTCGTCCCACGTCAGAGGGTCACGTGCTTTGGAGTGGAGTAGGTGTTGGCGGTCAAGGTCACGACGTCGGGACATCCTAAGTGGGAGTGATAAGCTGGCTGTTCTGCTTTCTCGCCACTGGCGCAACTGTCACCAGCTATGACTGAGGTCATAACAGGGAGGGCCAAACTACGGAAACTGATCTTCTATGTTTCTCTTTTTTTGCTTTTTCTTCAAAGAATGAGCTGTCATTCTGGGCATGTTGTTTGCTGTGCACGCGCGGTGTGGGACGTATCGTACGTTCTTAAAGAAAATAGAGAGTTTTAGTGCATCGTAAGCAAAGGCGATAGCGTACAATATAATAAAACTCTCTAATATGAGATGCAATACTCGCGCCCGACACAGATTTTGAGTCCATGCGCATATAAATGTAGCTTCATTTGAGTTTTAATTCGCCATTCTGCCGCGTGTGTTTAAGAAGCGAATATTTAACAAAAAAAAAAAAAAGAATAACTTCGCACACATACGATACGCATGTTTATACTAGTCCTATTCTCTTCTCGTATCTGTATGCTATGAGGATGTCATCTACTATCATATCTTTACCCATTCTGACACACTGGCCGTCATAAAACATTCCACCACAATAGTATCTCTCACCAGCGTCGGGGGGCGGTGCTGTCGACAAACCCAAATCGGATGAAAGCATTGAAGTCTCTTCCATTACGAAGCAAGTGCAGTGCGGAATACCAAAAGAGATGTGCTTGGAAAGACGACGTGACCCGGGAGAGGACTACCAAATTTGTTTGCTTCCGGGTTTCTCTGTTAGTCGTTTTCACGTCTTCGCCCCAGGGTGGCTTTAGTACATAGAGAGTGGCGCCACCTGGACGGACTAATGTCTTCCAACCACTATAGTTTGTCCCTTGGATTTGAACGCGTGTCATATTTTACGCTTGCGTCGCGAAGCCCGCGCGGCTATGAAGCAACCTGCGTACGATGCAGAAAGGACAGCAGGAAAGAGTGGGAAGCAAGGAGGTTAAAGGCGCATGTCCTGGGCCGACTTCAGGGGTATCTAGAGGTAGGGAGTGACTTTTTCGGGTTAAACCCGATTCCGCCAGGTTATTCCCCCCGAATTGACCTCCGGCCAATTCCGGTTAAAACCGATTTCTCCCCGAATTCCAGTCACTATGAAATCCTCAAGTGACATGTAAGAATGTCACGTGTCACACGTGTAAGAAGAACACAACAACAACAGAAAAAAAAAGAGGTTAGGAAAGGACTTAGAGGAGAAACAAACACACCCGATAACACCCGAAGGCACAAGTATCGCCCGATTTCTCTCCGAATTACAGGTTTAAAAATTCAATCAAAGTTCAATTAGTATACTCCGCTTGCTGTTGCTGCACTAAATCAGGGGGCTGCGCCCTCGTCAAACAGCATGATGCTGTTTTTTGGCCACCCCTATGTAACTCTGACTTGTATTGAAATAAAGATGAATTGAATTGAAAAATAGCGCCCGATTTTTACCCTCCGAGTCTGAGGAAATGCATTTAACCCGAAAAAGTCACTCCCTAAATAGGCCGTCACCCCTTTCTGACATCCGCTTTTGAGCTTCCGGACGGAGGATAGTCTCTCCTTTAAAACCCTGGGAAGACACCAGACCGGTGGTATACGATTCGAACCCACGACCTCCGAGTCTTCAACGTGACCTTGACTCATTTTCTTGGGTAGTTTTTCTTTGGATCACCTTGGCTGGTAGTTTATTTTTGACTTCCATTTCACCTGTTGGCTATTTTTGACGCGCCATATATGTGGATTAATGATAGCTTTTCTCGTTTCAACACTCTCTTGTGCCTTCGTCTAAGAAGCCCCCACGAAGTCACTCGTCCACCGAACACGTTCAGAAAGACGCACACATTTTCCCGCTCACTGTCACGCACGTGCCCAGAGGGAAAGTAAATACATAAAGGCACACCTCGAGGTACCTTTCAAAACTAACGCGCACCTTATATGGCGACCCCGTTGCGTCAAAAAGAATTTCCCCCGGGGGAGCGCACTTCTGACATATATTATACACCGGAGCTTTGAAAACCTGGCACCACTCCGAATTATACGACGTGTATGTCCGGAGGACACAATCCACTTATAAAAAAACGGCTGCTTTAGATACAGTATATTCGCGTTCGTCACGCGGTTTGCTTTGCGAGCGTCGACGTATTGTGCGCATTGACACTCCGAAGGGGGGAATCTTCTCTGAGGGGTCACTCACACAGGGTAATGATATTCATAAAAGCGCACGGCGAAGCATCGTTCGCTCTGTGACGCTCTCCGTTTTGTATACCGCTCACTGTTTTTCTTTTTCTTTTCTTTTTTTCATTTTATCTCACAAAGCGTTGTGGCGTCTGTTGCTTTTATGATCCCCCAAAGTTGATTTTTTGGAGGGTTTCTCAGGTTTCTGATTTCGCCTTTTTTTTCCTTTTTTTTTGTGCCGAATAAGATGCCCTCCCGCAGCTACGGAATATTTATTTATTTATTTATTTATTTCAGAATACCTCCAAAGGTCCCTTGGGGACGTTACATGGGGGAGTGGGTTACAATAATAAACAGCATCACGACTATATGTACAGAAAAATGGCGAAAAATAGTGAAAATACAACGCCGTGATAATGTGAGATAATAATATGACACACAACGAAGTTAAAGGTACTGTAAAGCAGTAGACAAGCAGGATATGCTGGCGACGTCGCTTGAGACTTTGTTACTTGTAAATCCCATATGCGGAACCATACGACCGACAACGCTCTCTAAGTATTTTTAATTTATCATGAAAAATCCGGCGTAGTGCAGCGGCGCTACGCCTGGTGTCGAACAACCCCCTGTGCAGCGGGCAACACTGTCGAATATGTATTATGCATGCAGCACTATTTTGTCGCGTTTTGTTGTTTTGGTGGCTATATTATTTCGTATCATATTTCCATAGGAGTGCAGAGACCCCTGTTTAGTGTGTTTTTTGCGAAATAAAATCAAAAAGAAACACAGCGCTGTTCGGCTGTCGGGCCCAGTGTTATACGCATGCAACGTGGTTGCCGCCGTACGCGGCTGAGAGTACGAATCCCTTCCGAATACTAATACAGTGTTGCCCATAATCTTTAATTGTAATTTTCTAATTAACTGCACCACCGATTGGAATGAAATTTGCGCCGTTTTTGTACTGATGGCTTGGACTATCGAATAGCCATGCTCAATAAAATTCGGCTTCTGCTGCTTTACAGTACCTTTAAATATGTTTTATACAATCTTCTCCTCATATAGTAGTTATGTTGGTAGGAAGAGAAGTGTGATGTGTGTCCTTTTGTGTGTGTGTGTGTGTGTGTGTGTGCGCGCGCAAACTGGCCTAAATTGTTAAGACGCAGTTTCAGTGCCGAATTCTGAGCCCTCTTTCGGTTTCACGATAGCTTTTTTTAAAACTCCATGTTAGCACCGCGAAGCAACTGTGGCTATGTGTGGCGTGTTCACGTGAACACATAGAGAGAGGACAGCAGGAAGGAATAGGAAACAGGGTAGTAGTAGTAGTAGTAGTAGTTAGTACTTGTCCTGGTCCGGCATGAGACTCGCCAGACGTAACGTTCATTGATACGGCCTGTATCAGGGCGCCGTTATGTGATTGATATCAGATATAAACTCGGTACCAGTTTTCCGGTCGAGTGCGCGGCCCTGATTGAGTGGAAAGAGAGAAATAGTGGAGATGTTAGTCCCAAAACATCTACTCCAGGACGCGGTCCTGTGATGTCGCTCCTGAACTCTGTGTGTTTTCGGTGCATGCGGGATTGCCAAGACAGCCCACAAGTATCAGCTGGAAAGGCAAGGTTATACGCAACCTTACTCTAGAGTGACTTTGACGACTTCTCTAGGAACACATCGACTTCAGGACAAGCGAATTGCACTTAATGCCTTAACCGTAACTGTCATGTGACAATGAAAAGATGGCTAAGAAGCAAGCAAGCGGGGTTTTTACATTATGCATGTGTCATATGAGCTCGTAATTACAACCTTGTAATCACACTGAGGGACAAGTTAGCCATGTCCCTACAATGATCAGGATAGCCGTACTATACTTTTTAAGACTCGTTTGCGCAACGTCCCCAGCGCGAAAGCTCTCTCTGTAGTGAGCCACAAACGCTCTGCTTGTACAGCTTGCGTCAAAGTTAACTTGAACGCCGCTCCAGCCTGCGAAGCGGAAAGAGAACCAATCCTGGCAACGCCTAGCAGGAAACAACGCCTTCGTAACGATGGTCACCCCTCTAACTGGAATGGAATGACCCAAACACCCTTCGCGCCGTTATTTCTTCTAAGCACCAGCAGGGACCGCGGGCCGGAATGGCGTTCAAGTTAACTATGGTGCAAGCTGTACCCGCACGCTCTCGCTTTACGCTTCCCGTAGCAGGACGAGAAATCTATAAAGAGCAGAGCGATAAACCGAACGAAATCTTGCATGTATCGTCGCTTGGCAGCGTTCAACGCTGTATCAGCCCGCAATCCCTTCCCCGGAGATCAGTGTTTATAAATCAGGACTCCCCCCCCCCTCCTCCCCCCTCCTGCTTCCACCAATCTCTTTGGCCTCCTTCCACGCGCCGCTATGGTATAGTAGATCCGGATCCCAGATCCTTTTGTTCGAGAAAATTCGGGCATTCGTATGCGACCTACTGCTCTCATACACGTACACAATGCGGGGGGAAACGACCCCGCGTGGATATAGGGAAGAGCGGTTATTTATTCGAAAGGTCCTCAGAAAAGGTCTCCCTTACTTGCGTTAGATCGAAGGCAGAAAAGAGAAAACTGGGAGATGGGGAGAAGGGGGGGGGGGGGCACCGTTCAGAGTTGGCGAAATTTATGCTTTGGCAATTTTGAGATCAAGTGTGTGAAATGGATTTACCCGCGCGCGCTCGCTCGCGAGCGGCTCGTGGGGATTGCACGCGCGTTTATTGAGGGAAAAAAAGGAAAAACGAGCAAAGTGTAAAAAGGGAGATGGAAGTTTGCTTTCATCCATGATGTGCCCGATGTTCCTTGAAGAGCCGAGGAATAAAGGAATGGAGAAAAGAAGAAAAAGAAGGAGAAAAAAAAGCGCGCGAGGTTTGCAATAAGTTCGTTGCGGCGTGAAAGGAAAAATGGGGAACAAGCGCGTCAAAACACGGGGTGGAAGAAAGGCGTTTTCGTATGTGCCTATTTCACTGCCACAGGAGGTGCGCATTTATTGTACTTTAGTTATGTTTACGAGAAACAAACAAATCAGAAACAACTCGAGACTGAATATTGGCTCAGGTACTCGTGCATTGTTTCATTCTACTAAAGAATGCAAACATGATTGTAAGCCGGTGTACATCCGAAAACTGAATTCATCATACGATAAATCAACGAAGCTATAATCGAAACATAATCGATAGACAATCACACATCGTGTTGCTGCGCGACGTCAGATTGCTTGCTTAGATCACTTAGAATTGCGGAGTTACTAGGCTACATTCCTACAAAGCTGTACGTTGCAAGGCTACGGGAACGTAGACTGCAGTGCTACAAGGTCGCATGACAAGGCTGCAAAGAGTGTAGGCTCTAAGGCTACAACGGTGCAGGGCTGCAGTAGAGATCCATACGATGTTACGAGGATGCACAGTAAAATCCTGCGAAGCTGCATTAAGATCCTACAATGATGCATACTTCAACTGGTCTTGACTATATAGACCTCAACCCCCTTACATGAAACAATAACAAACATTTGAAAGGGTAATAGCGTGAAAATTGAACAACTACTGTATGTCAAGTGAAGAAGAAAAAGAAAGATTGCAACATACACTATATTTACGTTAATCACAAAGGCTGCACCAGGTGTATACGAAGAGCGAGACATATACTAATGAAATTAAAAATTCTTTCAATCGGGATAACCTTATATTTTTAATATCGGTATTGCGACGTGCAATATCATTTATTGAATTGGGAAGCTGGTATAAGAGAGACGGTGAAAATCAAAATTCGTCCTGCACGCAGTAAAAAACGTGGAGTTGTTATCCTAAGAGTGCATAGATTGCGATCCGATCTTGCAGTCAAGAAAGAACAAAAGACTGGTCGAGTTAGGAACTGCCTGTTTTCTTGTCTCGTGCGAAAAAAACGAAGTAGGCAATATCTGTATAATATGGTAGCTTTCAGGACACGCATTTAAAGTATGAGGGAATAATATGGCTTTGATAAGCCACATTAAATACGCTACGGAACACTGTTTTCTATAGTACATGTACTTTTTGTTATTTGTTTGTGATGTTGTATCCCACACTATAGTTAGGGCCTGACTTTTTAGGGTTAAACCCGTATCCGCCCGATATTTACCCCCCGAATGAAATCTGTAAAATTCGGGTTTAACCCGAATCTACCCGAAAACATCCGGGTCGCGTGGCACACTCATAAGTGTGCATTAAAATAAAGTTTGATAACATTGCTAAAGATTAGTTCCATGTTAAGACAAATTTTTATTAAACAAAAAAAATCACCCGAATACACCCGAATTCCTGACGACAGAATATGCCGTAACGGGATTTAACCCGAATACACCCGAATTTTCAAATGAAAAATATCACCCGATATTTACCCCCCGAATTTGGCCAAAAATAAAACCCGAAAAAGTCAGGCCCTAACTATAGTATGCCAGATGTACAGTAAAATTATACAACTCTACTTGACAACATTACCATCCATCGACAAGAATGCAGACTCCAAGACGAGAACACTGTTCCGCGTTATACAAGACTGCATGTCGAGGCAACGAGAACGCAAACTTGAAGCTATACATGGAAACAGATACAGACGGCACCCAGTTTATGCGAGAGAGAAGATTCCCTTTCATCCTGGTAACGGCATTTACGGCATGCACACGAGAAAACCGTTGTACACATACACGTCAGCCTGTATCTATTCATTTTATACTGTTCCTCCGACGCACAATTCATCCATCCCTCTCAGCGCCTGCACCCACGATATCCCACATTGTGTTCTTCGCAAGCCTTTTACGGCATCTACGACTTTAAAGACGCTCCGAGTGGTACGGTATAAAAGCCGTAAGGGAGAAAAGCACCTATCAACATCACTGAGATAGACGAGTTGTTCAAAAGATGCCTTGTTTTTTTTTTGTCTCCTTTCCCCACCCACCCATTCCCTATTCCATCCCTTTGTTCCCGAAAATGCGAGGATCGAATATACAGGCGCTCTCCGTCTTTATACTGTGCCGGCTTTTAAGGCTAAATTCTATTTATGTATATGGATAGACTCGGATGGTTTTTGAGAGTGCCTTGTTTACGTATAAACTCAATATTTATTTGTTGCACTCCTTCAATTCGTTCGAGGCAATGGAGGAGACGAGCGCTAGCCGCACTGCGCTTCTACAGAGCAGAGCCTTCGCTTTCCATCTGGGTTCCGTGAAGTGGATGTATATCCAAATGTTCGATTAGGACGACTTTAACAGCAGATGACGTTTGGAGGAAGCGTTTTCTTTCAGTTGTTGTTGAAGTACGGCAATAGTTTTCGGCATACTGTGTCAAATTTCCGATTATGATAAGCAGAGCACGAACAAGAATGTACTTGAGTGAACTGATATTCTGAGGCCGGAACAACATAGAAGGGACAAATACATACAAAGCCTCAAATTGTCTAAGAAATTAACGATGAAAGATGAAAGTCACTGGAAAGGTTAGCCAGCCGTAGGAATCGAACCCACATCTTCTGTATTACCGGTCCAGGGCTCTACGTACCATTTGAGTTAGCTTAGCTCAATTGGTAGAGCCCTGGACCGGTAATCCCGAAGATGTGGGTTCGAGTCCTACACCTGGCTAACCTTTCTAGCGACTTTCATTTTTCATCAAGAATGTACTGTTCACGACACAGTTGTCTGAAATTATAGCATTTCGAGGTTTATCCCATACCAAATCTCCAGGTGTTGCCAGATCATTTATTTTGAGTAGCAAACATCTGCAGCATGTGGTCCACCGTTAAATACAATATTGGCACAACACTTTCGTGGGCAATCGAGGAAGTACAAACTGCGGACCCACTGATCGGCGATTTCAGACATCCGTGTCGCGAGCAGTACATTCTTGTACAACACCTGTTCTCCCCCGGGAGTCGACCCTGGACGAGTACTGACCACTCCTTCCTGCTATTCTCTGTCCATCTATTCACCGCTCACAGCAAGAGCTGCTTCGCGATGCCAGCGCAAAATTAAAAAAAAAATAGTACGTGCAGTATGCCGGTCATTGCCTACGCAACTTATTACAACAATACTGCACATAACAAAGTTTAATACCCCTGTCACACGGGCATTTTTGATCCTGCTCGGCCGAACCTGCTCGAACCCAATGCAGATCGGATGGTGCTACACGGCCACTTCCAAGCAGGATCGAACTTTGATCCTGCTTGACTCAAGACAGTTCCCATAACAGGATTGAGAATTTCAAGACGGCTCGACGGCCGCCATTTGCATCCTCGACCCCGGTGAACTGTCATAACTTAAGACGGACATGCGCGCCAAGCTACAAATGATGCTTACATCGGTATACGATAAATTACCACTAATATCGCTGTTATATAGGAAACGAAAAATTAATGAGTTCCGTTTATTCATTTGCACAGGTCAACCATTCAATGCGCATTGAAAGTGGCCGTGTAGCAGCGTCAAAACTCGAGCGTGCTCGGGAAGTTCGATGTAGATCGGATTCGAGAAGGATCGAAATGCCCGTGTGACAGGGGTATAAGAGCGGATGTCTTCCAACTACTCGCTGAACGTTCGTTCTCGGGGAATGTTCCGCTATACCGTATTCATATCAAATCAAAAGTTTTGTCATTGACAATCATGCGTGGTATACGAATCTTTTCGTAACATTATGGAAAACATCGACAGACAGGCCGTGCTCATCCAACGAAGCCATCACTGGGATTATTTCACGTCGTACACGCTACGGAAGATAAGCGGCGTGATAGTTAGGCACGGCTTGACGACCGAAAGTCACGCAGTGATTGCGGCGCCATTGCGCTTAATGTCCTAAACTGATTTGTGGCTCCAAAGTGCGCGAGGAGGGCGTTTATTTTATGACTGCGAAAAAAGGGCTACGTCTGCATGCGAAAATTGCGCTCTTCGGCAGGGCATGCCACGTGCGCTCGAGGGACTCAGTGGAGTCGGTGAGATAAAAGTATGGCGAAACAAAGGAGTTTCAAAGGCAGCTAGCTAGGCGAGGCTAATTTCTCCTTAACTCTATGAAGAAGGAAAGAAAGGATAATTTATTGCGGGCTTTACGTAGCGGGAACAGCTCTATACGATAATAAGCCGATCTCAGTGAGGTCTGCTATAAAAGCCGAGCACCGCGCCACTTGTACCATGCCGTCAAGTTGGTCCCGCACTCAGCCGTGTTCGAACCCACAACCTTGCGTGCTTGTTATTACACGTAAAACTGGCTTCTGCGGCACGTATGTTTTACGGCGGGGTTATTGATTTATTTATGAATAATACCTCAAGCAGCGTCCGTAAGGGCGGCCCCTTGCGTTATTGCCCTGTATTCAATGGAATATGCTGCATCTCCGCATAAGGTTTAAGTTTTCATGTTTCAGTGGTATGTACCTTTGTGGTACACTTTGTGGTTACTTGGTCCCTGGCCACATCCAACCCACCAAAGCTCTGCCCTCAAAGCTCTCTTCACTTCACCTTTCTGGATACCATAGGACTTGGAACCTTATTATGAATGGGCTCACTATCTCATACCCCGCATCATCACCAGAAATGGGGTAGAGTATCGCCCCCTGGCGATGAAACTCCCCATTCATCATACGTAATAAAGTTGTTGGTGGTGGTACAATATACTTGGAGCCACGTGAACTGAACTTAAAAGTACAATAGCTAGCATACAGGTACAAATCACGTCTCCTGAGATGTACTTTGTTGGTTTGTTGTACTTTGGTACTGAGATATACTTGTACCATATTAAAAGGCCATCGCGCTGTTTATGGACAAGCTAATAATACTATATAAATTATATTTATATATATTAAACTTTAGAAACATAATTTGGAGGAGATATATGAAAAAAAAATAATATAAAATAAACGTTGCGCGGAGAAGCAGATCACAAACGATTAGGATATCCTATCATGCATTCATGTGCTGTTAGCTGTTAGCAAACGAGCCAGATGCTATATAGGTACCAAAGCGAAGGCCGAGTTGTGCAGTTGGTGCGATAGACCCGTATGCGCGCCGCGCGAACAATGGCATGATACGCCAAGGATAGAGAGAGGCTAGCCCCGTGTAAGTAAGGAAATCTCGAAGAGCTTTGATGGTCAAGTGCTAACGATGACCAAGGTGGGATTCTGCCTCAAGTACAACTTGTGTTCACGTATGCTTGATGTGGCCGAAGACGCCAGCGACTTGGCGGCGTGGTACAACTTGCTTAGGTACGAGAAGGCGTTAAAGGGATCGTCGCACTCAGATCAGTGGGTTTCATATTACATCATGCACGCATTGTGCTGTTAAGCCTCGAATCACTAACGCTCTTATCATAGGATGCCATCCCCTATGTTTACACTGAACGGAAGGTACGTTTGCGTCATGCTCAAATATGGCCGACGTTTTCGCCGACGATGAAATCACCGGCGCCGCGGGAGGGACAAAAAACAGTTGACGCGTGGTCGACCCTTGATTTCTTCGGAAGTACCGTCTTGTTTCCGTCGGGTACCAAGCAACATTAGTGGCGACATCATCACAACATTTCCAAAGTAGCTATACAACGCCCCTGCCCAATTCCACCCTGGTTTGATCGAGACTTGGAAGTATCTATGTAAAGAGCTCTTTTTTTTTTTTTTTCCCCAAGAACGGTTCGGAGAAAGGGATCTCTGTCGTGGCAGTGCATTGCAGCGAGTCTGTCAGTCATACCCTAGGTTCAGGAGAAATTCTGAGGTTGCGGCCTCGGCTTTCGCTGAATCGCGTTTTTCTCGCTTTGTGTCGGTTTGACCTGATAGGGTTTCCTGGGATTCTTTTTCGAACAATGAGTCATGGTTTTTCTCTAAGCTGGGAAACGGAGAAGTGGAAATACGAGAGAGCGAGAAAGAGAGAGAGAAGGATATGAATTATATAAAGAAAATGGGTGTTATATTGATATGAATACGAGGAATATGAATATGTCCATCTTAGACGAACTTTTGTTGATTTCGCCACGGAAAAGAAGACTGTCCTTGAGAGGCTGATTCTGTAATTGGATTTTGTTGGATTCTTACAGCTCTAGTTATTAAACCCAATGAGACATGTGCGGACTTTCTGGACTTTGCATTTGACCGGCTACTGCGGCGTTGCGCATGATTATAGCTGTCTCGAGACGTAAAACACCAGTTAGTATTTTTGTGACTCATTGGTTTTATTGTAGATAGCCATTTCTGTTTTCCTAAGTGATCTTGAGTAGCTGGCTCTCGTAATGAGTGCCTATTTCTCCATTTTTTTTCTTATCAACTCAACTCAATTCAACTCATTGGAATCATGCACTAAATTCTGTGTTGTTTTGCGTTGTGCATATCCAGTGATTTATCCAGACCCCCCACCCCCACCCCCTTATCTACACCCCCCCTAACACCACCACAAAATCTCGAGGATACCCACCTAAAATTTTGTGAGATTGTACAATATTTGGTCAAAAGCATGTAAATACAGTCGCCGACCGATTTTTCTGACTCCAAAAATTCGGACTTTCCAATATTTAGGACAAAAGTTGTGGCTTTATCAGACGCCCCATTGAGCCAATGTATTTTGACGTCCGAAAATTCGAACTGTTACTCGCAGGTATACGGTTCGATTTCTCGTATTCGCTTCGATTTTACACCCCCTTGCGTAGCCCAACACCCCCACGGGCGAAATTCTGGGTTAACCACTGATGCATATCACCTTTCGCTCGATGTATACTGGATAAGTTATGCGTTTTCTTTTTGTTTGTTTGTTTGTTTAGCTTGAATCCAATCTGATAGTTGCTCATAATATAAATGGGGAAGTTCGCCCCATTGTAGTACATTCGGCGAAGCAGGAACCAGAGATTGCAACAAATCAGGGAAAAGAGGCGCCGACGCCAGGAATCGAACCTGGGTCGTCTGATTCCTGGCGTCAGCGCCTCTTTTCCTTGAGTTGTTGCATTCGTTGATTTCTGGGCGTCGAGGCTTACATGTTTGTGTCGTCCCTAAGTGTGGTCTGCTTCTGCCAAATCTCGTTGTTTATAGGAACCAGAGAGCACAGGTTGCCTTGCTGGTCTCCACAAATTCACGTTGATGTGATCTCCCTGCCGGTCTAAACCGGATACAGCGTCATTCATTATAGAACGCACGAAACTTCCGGGGGGTCTGACCGGTTGTATAAGGTGACGAGCGTTCGGATTCATCGTGAAATATCTTGTGCGCGTGGCCACATATTATTAGCTGTCTTTTCCCTCGTTATATCGAAGACGTACACAAACATACATACATACTTATTTGCTTTCACGTTGGTTTGGAGCAGTAGGCAACAATACGCGTGTACGCCTCATCTTTTTCATCGTCATTCCGCTCATATATATTACTGAGTTTTAGTGGATCGTACGCTATCGCCTTTGCGTACGTAAGGAATAGCGTTGGTGGTTATGCGCACGCGCAAAACATAAAGAGAGCTTCGCGCGCTGCGCAGAACCACTACGCTATCCCCTACGTACGCAAAGGCGATAGCGTACGATACACTAAAACTCTCTATTAACTCACGTGCACTGAGGTACGGTACCGCAATTTTGTTTGTGTGTGTGTGTTAGCACCGCGAAGCAACTGTGGCTATGAGTGGCGTGGAGATGGGGACAGATGGAGAGAAGACAGCAGGAAGGAGTGGGGTGACAGGGGTGTTAGTATGCGTCCTGGGCCGACTTCAGGGGGGTACTGTGCTGACATTCGTCTGGATCTTCGGAAAACCCAGGGAAAACCTCAGACACACAGCCGGCGGTAGGGAATCACCTCATCGCATCATCATTCATGTAGTTGTTGTTTTTGTTGTTGTTGTAGTAGGCAACAAGAACAACAGCTTCACTCTGGTGATAATCAATGGGGTGTTTTATCCACTCTTTTTGGTGTTATAACCATGTTACAACTGCGTAACTTGTAACTGTAACTAGTTACCGCCTTTGGTTAAAGTAAGTGTAAAATATAACTGCCACTATGTTACCGCAGGTATTGTAATGTTTTGCGCACATCAGACCCCTAGCGTCGTTTTTTGTCGAGGCATCAAATGTCCTGTCGTTTTTCCGAACAACCAGGAATTCCGCGAAATTTGCCATTTCATACGCAGCCGGGATGGCCTTTAACACCCACCGTGCTGTTAAAGCTCCTGGGAAGTATCCCAGTTTATAGCAGGGTATAAGTATGCTTTGTCAGTACAAGTGCATGCAAAAAAGACAGTTTTTGAGTTACACTTATTCTGCTTTTTTTTCTTAAAATGTAACTAATACATTGAAGTTAAATTACACTTTAAATAGTAACTATTACAGTTACTATTTAAAAAAGGGTAACTGTAAATCAGTTACTATTTTTACGGACTAACTGTAACGGTAGCTTAGTTACTTTTTTTAATCACTTACCCGGGACTGGTTTTACCCCTATACTCGCTATATCTCATTCCTTCCGGCAATGGTAAGCTTCACAATGAGGAGTAAAGTGGAGCGAAACGTCTGCGTATTTCTGCTCGCTACACCTAACCTAACCCAACCCAACCCAACCTAACCTAACCTTATAATATGCGAATTTTTCATGAATATGCGGAGCCACATATCAATATCGCATGCGAATTGGATATCAGCTGACGTCACGTTGATGGACTCGCGTGCGCCATCATCTATAACTTGGATATAATGTGCTCATCGACTAGAAAAAACTGGGTCCCTGCTCGAGCCTCGCCAGGGTATTTCGCGAAATGATATTACCCATATCACTAAAGAATGCCGGGATAAAACTGATACATATTGAAATACATGCGCTTGCTTAGCTCTTGATTCTATGTATCCTTTCGATATATACCTTTTTCTAGATGCAGCCTTCTTTCGAAAGGCACACTCGTGACGAGCCCGATTCTCCTATATTTCTTTCATATTGCATCGAACCACATCCATTACGACGCATCACATGTCGGCAAGTTATCCTCCGGTCTCACTACCTAATATTTGAGAAAAGTAACTTATGAATGCATCGTGCGGTTCGACGGACAGCAGATGCAACAAGAACAAAACAACTGCTTGCCCAAAGGGCCGCGCATTTATTGCGAGGTACCTTGATGTTATACATATACATCCGACATTACATAAAGTATTCTGCCTTATGGGAACTTGATAAACTGAATTCCGAAGCATATATATATTGCGAGACATTTCGCCGAGTGCATATTGGAGCATGCATTAGTACGTTCCAAGCATCCGCGAATTTGACCCGTAATGTTTGAGTACCGAACGCGCGTAGTCCGTGTGTGTGTGTGTCAGAAACATGGCTTGCTCCCGCGGTGATTATATAGCGACGGCTATATAGTGGGAGACCTCCGGTTGGCAACCTGCGGTTCCGCCCCGAAGAAGGGTGATGCCCTGTATACACCATGCAGGTGTTTCTCAAAGCGCGCCGCGCAGCTTGCGTAAAAATTGATATATCATAGGGCTACAACCGCGCTTTAATAAAGCGGGGAAACAAGATTTGAAATTGGAATACGCGAAAAGTTAAATGTTGGAACAGATGTACGGAGTTTAGTTGACGATGAGACGCTTCGATTGAAAGCAACTAGTTTTAGAACCGCTAGGGTATATGAAAGCGCTTTGAAGCCCAAAGGAAACTGTGTGCCTGTGGGTCGAAATTGGGTGATAGGGGGCGATAATTGTTGATAATCAGGCCGCGAATCGGAGCAGTGAGCATACAGTGTGGGCTGAGGAGCTAATCAGGGTAAATTTCTTGGTACGCAATTTCACTTATTTAGAGAGAATACATAGAAGAAATTTGGAAGTGACGCTTATTCGAGTTTTCTCGTTTTGAAAGCGCCTCCTCGGTTTTCAGCAACGTTTTGGGCGTGATATATAGCGAAGCGTATGGTGATATAGAAGAGGACCGCTAAACAGGGCACCTCATACAGATGCTTTTATCTGGAATGCATTTGTAGAGGAACACCATCTCCTCTACTCCACGACTGCGCCGATACATTCATCTGCACTGGCATCTGTGAACTCTAAAGGTCCCTTAGCCTAGCGTAACCCTAGCCTAACTTAAACTAACCTAACTCAACACGACACATACCGCATGCACAAGAACTTCCAGCACGCAACGCTTCCAAGATGTCAACCTAACATAACCTAAAGCTAAATTAACGCAATTCAACACACAACGCGCACAGAAAAAAAAAAAACTTGCACGGTACTGCACTTGCATGGCATCAGCCCAACCTAACCTGGATTAACGCAATTCAACACACAACGCGCACAGAAAAAACTTGCACGGCAGTGCACTTACATGGCATCAGCCTAACCTAACCTAATCTGACCTGAACTAATGCAACGCACACACAACGCGCACTGAAAAAAGAGAGAGAGAGAGAGAAAGAAAGAAAGAAGAAAAAGAAACTTGCACGGCACTGTATTTGCATGGCATCGGCCTGATCTAACCTAACCTGAATGGACCACCCGCCGCGGCACGTCACATCAAGATATCATGAGATTGGGAAAGAGTGGATCGTTTGCAAAACAAGCGCACGCGGTTATTGCCGCCGTGTAACTTTTCGCGGTTTTCGCGTATTGTGAGGTGAGGTCAGGGTAGTATCTGCCTCGCGCATGAAGTTTTCCTTCGTACCTCCTTCGTGCAATGGCATCCATCATCGGAAACAACCATCAAAACAACTCATGTGATCGGCGGCTGCCCATGCACGTGGCTTTCTTTTGCCAACGACATGTCGCGACATCTGGCGTTGTGACGTAGACTGTTTGCAAACAGCGGGTGATGTATTAACGCAGCCTGCTGTATTGGACAACCTCTCCTCAATCCCCCAAAAGAAACAAACAGAACACACACCGCGCAGAGCAAAAAGTTGCACGGCACTGCATTTGCATGGCCATATCAGCTTAACCTAACCCAATCTAACCTAACCTAGCGTAACACAGCACAACAGACACTGCATACGCAAAAAACTTTTACCACATTCGCCTGACATGAACCCTTCCATTACCCACTGCACCGAAAACAATACACATCGCGCACATCAATTTTCTCTCTACATTTTTACTGCCCATTTTCTCCAGGCGGCCGCCCATTTTTACGCCCTTGCCCATCTACTGGCTATTGTTGCCAGGCCGAAGCCCCCTTTCCGCCTAAAACGTCCGGAGGAGCAGCAACAAAGCGGGCTTAATGAGCCGTACTAAACTCCGCAATAAAGGATGTTTATGACGATCTCTGATTCGCGCCAAAACCTGACTTCTGGCTTTTTTGATGCCGGGCAGCCAGGGGGAAAAACAGAAGCCGTATTTAAGGCGACTACAAAAGTCTATAAATTTCCTCCTCTCTCGTCTTAACTACCTACAACGTGTAACCGCCAATAAAGTCTACAAAGAATTAGTTTTTTCTTCTTCTTTTTTTTTTTAGTGTTTCCTAGATGTCATGTTTCTTGTTCGTTTGTTTGCCGAATGTGCAGTGCGGCCATGGTTTTCTAATGACACGTGAGATCTCGGAAACAATGGTCGGGTCTTCTTTAGGTCTCGAAGCAGGTCGACAACCGTTGTCGCGCGAAGGTTGATGACTGTGTGGGGTTGCACGTGTGTGCGCGCAGGGATTACCAACAGCTCTCGTCGTCAGTAACTTCCGTGTGCCATTCAAGAAAATGGCGTTTCGAAAGCGAACGGAGATATTAGTACTAGAGAGGCCAACGAAACACGTAAGCAGGATCGTAAAACTTAAGCCTCACAACGCTGGATTGTGTATTTTTTAAAAATTTTATTACGAAAGGGCGGTTCGTGAAAAGGCGCTAATAGTGGGAATCGAATCCAAACCCTCGGATTTCCAGTCGGAGATGTTACACCACTAGTTACACCAGTTACACCACGAGTTACACCCCCCGTTACACCCCCCGTTACAACGTAACGAGCCTCCTGCAAGGGCCAGCACTCGCCCTCTCTACGTCGTCTCCTCAGTGATACAAAACTAGCGATAGTACAATCGATAGTCGTATGAAATTCGAACTATCGATAGTAAGAAAACTATCGATAATCGACTGCCGATAGTAAGAAAACTATCTATTGGCGGCGAGACCCTCACCAGGGGCGCCACTGCGCCGTCTCTTGGTGGGGATCCCCGTTTCGGTCTCGTTTCTGTTACTTACAGTAAAAACTGTCATATTGGAATAAAAATGCGATTTACTTGGAACACATATGTCGTTTTCTTCATGAATCGCCAGGAAATATCAATGCTGGACAGCCCCTAACACGTGCAATGCCTTTATACGCAATGCAATGTGAGAATACTGCCCGGGGACATCCCCACGACAAGGTTCGTTCAGTGAACACCAGGGGGCGACTCCCAAACTTCTCGGCGCCAATAGTACTATCGATAATCGGCCGTCGGAAAACTATCGGGGAGCAGATAAAAATAGAAAAAGACAAAGTAAATGCCTCACTCCTATACAAGTTTTACAATAGAACTCCGAGCAGCCTTCCCTCCGACGTTGACCTTGGGCTTCTCCTGTCGCTCAAACCAACCGCAAGGTCACGTGACACTCTCTGCACTGGATTGACTGGCATTGCGGTCTCATGAGTGAGTGCGATTCTATGATGAGCGTCTTCTTTCGCTGCTTGCAGCGCATCATTCATACATTACAGCTAAATCTACGGAAATAAATTGCGTCGCACATAATTCTGTTTTCGTTGTCGCTGTGCTTGTGCGAAAACCAAGACGGGAACGAAAGCATCGATGGTGAGAACCAAATCTAGCTATCGATAGTAAAGAAAAACAAAAGGACAGTATTATCGGTGGTCAATTATCGTAAAACTATCGATAGCTTTTCGACACTATCGATAGTTTTGCATCACTACCTCTCCTACATGGTTCCCGTTCACACTCACATTCAGACAGGCATAACTGAGGCGGGCGGCATCACTAACATGGTAGCATGATCAATTAAACACGTTAGAAACGAGGAACACGTTTTAAAACAACATGCCCACTATAGCGTAACAGCGTATAGTTAGTTTAGCACGGTTTCTAATAACAATAATAATTCGAAACCATAGTATTGGTGGTGGTTGTGATGGAACAGCTTCCCGTAGTCGGCCACGCTCACGCGAGCAACGTCACGAATATCGTACGTGGGGATTGTGCGCCCTGGGCCGACTTCACAAGGAATCGTAGTGAAATTCTATCAAAAGAAGAAGAAAAAAAAAGCCGGCGAATCAGTATTGTCGGCATGTTCGACTACCGATCCCAATGTAGCAGGTTGGAACCCTGACGAGAGTGCCAGTAACTTGGTGTCATGTTTGCGTATAGACACGTCGTATTCCCCGAGGAATATTGTGTAGGGAGTATAGGGACGTTATACCATGTATGCCGTTATGCCATTACCATATGCCGTTACCATACCGGTATGCCATACTCTGAGATTTAAAACACGCAGTATAGAATAGTCCTCTCAAGGCGGACGACTAAATGAGGCTGAAAGAAAGAAACAGCCGTCTCGAAAGCATGCTACAATTTCACGAAGAATACCGTCATTTTAGGCTACAGCTTCAGGAATGCCATTTATTTCACGCACGCACTTCACTGCTCAGAAACACTGTTCGGACACGAAGATAATATTCGTAATCTGTAAATGCTGAAGCAGAGGACATTGCACTACGCAGGAGCACACAATTGGCGGAAACAAGGCAGGAGGACTGCATGTAGGCCCTTGTGTCAGTAGCGGTAGTACAGGTACCTGTTCTGATTCAACTGGACGTCCTCCGGCACCGGAAGCAGCCACAGAGTCATCACGACGATCGTGGTGGCGGACAGAATAGCCATGAGAGTGTACAGCCACCAGCTTCGTTTCTGGCTTTTGAACCCGTTGAGAACGCAGACAGGCTGCAGGAATAGGGGAATCCGCTGCGAGTGGAACTTCCTGCGGAGCATCGGTACTCGACGGAGGAGCGCGGATTCGGTGGCACGAAGAATTCGGCTTCTTCTTCTTCTTTGCCGTCTTCGGCGACTTTCCTCTTCCTCGGCTATTTCTTCTCTTCGATGCTCAGGGTGTGTGTTTTAAATGTCTGGTTCGTTTCCACGCCGAGGTTAGGGCGTGAAACGGGTTCGAATCCCGATACCGGGTGTGCTCTGTAGGTATTTTCCGAGGCAAATATCTCGTACGAAGTTGCCCAGGAAGCACTAACGCTCAACAGTGAAACTCCACCGACCAGTTCCCTGTGAAGTCGGCCCAGGAGGCTCTTCCATCACCACCAAAATTACCAGCGCCACCAACCAACAGGCCTGGTTCCCTCGCGCGTTCGCGGACGGCTGCTTTGCTTCCACGGTAGCTATGGCATTGAGGACTTCTCTGGAATCCTGGCGGAATTCTCTGGACACGAAACAAAAATTTAAAAAATCTGTCGCACGGCCGTTTCCTCTAAAAATCGCGATAAAACTGTCAATTTGAATTTGTGGCCGGTTATTTTAATCGCATTCTTATTGCCAGAGCGTTTTCCTCTGTGACGTCACGACCAATAGCTTCCAGACTACGCTATGCGAAGTAGCCACAGATAGGAGACAAGTTGTTACAGTCGACTCGCCTTTATAGAGGTCTGTTGCAGCAAAGTTTGCACAGCGCCATTTCTGGCCCATGCGGCTACTAGTCGAAATGTTGGGAGTCTCATCAGCGGGTTCTGCGTGGTGTTTCAAGGAGAGCTACAAAACCTATAGGAAATCCACAGAAAAAGCGGCGCATCGTGGCAAGTGCGAACAACTCGAGACCATGTATTTGAAAGTATATACCACGTCGTCTGCTAAACGCGCGTTACATATTTTGGAACGCTGACGTGGTTGCTCACTCGCGTCACCTGGCCCACAGAAACAGGTCTATAGGTCTTGCAGCTCCGTGGCGTTCACAAATATAGCCCCGCCAATGCCCTTACGTCACTTTGAAACTGAAACCGGATGCACGTGTACGTGTGGCTAAGACTCTCTCGGGTGTTCTGGTCGCTGGTTTCTCTCTTCCTCGGCCGACTTCGGGGGAACTGTTCCCACAACCTCCTGGAAAGTGTGTCTGAAAACCCCCAGAAAACCCTAAAAAACAACAACAAAAAACACTCTCACATCGGATTCGAACCTGCCACGTCCCGGTCTTCGCAGTGACATTCGCTCGACCACGCCGCTGCTGTAATCGGTGGTACCGAGTAAAGTGAGACTTTACCTGGTAAGGTCATTCCTCTTTAGTGGACCGCCGAAAGATAAACAACAATTCTAAAGCGACTATACACCCTAAAAGCTAGGGAAACATCCGGGGGCTCGTAAAATGTGACCGCACCAACGCTTTCCTCCAAACCGGGAGGAGCTCTGTCACTCCGCGTTGCGATGCCCATCGTCGTCGCGCTCTGCGAGTAGTATATAGTGGTATAGTCCATCGAGGGACCCAACGGTTTCCGCGTCGTTCCTGATAATCACCCTGGCGTATTCAAACACACCTGTGCGGAGCGTAACGAATGTAAAAAGGAAATATTATAATGACACCGGCCGGTAAAATAATCGGTTTTGAAGACAGCGGATTCTTTTCAATAAAGGCGCCATTGTAGAGAGTTTCCTGCGCTTATAGCGCCCGGAACAAAAGGTGTGTGTGTGTGTGTGTGTTTGTGTGTGCACATGCGTTTCCATGCGTGCTGTTACCGGGGCTGTTTGGCGTCAGTACAACAACGCTCTGCGTCCACAACATTGGACGCGTGTTAAAAAGCTGAAGCGTTTGAGGCCTGTTGTTCAAATTGAGGGCGTGAAAAGGGACAGATGTGTACACGAGCCTGCATGGTGGGACTGTTTGGCTCCGATCACGCCATCCAATAAAAGAGCGGGTACTATGTCACTGTTTTGAGAGCTGAATGTTGCGTAAGTTGTGAGGCTGCCCAGTTTATAGTAGATGGAGAGAGCAGACAAAATCGTTTTTTCTGCAGTAAAATGGGGTTCCCGTTCATTTTGTAATTTTTATTTTTATTGTATTTTATTTTTTTGGTGTTTCAGGTCCAATGAAAAGTGTTTTGACCGTCAATATACTCGAAGCCTGGGTCTGGGCAAACAAACGCACACGAGGAACAACCGCTCACGGGTTCAGTGTCGTGTGTGTGTGTGTGTTTGTTTGCAGGCTCAGTCTTCAAGTATACGATGGAGTTCGTCCACCAGTTAACTCGCGTATATGCCATCCTATCTGCTGTGACCGTGTTCAAAATGACGGCAGGATTTTCGGTGCCATTTCGACTTCGCCTGCCTATTGATAAGCACCCTTTAGGAGGTATAACAGTTGTCGCATACGTTGTGACTAAAAGGTTGCAAAGTTCTACCCGCTACCTACGAATGATAGGATTAGCGGTGAGCGAGAGGCGAGCGTACGCCTTTTTGTAGCAATTTTGATATGTGATAATTGCTTTTATCACCCTTTTACACCCTTTATCAGACGCGATGTTCACCTATAGGTGGTAACTATAAAACTTACCACTTTTTCACACCCTTTTTTTTTTCTTAGAGTGAGGAGCATCTTCTTGAGTGTTTTTTTTTGAAATCTTATTTTCTTCGCAACTTCAACTACGTCTGGAGAGACGTAGGTCGTGGGTTGGCGTCCCGCCACGGACTTATCTCACTGGGGGATCCGGAAAATTTTCGCGACAGATGTCGCGACAGTTCCCCCGAAGTCGGCTCAGGACGCATACTGACCTCCCCTGTCCCCCACTGCCGCACTAGACTTGTTGCTGCCTTCTCTCTGTCCGCGTCAGTCCACTGCTCATAGCAACAGTTGCTTCGCGGCGCTAACGCGGAGTAAAAAAATAGAAGGACATCGTGGTTCGTCTAAACTTTTCCCCCCCCAATGTTTCTTCTTTCTGGAAAAACTCCCTTCCTTTTGGACCCTAATAAGTCTCTCTCGCTTCGGAGGCGCAGGAACGAAGTTTACGCTCGGTGCAGAACTGTGCAATCAGGACGCGGGATCAAGCGTTGGGACCACTTCCGAGCGGAGGTCTTAGATGACCGGAAGTCAACTCCATTGCCACACCAGCGGAAGTGAAGACAAAGTCCATCCTCCCCGCGTGCAGCTCCAGTGGCGACCTCCCGCGGCGAACGTACTACCGAGGGGAAGATATATCTCTAAACAATACTCGCAGTGATAAATGCCACGCAGCAGGTCTGTGATGGCCGGAGAGATTGCAGGTCGTGCTGTCTGCCGCTCATCGTGGACATCCGTGGGTATAACAACATCAATGTGCACAGAGTCTGCACAGTCTGCACAAAGTCTGTGCACTGACGAGGATGAAGCGCTGTTTGCTCATCTTTGGCACTCGGAAAATAAACTATAATAAAGAAGAAGAAAATAAAGAAATAAACGGAATAAAGAAGGAATAAAGAAATAATAATAAATAATAAAAAAAGAAGAAGAGATAAACTAGCGGCATTTGCTCCATAATGTAAAAAGCATTGAGCCAAGTGTAGGGACAAGAAGAACACACGACTCAACAGTGCCAATCGTTGTGTCCAGACTGAGGCTGTTTTACATTACGCAGTTTGTCCACCTCCTGCATGCATCTATGCAATACTCATTTACGTAACTGCGCTCAGAATAAAAGAAGACCAGAAGTATCTTGTGAGGACACAAATAAAAGTCATACATATCATGTCAGTTCGGACTGCACGTCATCTTTCTTTTTCTTTACGATGGCTAGCTGTTGTAATTGTAATTAGCTGTTGAGCAGGACCTCAATCTTTTTCACACACACAAACACACACACACACACACAAAAAAAAAAGCTGTTACAGGATGCTGTAAATTCCATCGTGGACAGATTATAATCTCTCTGTACTATAACGTATCAAACCGTTTATAAACACCTCGCAGCGTTAACAGCTCCGGTACCTGTATATAATTGGTTGTAGTACTACATAGTTGTATTAGTACATACTTGTATAGTATAACCTACTTCATTAATCATTACTAACCAGGTTGTTCAGTTATTTTGGAAACATTCGCCACCTTGAGAGACGCGAGAACTGGAAAACCTGAGGCGACATTATCGTGCTTTCCGCTAGAAGATGACATGGAAACAAAGAACTCTCTTCAATGCGAAGTTGCGCTGCCCGCATCGAGCACTGTTTGGCCAGGGAAGCAGAACTTTTATCACTGGCCACACTTGAAGGGAGAGGCCTGTGTGCTGACTTCCCAAAAGAGGCGATTGTATTCTGCGAACCGCGCGGCTTCTTAAAAGCGTCCCCAACGACCTCTGGTGCCGGACATGAAGTGAACGTGAATCGAAACGGATTATTAGAGAGAGAGCGAGAAAGAGAAAGCGAGAACAGGAAAGCATTCCGATCGCCAGGGACAGTACGTGTTTTCGCTGCGCTATTGTGATGTGGGAGGACACGTCTAGCGTCCACACGTCCACATGCACTATTACGCAGACTATCAATCATCATCATCATTTTGTTTTATTATGCATTTGCACGTGAAGCAACTGGAGCTATGAGCTGCGCGTAGACGAGGGCAGATGGAGAGGGGAAGGAAAGAGAGAGGGAGAGAGGGTTAATATGCGTCACGGGCCGACTTCGATGTGAACGGTGTTGACATCCGTGTGGTGGCATCAGTCGTCGAACAGCAACAGCTCTATTTACGTCATTATGATTGGGGAGTTTCGTTGCCAGAGGGCGATACTCTACCTCATTGCACCAATCACCGAAAGTTCTATAACGTCAACCGAAAGCACGATAACCCTGCGAGAGTATTGTAACGTGAACCCCTATTAATTAGAAACGGGGAACAATATGAGCTTAGCACACACAAAAAAATATTATTGGTTGTAGGCGCTATGATTCGACCCATGGGTTGTTGGGAATAACCAAATTGAGCGATCGATTGATTTCTGGTGCTTGCGTGCGAACAGATCTTTAGGTAATCGCACTACCATTTGGTAGGTTACTGAAAGGGAGTAATAGAAAGAAGTGGAAAATCGGTGTTTAGCTGTAAGAATGACTGCATCCATGAGGCACAGTCAGTAATGGGCAGAATACATGAAAAAAGTACTTCAGGTGAAGTACCAAATACTTGGCACCATTGGTACTTTAGGTACAGCGCAAAGTCCTGAACTGTAATTGTATTTCAAGCAAATTCATGAAGCACTAGGGAAAGCACTCGAAGGTACTCGCCAAGTAAAAAAGACAGCATAGACACTGCATTTGAGGACACAGAAGATACAAAAAGGAACAACCTATCGCTGTGCACAGCGTGTGTGTGCCTTTACATTCTCAACTTTTAACTGTCGTACAGCATAAAAGTACCAACTGATCAACATCACAAGCCTGACAACGATGACGTTTCTTGTTCGAAAATGCCCCTTCGAGACACTAAATTGATTAACAGTCAAACCTCGATAATTCGAAACGTTATGTAGCGAAACTCGCGGTATATACAGCGAAATAATTTGTATTCCCTGGAATCTCTGCCGCAATTGGCTGCCATATATCTTGTCTGCAGTGTTAGTTGGGTACTCTCGTACCCAGGGGCTGCGGAAAGAGGGGGGGGGTTTACAGGGGTTACTGTAGACCCCCCCTCCCCCTCCGAATCTCTGAAAGGGACGCATAATTCCTTTCATTCACGTGCAAATCATACAATATACGTTCAGTCCATGCCAAGGAAACAATAAAGCATTTGTCACTTTTTGTCATTCAGACTGCCTCGAATTTTTGGGATCCGGGCATGAATAGACCTCTACCCGAGAAACGTCATCATGACGTTGATCTGAAGAGGTCCTGCGCGTTATCTAACGGCGCGTGTTATACACGGAAGGAGAGTTCCTTTTCAGGTCGGTCACGTACAAATTCTAGCCTGTTCCAGGGCGTAGAGCCCTGCACGGGCCCGGGCTTGTTATTGGCTGTGTTCTCCGGGCTAGGCCGAGCCCGGCCCGACAAAATACGCCGGCACCGCGGGCCGGGCCGGACCCGGGCCGTCAAAATACGCCACCACCGTGGGCCGGGCCGGTCCCGGGCCGACAAACATGTTTCCGAGAGTCAGGCTTGGCCGGGCCACACAGCTAATTCCACACAATGAAGGTCTATTAGTTCATATCATGATGCGCTTGCGTCATTCCTGTGCACATTTTGCAAAGACGAGCAAAGGGCACTGCATTATGCGTATGATTCGACCCTCTAGAACATTCTCAGAGAGACACTTCACATTGCTCCTCACTCCTCACGTATTTCACAATCACGTTGGCAAAGCTCGGGGAGAGGGGTAGGGACTGGGAGAAGGAGTTTGTCGACAGCATCCTCTATCTCCGCAAGAACTTGACAGTGTAACGATAACGCCCATGCGCGCGTGCGTTCTGGATTTAATTTGGTCTCGTGCTGTTACGGTGTTAAACAGCCATCACTCGTATGTTTGTGACCTTGTCTTCTCTTCTTATAAATTTACTTATAAATTTGTTTGATAAGCGCCAGAAACGCGTACGTCACGGCTGGAAATACTAGGTCGGGATCTACTCGCCGTGTCACCGGGCCGGGTCGGGCCGGGCTGGGCTCTATTTGCTTAGACTCCGGGCCGGGCCGGGCTCTACTCACTTGGTCACCTGGCCGGGCCGGGCCATTTTTTCGATGCCCCCGGGCCGGGTCGGGCCCGGAAAAGTCGGCCCGTGCGGGGCTCTACCAGGGCGCGCTGTGGCTTTCTCTTAGGGTCAGTTGACAAAACCGGGGAAAGGGCGCTGGACTTCATAAATGGTTAATGATGAATCCTGAATTCATTTCAGAAGTCTGGCGTGATTGAGAAGGGACGCGAAACCGAAAGCGGAGATGAGACTAAAGTGTACTATGACGCCGACTCTGTTTCATCGGAGTTTGATGCCTTTGACTAAATGTGTTTCAATTAAAGCATATATGATACACCGCCTTGGGTTATTGTGCATACCGGTGGTAGTACAGAAGCTTGTAGCAACAGTGCGGTGCGCGTTATACACCGAACTTTTTCAAATCCGGCCCGTTTTTAGGGGTGCGCGTTAAACAGCGGAAAATACGGGAACACTATTTTTTTTTTTTTTTTGAGACATGCTTTCAACAGCAAATATTCGAGTTTCTTCGGAGTCTTGTTATAGTGTCACGTTACCTGAGAAGGCTTCATAGACAGCACTTTTTCAGAAACATTTTCAGACGCCATGGCCAAATATATTCACAGGAGTTCTGAAACTATCCTCAAACGGTTATGCCAAGTGCAAAACTCACACTGGAAACTCCAGGTGACGTCACATGGCAGGACCCCAATTTCTGCCTCCCAAAAATGGCTCCCTCAAGCATAACACCTCCTCAACGCAACACATGCAGCATAACACATGCCGTTCCATTGACTTGCCAGACGTAACGCAAAGCATTCGGTAGAGGACTGGTCCTACGTCATAGAAAACGTAAACGTACACGTGACCATGAAAATGGCCCTCATGATTGACAGTAGACCGCTTAAAATGTACACAGCGCTATTGTTGTTTTTCTGCGTCTTCTTGTAACGCCTTTCGGTGGAATACAATTAGTTTTATCGAATAGTTTTGCAGCAAAACTCGTAATTTTTGCAAATTCCAATTCAGTTCTTTTTATGAATAGCATACATTCACACTGTATATCTAATGTGGGACAGCTACGTTTTGCCCGTGATACGCATTTTTGTTGACATGCATACGGGAAAGGGGAAATCCACAAAAGGAAAAAAATCAATCCCGTATATATTGTAGCAGTCGCCACCAACTGTATGAATATATGCGATCGTAGCCAGCTGATATCAGTGTCATCTCCTCTCTGTCTCTCGTCTCTCACGCATACACGTCTTTTAAGTGAAGATATTGCGCAGAACCTTCCAGAGGAATCACTGAAAAACTTTCATCCTTTAAAGCCGTTCAATCATCGACAAGCAGCATGCATGCAAGTGTATATGTTATATCCCAATCAGAAGAAAATAGCTCCCCACAATAACTCCTTATATAATGGGAAAAACTTGCGCCCATCAACTGCTCCCTCCTACCGCCAAAACAAAGCCTATAGCAAACTCGGAATACTTCCTGCATCTTTGTGTTCCAAGAAACTCGAACACCTCGCGTGCAAGTCTTGCACACGTGCTTATATAATCGGGCAATTTTTATTCTTTGTTTCGTCGCTCGGAGGGTCGTTGCATCATCGTCGTCGTCATCACCATCATCTCACAAGATACACGCATACAGAAGAAAGGAACTACACGAACGATCTTATGCGGGGGGAAACTTCCCGATCGCTACATCGCGTGCTAGCTCACTTCGCGAAGATTCCAGAGTCTTCGAAATCGCCCTCTCGGCTGAAAAGTAGCGTTTTATTTGGGCACGGTAGTTTGTATCTGTGAGCGTTGAAGAATTAGGTTCAGTTGACTATGGAGGGTAACAAATATTCAAGTACGTCCTACCTTATAGTTTCGAATTGTGCACTTTGTACTGCACTTAAAGTTCTTTCCCCCTGGTACTCTCCCATTCGGTACGAGCAGGAGCGGTGCAACATACTGAATTCAGGGTACCCCAGATCCCAACTGGCGCCCCCTTCCATGCCCCACCACCAATAGACCTCTCTCTGTTTGTAAACAAATGACGTCATAGTGTTCGACAGCGCCACCAATTTGGTAGAGTTGAACGACGCTCGAAGCTAGAGGCGAACAAAGGTAGAACCCGGAAGCATCGGTCTTAGGGGGGGGGGGGGATTACGATGATCCCTGAAAGGGACGCGCCCTTCGTTCCTACTTTTCTCTCAATAGACCTCTACCTGTTTGTAAACAAATGACGTCATAATGTTCGACAGCGCCACCAATTTGGTAGAGTTGAACTACGCTCGAAGCTAGAGCCGAACAAAAGTAGAGCCCGAAAGCCAGGGTCTTGAGGGGATTACGATGGTCTCTGAAAGGGACGCGACCTTCGGTCCTACTTTTCTTTCAATAGGAGGCAGCGAACAATTGCCCATTCGTGGAATCCAGCTCTCCCTTTCCGATCTGTTTCGGTCTCAGTCTGTCTACCAACGTCACGATGACGTTTCTCGGGTAGAGGTTTATAGGAAGCAGCGAACAAGTGCTCATTCGTGGAACCCATCCCTCCCGTCCCCTTCCGATTCGTTTCGGTTTCAGTCTCTCTAGCACTTTTTTTTTTTTTTACTGTATAACGCGCGCGTTATACACGGGAAAATACGGTAGTAGAAAAAAAAAACAAAGAAAAAGAAAACTCGCTCCTCCGTTACGTTATAGGGTAACCACCGCGCGCGCCGAAGCTGGGACGTAAACCTGGTTCGACTCCTGGCGTCGGATACAGCAGGCAGGCAAACAGCTCTGTATATAATAACTCAACCACGTCCGAGTTTTCCGTACATTTATATCACAGCGACGTCCCCCCCCCCCCCCCCTCATATCGATCTTGCTTCCCCGCTCTCTCCACACTTTCTATCACACGAGTCAACAAGTACACAAAAGACACGTTCGGTGAATTGCGCTCTCCAAAGCTCTCCAAAGCGTCTGACGAATAGTTGGAGGCACATTCGTAATCTCCATGTAATTTCATCGGCTCGCTATTCATGCACGCTCGCGTGCGCCGGAGAATGTGTCCTCCACATAAGTTTTGAAAAGCTTCCAGCATCTTGCAGATCTTTTTTTTTTCTTTTTCTTCGTCTTCTTCCATCCCGTCGAAATTCTGACACGGCAAACAGAACAACTTTGGGAAAATGTCCTGTAGCAAAGGCGAGAGGAGAAAGGGACCTTGTTCCTCGAGTGTTCATAACAGCGGTGAATTCTTTTTAAGGCTCTCTGCGCGTGTAATTCTGTGTGGCAATGGACTGGGTTGTTGTGAAAGTTCGAGGAAAACTTAAGACTGGCTTTATAGCCGTATAGACCAGAGCCGTCTCTAAGAGACTTGTACGATGCCACGAAGCTGCTCGGCTGGGCTGGAACCTGGCCGCTTCTTAAAAGGGTACCCTTCGGTATTTGTGGTTCATTGCATCATGCACACATTGTTCGCACAACAAAGTATTCGGGAGTAGATATGGCAAACTCTCGAACGAGTTCCAGCACCGAGATCTGACGTCAGAAGATCTCGAGATCCTCGTATTCGGGCCCGCAGGCACGTGACCTTTCCTGCGGCCAACTAACTTGCAGAGATGCCTGTGGTGAGGTCACAGGCGGGAGAGTTTCGGTATTTGCGGTGCCAATTTTCTACGCTATGTCTATTACCCCCATACCGATACACGTACGGCTGTAACATCCCGACGGGCACCCTCACCGATGAGGTGACCACGGGTGGGGTCACGTGGTAGCGAGCACCAATAGTAATGGCCGAGGCTTTCACTTCCTCTGACGTCAGAGCGAGCGAGCTCCACAGCACGTATCCCACCACCATTTGTATCTCAACAGCCCCGACACGTAAAAAAATAATGAATAAAATGAAATAAAAATAAGACATTTTTTTCCCTCTGTACCACTCTGGCGTGCACGACTCTGCGTGCACGACATCATCAACCACGTGTATCAATCTGTCACAACTCATTTAACGTCTCGTGTTTATTCCGCGGGTCAAATCGATGGACCATTGTTAAAACCTTGCGGTTGTTCTTGAGGGCAGAAGTAAGCATTCCATGGGACACTACATGTATAGTATCGACTCTGGAGTATAGCAGCTGAAGACGGCATCACGCACGTTTCTGTACCGACGGGTCTCAGTATTTTCCAACATTCAGGCAGGAAAGCCCATTTCGTGACCGCCCCGGAACATCTCGCTTTGAGCCGTAACACTCGCGTAAATAATGTACGGGAAGGGAAAAAAAAAAAGCCATTTTGGCTGATCGCTCTGAAAACGGAAATCGCTCAAAAGGAAATGATTTGTACGTGCGAGGTGGACCTAAATGGAGTCTCAGCTCCCGCCTTGTTCTTTCTCAAGAGGGAACGTCACGTTTGATTGTTATCGCTATATACGTATATATATAGGGGAGAAAGAATATAGCTTTATTATTAAGGGTGGATTATGTAATTCTGCGCGTGACCCGTCTTCTGGTTTAAAATCCTCCCGAGGTTAAAGGCTTTGGAAGCTTCAGAAGGTTGTTGGGAAAAAAATTGTGTTTCGTTTGATGGTCTGTTTGAGTTTTAGGGGTCGAATGGATGGATGTTTTATCGGCGAGCTGCGCGCACAGTCACTATACGACGTCATGTTGTTCGGTGGCGGTCGCGCCTCCCGGGCTCGGGTTTCTGACGAACTATAATATGCCGACGTCTGCGTAAAACCAACACCACCTACACTCTTAAAAAAAAAAGGGTGTACTTTAACTCCTTTCCTTGCCACATATATAACACTCTTTTGGAGAGTGCGATTACGCTCAAAAGGGTGTCTCCTCACTCCCTCAAGGGAGTAGCATAACACCTTCTCCCTGCCGGGGAGTAATATTACTCTCCAGTAGGAAGAAAGGTGTTACGCTACTCCCTTGAGGGAGTGAGGAGACACCCTTTTGAGCGTAATTGTACTCTCCAAAAGGGTATTATATATGTGGCAAAAAAAAAAGGAGTTAAAGTACACCCTTTTTTTAAGAGTGTAGATAGAGAAAGCCTGCCTGCTCGTCGACGTGACGTAACAACTAAGAGTCAGCCAATCAGGATCGTGTTTCCAACCGCGGTAGCCAATCACGAACGAGCTTTCAGCGATCGTAGCCGCGAAGACGAACCACCGTCGTCTGCAAGTAAGTGATTGGCTATTTTTTCCGATAGGATAGCTCCTGAATATCCCTGTCAATTATCATTAATTTCACTAAATTACACGCGCTCTTCACATTGGTGGGGTAAAAAAGTGACCTTTACTAGGCAAATTTTCGACTTAAGCTCGCAAAAATTTACATAATTAAACTTACGTTACACGACATTCACATGAGGAGGTGGCAAAAAACCAGTAAGAACAAATGCCATTGACCGCATGACTCTAGGTGGTGTAGTTTTTTTATTATAATTCAATGACACGTTTTCTGGGACACCCTGTATGTGGCGTCGGCAGAACGCGGGTATACCTAGAGTCACTAAATAAGCTATGCTTCGGAGTACCGACACTGAGTTCCAAGAGCGAGCATGCGCCATCTTGTTTCCGCTCCACGCTACCCACGCGCACGCGCAATACGCAGTTTAGCGCACGATGCCCTCTATCGTGCGCGGGTGAAATGTTCCTTTCGTTTGCAAGCAGCAGTTGACGACCTCTAGCTCACCTTGATATCCTCGGGATGCTCTGGTGCACAATACATGGATTATCGCGCAACAATCATACACGCATTTCTCTATCCCACATGGGAGCATTATGTTTGCAGTCTTTGATCCTCAAATGGCGATGATACCGGTGTGGTGCGGAAACAAGATGGTGCTCCTACTCTGCCTTGGGCCTCAGTGTCGATACTCTGAAGCGAACCTTTCCCGCGAGATGTTTACGCACGGATGTCAACACTATTCTCCCCTGAAGTCGGCCGAGGATGCATACTAACCCCACCTGTCCCCCACTCCTTCCCGCTGTTCACTCCATCGGCCCACGTCCGTATGCCGCTCATATAGCCATCGTTGCTTCGCCGCGCTAACGCGGAATTTTAAAAATATATATTTTCGGGAAGACTGGTGACGAGAAGGAAGGGTCCCGTTCACACAGCCAGCCGGGTTCATTCACACAGCAGCGCCGCACTCACCGTTCACACGCATGAACGCATTCTTCGAAGACGACGCAATTCCTCCAAAGTTTGCTTCCCTATACATCCCCTAACGAAGAGGTCGGTGCCTTTCTTTTAGCGTGCAGGGACGCTAATTGCACCCGCTAGAGGATGAAGAGGACAACACGTGACCACCGTGTTTGCTAGAGAGCGCACGAGTGCTCCTTTTTTTGCCCCTTTTACGTCCCTCGAGAGTTTTGTGAAGTGATGTTGAAGAGCTTGTTTGTCGGTCCAGCTTGCTTGCATGGACGTTTGGAGGCGCTAAAAGTTGGAGAGTGGGGGGGTGCGCTAATGAAGAAAGGCCCGTCCGTTTAGAAGTGCTTGTTTCTCGTTGTTGCTCGTGAAGGTGCGAATTGGTCAATGAGGTTTTAGAGGGGAAGTGTTTGGAGCCGAGTTTGGAGAGGGGCCATGAGTGCTTCTGGTCGTTTGTCTCGCTGAGAGGTATAGAAGGGGTCTTTTGAAACGAAGGCGACGTGAAAAGTTTGGGGCTCGCACGGCTGATTGTAAGCCGTTACGTAGAAGTGGACATTTGTGGATTGTACCAAAATGGGGAAAAAGCAAACTTATCAGAGGAACTAAAAGAAGTAGATTGGAGGATGCTGCGTTGCGGGAGTTCGGTGGTGGTGGTGATAGGGCTTGCCGTTGTCGGCCTCACGTATGTGGGCAACGTCACGACTCACGCCCTGGGGGAATGTGCGTCCTGGGCCGACTTCTAAGGGAACTGTGCCGACATATGTCTGAAAGCGTCTGAGGAAAACCCAGGAAAAACCCCAGACAGCACAGCCGGCACCGGGATTCGAACCCGAGTACCTCCCAGTCTCGACGAGTTCGGTACGTTATGGTCCGAGACGTCCACGCTACTCATGAGTGGCGAATTATATTGTCGTATTGCCAACTGTAGGATTGTATTGTTCTGTCGTCGTCATTGTCTTCTTCCGTTGCACCCCGTACCATACGCCATGCGACGCGACGCTCTGTCCACTTACCGACACCCGGAGTTTTACTGCAGTAAACGCCCGTGGTGTCAATCTTTTCCCTTCATCCTTACACAGCGTTTCTCTCCTATGGGTCCTGCCTTCTGAATATATGGTCAAGCCCATTTCAACCGTAATTTCAACATTTTACTTTCCAACGAGAAGTCATGTGTATATTTATTCGAAATTAGGTACGGTTTATTAAATGTAATATCGTTCAAGCACGCTGTCGTTCGAAAGCATATTGGTGTGTTTACGAAAAAATACAAATAAAACAGACGTGCGAGAAAAGGGAAAATGGTGCGGTGACTCCACATGTGACGTCCTCAAATTTCAACGCACATAGAACACGAACATTCACAGTCCTGTGAGAAGACATTTTACTTCGACGCGAAGAACCCCGGATAAACCTCTGCCCCGCACAGCGAATTTTGCGGTGGAAGGGAGAGGAGAAGAGGCGAACTGTGATTGGTGAAATGAATTGGAGGAGCGCAATATAACCCCGACTTCCCTCACGTGCTTCCGAGGTAACATGTTTGCCCGCAATCCAGCAACTATCGACAGGGCATCGTATCACACCCACTCGTCTCCAAACACATCTGTCACAGCCAAACTTACCGCTTCATTTGCTCGCCACCAGAGAGCGCTTTATACAACGCGGCCCATCATGCCTCGTTAGGGAATGCAATCCCCATTCTTCCCTTCTCCAAGACGCAATTTCTCTCCCGATGCCGCAAATAGATCGGGAAACGCGAGAACTAGCAGCACGCGAAAGGGGTTGGAAGCGTGGGCGGAAGTCCCAATATATGGGGGACGCGCCTCAAAAGTGATGATTATGACGCTGCGACTGGCCATCGGTGACTCCCTCTCCCAGTGATGCATCTGTACGTGGCTTGATGTGCCCTACGACGCTTTGTCATCTTTTGTGGTTATCGCATTCGAGTGGATCTTTATAGCTCCCAGCTTCGGTCCCCTTTTATGCTTATCTCCCCGCCTGCGAGGAATAAAAGGAAGCAGGGGCGGATAATGCGCTCTGGCCGTTTATGTGTGGAGTTTGTAAGGGCAGAAATTGTCAACAGCGGAATGCACGGATTGGTCACGGAGACGTTATGACGTCAGGGGAGAGACGTTAACGAAACGTGCGCGGTCGTGAGTAATAAGTAAGGTACGCAATGTTGACGGCAGGGGAAGTACGTGTCGTTCGCGGGGCAGAATTGGAGACGGGGGGGACTGTCGGGATGATTTCGGTGGGTATTTTTCTTTTGTGGGCTGGATACAAGGAGGACTGGGGAGAGCGTGGGTTATGTGCGGTCTGCGGGGGTGTTTCTGGACGTGTATCGAGAACTGTGGGGAAAGAGGGACGTGGAGGGAACCTTGGGGAGTGGTTCTGTCATGACTGCCGAGTCCGATGAGGCCAAGTCATTTGTTCTGATTTTTGGGATGGGATCATTGGTTCGAGGCGATTTAGGAAGAGTGATGCGTGCTTGGTATAGAAGTGGTGGCTTCTCTGGGCCTAATGGAAAATAGATAAATGGGGTAAAAAAAAAAGGAGTAACGGGATTGATGGGACGGCAACGCAAGTTAGGCAGTGTAGACGTATTTGCCGACTTTCTAAGTTGAGCCGAGACGACGTTTAGCCCGTCTGGGAGTCTCGCCAGCGTTACTGTGGGTAGGACGTGAAAGTTCGCAGACGACATCGTTGCTATGCGTATAGGGAAGATGCGTGGATTTGGAACTGAAAGCGGTCTGTAGTAAACATCTGGATCTATAAATGATGAGCTTTGTAGAGGGGAAAGAATCTTGTATCGTCACGCAGATCTGATGACGTCACGCACGAAGATTGAGCAGAGCTTGAAGGTAACGCCGCACGGCTCATGGATGGTTTTTGAGGCCGTCATAATATTGGACGGGAATCCTCTGGTTAGGACATAGGTATTCTCTTCGACGGTTCTTTGACTTTTCGGATGCGTGTAATTCTGACATCTAGTTCTGCTAAGCGTAAGTTCCGCGGTACCTCACGAGTCACCAAAGATTTTGTTGAGCCAGGGTGTTTCTTCCGCTTGCTCTTTTGTACCTACACTTGAATTCTCATCTGTAGCCTGGAACTGTTTATCTATTTACGGTCGCTATTTAGGGTGTAGTATTTTGTGGGACATATTTAAACATATTTTGCGCAAACTGTAGATTCCAACTGGAACATCTCGTCACGAAGGGTTTTTGCGGTTTTCGTGTATTAGTTTGTCAACCTGTGGTGAGTTCGACAGGATTATTTTTTGTATTGTTCCAGTTGTGTATTCTGTGTGTGTGCGTGTGTGTGTGTTTTTTTACTAACCTTTGTATTCACTTTCTGGTGCGCCATTCAGTAGACCACACTTGATTGTTTATAGACACCAACGCAAATATAAAAAAGTCTATACTAATAATACTAAACTATAGTAATAAATAGATAAATAAATAAATTAAATTGACACTGGTCGGGGAAATATTCTGCGTGGTGACTCTCCCGAACCGATAGACTGTTTGGTGAAAGAAGCAAGGTTCCGTGACAGCGGTCCTTTTTGATTCCATTTCATTCGGTTCCTCCTCTAAGATACCACACAGACTTGTGGCTGTTGTACGCTTGCCACACGCATTATCCCCACTTATCATTCTCAATGGGACTCGAAAACACACGGATATACGCACGTTTGGTTAGGAAGGTCGACCGATTCACAACAGCTATGTGAACGCAGGACACGTGTCGTATAGTAAGCATTTTTGCTCTTGCATTGCTACCGCATTCCCGACTGTCTGGCAGCGACAGCTCCCTCTCGGCATTCTTCTACTTTTTTTGTTTTATTTCTCGCTCTGGCTACGTGCCTCAGCCGAGAATAGGCGAACGTATTACCCAACAGATGACGGGTCAGTCTCTGCGGACAAACAACACGCACCGCTGCCGATATTTCTCGCCCAAAACATGCCACAGATTTCTTCCGAAGAAAGACCTCGTCGTCTTGTTGTGGGGGGGGCCCGAGAAGATGTTTTATCGACAAAGCTTCTGTGGGACACGAAATCGATGGATATGCCTCTGACGGCCGGCTCCAATCTTGCTACTGCCGAACGATCTGTGCTTGCCCTTGTGGCGGCATGTTGCTTGTGCGTACGGGGCCGACTTCGCAGGGAACTGCTGTGCCGACGTTTGCCGCCCGAAGAAAACGCCCAGACAGCGGGGATTCGAACCCGGGTCACTCCCATGTTTCGTCGCGGAGGCTGTGTAATCGGACGAGCCACAATACGACAAAAGTTATAATAAGAAAAGATCTTACATTTGCACAAGTTAATAAAGATGCTGATGTTAGGGTTCTCCAAGGCATTAACATATTGCTCACGAATGTCACGTTGAAAATTTACGACAATGTGTTTGAAATAAGGCAGTCGTCGAAGAAAAAAAAAAAGACAGGACAACGGCAGGACTCGGACCTCTACAGTTCTCGTTTGCGCTAACCGTTAAACCGCACCCGCGCACAGCACCCTGACGCAGTTGTGTAGCCGTTGGGTTGGGTTTCGGGACTTCCCCCCCGAAATCGTACTTTTGATAGTGCATTTGGGAGAGGGTAACGAGGGTAAAATCATCCTCTCCCATGTAATGTCCCCATATAAGTCCTCCGAAAATATTTTTCTGGCTATGCCTCTGTCCTGACGACTTGCGAAGGGGCACCCCTCTTCACACTCTTTCCTACACGAACACACACACACGAACACACACACACACACACATACATGCAAGCATACATACATGCTGACATACATACATGCAGGCATACAATGCAGACATACATACATGCAGACATACATACATGCAGACATACATACATGCAGACATGCAGACATACATACATGCAGACATACATACATGCAGACATGCATACATGCAGACATGCATACATACACGCATACATACACGCATACATACACGCATACATACACGCATACATACATACAGACATACACGCATACATGCATGCATAGGTGCATACATGCAGACATACACGCATACATGCATGCATACGTGCATACATACATGCATACATTTGATTTTTTTAAAACTCTTATTCTGTCCTGGCAAGCGCACCTCGCCAGCAATCAGGAAGTGTGGGTTCGAACCCCGTCACTTTAGTGTCTTTTAGTGAAGCATTTCTGTCCAGATGGTTCGCGAACCAGTATCGCGGGTGACGAATCAGAATCGGAAGTGACTGAGAATGTAATGCTTTCATTGGGCGTCTCTGCAAAAACGCGCACGATCCGTGTTGAGCAAAAACGGTTCCCTAAAACTCCCTACTGTCTGCCTCGACGACTTCCTCATTTTAATACCTCGAACTTTTTATAGCCTTTTTTTTGATGATTTGTGTTCGGTGTCCCTCTTTGTATATACCAGCCCTCATCTCGGTTAATTTCCGTCCGACGTTCTCGTAAGCTGTGCCTGGTTCCGAGCTATCGGGTACGTTCTCGGGTTATCGAGAACTTCTGGTATACTGGTGCTGATACTAA